>NC_061512.1:70880490-71006118 GCF_022539505.1 Lolium rigidum | reverse complement strand
GAATAAAAGTTTTTTGTTGGTTGAAAAATTTGAACTTTGGGAACCACTATTTCTCATTGATTGAAATCTGGGATGTTACAGCAGCAGGCGCTCCTCGAGTCATTCGAGTCGTAGAAGAAGTAGCAGGACAATGCCCATGCCCGCGAGGAGGAGTAGGTTCGCCATGCCGTCGAACTCTCCCTCCAGCAGGAGCAGCTGGTGAAGGCGACGACATGGCAAACGAGCACCTGCGTCTTCTCGATACGCTCCGTAGGGAAAGGCGGCGCACGGTGCAGGAGCTACGACGGAGGGGAGGCGACGATGGGGCAGGGCCATCGAACGCATTGCCAGGCAACCAGTAGGCTAGGGTTATAATCTAGCCATTTTCATTCAAACTTGTAAATTATAATCAAATTTGAATGAAATCTTTATTTTCGTGCATTTTATTGATTTGGGGCCTCGTTTGGGGAAGCGGCTGGGCAGCGACGTTTACGCGGTACGAAGAAAAAACATCCTTGAAACGCTTCATCCGCTGCTATTTGGAGGACGCGACTGGAGATGGACTTAAACCCCATTTTAGCTGAAAACATGAAAGGGTATTTAATAACAAAACAATTGACCTAAATGGAATAAAACTTTCCTAAAATCCGCAATCATGTATTTCGACTTACTGGTTTTTCCTAAACTTTTAATTGCAGTTCAAAATTTAAGTCCATCTTGTACGTTCCATTTGTACTCCGTAAGAGCAGCTCTAACAGAGCCCGTAAATCGCCGGAACCGAACTTTTCCGGCGGATTTACGGGTTCGGGCTGAAATGCGCGCAGATCAGAGCCCGTAAACATGGGCCGGCCCGAAATGGAAGTTCAGGGGCCCGAGAAATCCCCCGCACGGCCCCTATTAAAAGGGTACGCGGAGGGAGTTCGGTTCGGAAACCCTACTCCCCTCCCGCCGCTCCTCTCCCGCCGCCGCAGCCCGCCGCCGCTCCGACGAGCAATCCCCGTCGCTCGACCGCCGCTCCGCCGCTACGGCCACCACCCCGCCGTGCGAAATGACGCTTTTTAGACGCGTGGGTAGGGGCGGCGGCCGATCCGGCGCCGGAAGGTCAAGTCGCCGTCCGCCGGGTGTACGGGCGGAGACGGAGCGCGGCAGGCGGGCGCGCTCTGACGGCGCATGGAAGCGGGCCGGCCGCAAGTGGCCGGACCTAATGGCGCGCCACCTTCAAGCGCGCGCGGAGGCGGCTGCCGGCTGCGGAGGCGGCGGCCGCAGCAGCTGCGGTTGCGGAAGCGGAGGAGCCCCCCGCTGCCGGCGGGTGCAGCCCGCCGTTGCCCCCGAGCGGCGACGACGACAATGCAGACGGACCGCCCCTGCTCTGTGGGGGCGCATCCAGCGCGGCGGCCATCGAGCTGGCGGCCCTCGTCGTCGCCTAGCAACTGGCGGCGTCGAAAAACCCTCCACCGCCGCCCGGTGACAGTATAGTTGTCGGGAACCTTAATTTCTAGTCTAATTAGGTCCGTAGTACGTAATTTAGGTCCAATGCGATTGTATTTTGCCACTATTGGTGTGAATTATGATCGAATTAAGTTTGATCGGATGAAATCGACTGCAATCCTCGTCGATAGATTTCCCGCGTCGTTTGATTTTCGCGAGTTCGGTTTGGGTTTACAGTTTCTGTTCTACGCCGTGCCCAAATACGCTCTCAATTAGTTTTTCGGGAGACTGAACTCCGTTTTTTCGGTTCGGACATATACGGGCTCTGTTAGAGATGCTCTAATGTTTGGCAAATGAGTCTGGTGAAGTCGCTCGGTGGCCTGTATCTGCGTCCCATGCCAACAAGGAAAGGAAAATGCTTCCGCGTCTCCCAGGCGGCGGCGGTGGAAAAAATTTCCTGCTCCAATCTCCGGCGTCTGTGCTGGGCCCCTCTCCTTGCGCTTGCCGCTCCGGCGGTAGGAGGGAGGGGGACCCCATTTTTTGCATGGTACTTAGGGCTAGGAGTTCTCTGGCATGGCGCGCCGTTGGGGTGGTGGGAGCGGCGCCCGGGCAAATAAATCTGCCTCAACTCTTCTCCCACACCGGCGATGTCCTTCATGGAGGCATCTCGGAGTTGGTGGCACTGTGTGCTTGCCGATCTTTTAGATCGGTAGCTTTAGGGTTCATGGATGGTGTCGGCGAGGCAGCGGCGACGACTCCATCAGATGGTTTTTTCCTCCTGCTCTGTCCCCGTTGCTGCGGCGTTGTCTCCGACGCCAAGGTGGAGCAGAGAGGATTCGTCCAGGAGTGCGTGCAGACGGTGGTCTGCACTGGTGACAGCTGGAAGATGGTGCACCTTGTGGTGGGTTCGTGGTTGAAGGCTGATGGTTCTGGTTCCCTACTCCGACATCGTCGTGCGTGGGTGCCAGTGCTGAAGTTCGATGGCGTGTCCAGGGACATGCTGCCCTGGTCTGATTCTTTCAACGGCAATGGTTTTTCCTATGGCAAACTACATTGGAGATCCGAAAAGCTGATGATCAGCGATGGAGCCGCGTCAAGCTCAGGTGAAGAGGTGATCTGTCCATTTTTTCCTTGGTGGCTGCTACGGTGGTGCTGAAGAAGATGGATAGGCGTTGGTTTGTTACATAGGTTTATCCTATCTTTTCAGATCTGTAAGATCGGTGTATACGTACTTTGTATCTCGTCTTTTATTTATCGAGGACGTGGCTAGCTAGCATCCGGTGCTAGTTTGTCTATCTCAGCACTCATTATAAAAGAAAAGATATTTATATCTAAAAAAGGAAAGTTGGGAACAGCTCACTTAAAACCCAAACAAACAACACATGTGCATTTAATTCCACACGGAGAGACATAAAAAAGTCATAACTTTTAAATCGTGTATCGGAATTGCATTCCGTTTTCACCGTTAGGACTCTCGCGACGAGACCTTCGAAACTAGATCTCATTTGTATATATTTTAACAATTTTTTTTTTGAAAAGCAACTCTGTTGTAGCGAAAAATCAACTTTAGTGTTGTAGCAAAGCAACTTTGTACAAAGAGGTGCCTTCACTATCTTTTTTAATTGTTTTATAGCCAGCTCAGTTTATAAGATACTTATTTAGCAACAACGGTCAATAACTTCTAGTAACGAGACTTGCATCATTGCACTGCTAGTTGCCCACCATAGTTTCTAGTATCGTTGGTAACACAACTTATTAGTGCGAAAATACAACTTCATAACCAAATAGTACAAAACTTAGGCGCGGTGGTAGACAACTTAGACACGATGAAATTATATTGGACAATGAATGCAACTTAATCATAGTTGGTATACAACTTAACAAGAGTGTGTATGCAATTTAACAACTCGTTAGTATGCAACTTAATAGTAGTCGGTATACAACTTAGAAAAGTGGGTGTGCAACTCATCACATGTGTGAAGCAACAATTTACTTTCTACAAACACGAATTAGCAAATACGTGAGTGAACAATTTCATGCGTGCAAAAGTACAACTTAGCTCATAGGTGGAACCTGATACGTCTCCAACGTATCTATAATTTCTGATGTTCCATGCTTGTTTTATGACAATACCAACATGTTTTGTTCACACTTTATATTATTTTTATGCGTTTTTCGGAACTAACCTATTGACGAGATGCCGAAAGGCCAGTTCCTGTTTTCTGCTGTTTTTGGTTCCAGAAATCCTAGTAAAGAAATATTCTCGGAATCGGACGAAATCAAGACCCAGCATCCTATTTTGCCCGGAAGCATCCAGAACACCCGAGAACCGCCAGAGAAGAGGCACAGGCCCACGGGACCATAGGCCGGCGCGGCCTGGGTGTGGCCCGCGCCACCCTATGGTGTCGCCGCCTCTTCGACCCTCTGACGCCGCCTCTTCGCCTATAAAAAGCCCCTCGACCTAAAACCTCGATACGAAGAACCACGATACGAGAAACCTTCCAGAGCCGCCGCCATCGCGAAGCCAAGATCTGGGGGACAGGAGTCTCTGTTCCGGCACGCCGCCGGGACGGGGAAGTGCCCCGGAAGGCTCCTCCATCGACACCACCGCCATCTCCATCAACGCTGCTGTCTCCCATGAGGAGGGAGTAGTTCTCCATCGAGGCTCGGGGCTGTACCGGTAGCTATGTGGTTAATCTCTCTCCTATGTACTTCAATACAATGATCTCATGAGCTGCTTTACATGATTGAGATCCATATGATGAGCTTTGTATCGCTAC
Source organism: Lolium rigidum (assembly GCF_022539505.1). Taxonomy (NCBI): domain Eukaryota; kingdom Viridiplantae; phylum Streptophyta; class Magnoliopsida; order Poales; family Poaceae; genus Lolium; species Lolium rigidum. The sequence continues at coordinate 71,001,931 of NC_061512.1, read as the reverse complement.
TAGTTGTGTGCTACTCATGTGATGTTATTAAAGTAGTCTATTCCTCCCGCATGGTGTAAAGGTGACTAGTGTGTGCACCGTGTGGTTCTTGTCGTAGGCTATGATCATGATCTCTTGTAGATTGTGGAGTTAATTATCATTATGATAGTATTGATGTGATCTATTCCTCCTTCATAGTGTAATGTGGACGAGTGTGTGCGCTATGTTAGTTCTTGGTTTATTTTGCAATGATCTATTATGCTCTAAGGTTATTTAAATATGAACATTGAATTGTGGAGCTTGTTAACTCCGGCATTGAGGGTTCGTGTAATCCTACGCAATGTGTTCATCATCCAACAAAAGAGTGTATGTAGAACATATGAGAAAGAGTTATTTATTATGCGATCAATGTTGAGAGTGTCCACTAGTGAAAGTGTAATCCCTAGGCCTTGTTCCTAAATACTGCTATCGCTGCTTGTTTACTGTTTTACTGCGTTACTACTGCTGCGTTACTACTGCTCATACTTATTCATACCACCTGTGTTTCATTATCTCTTCGCCGAACTAGCGCACCTATTAGGTGTGTTGGGGACACAAGAGACTTCTTGCTTTGTGGTTGCAGGGTTGCATGAGAGGGATATCTTTGACCTCTTCCTCCCTGAGATCGATAAACCTTGGGTGATCCACTTAAGGGAAACTTGTCTGCTGTTCTACAAACCTCTGCTCTTGGAGGCCCAACACTGTCTACAAGAATAGAAGCACCCGTAGACATCAAGCACTTTTCTGGCGCCGTTGCCGGGGAGGTAAGGTAAAAGGTACTCACACTCCGGATCTCGGCTACTAAGCTATTTTCGCCGTTGTAAGTACTCGAAGTTATTTCCTTTAGATCCTGCAATTGCATCTTTTTGTTTCTTGTTTACACTAGTTTGGCATAATAGACAACAATGAGCTTCTTATTCTATTTCCTGATTTAAGACATGGATGGTTTGATGCGAAAATTAAAAAACTTATGGAATCTTATTTGCATGCTGGTAGTAATATTAGTATGAACGCTTTGAACACCATTGTTGATAATGATATAGAAAGTTCTAAGCTTGGGGAAGCTGGTTTTCATGATATTTTTAGTCCCCCAAGCATTGAGGAGAAAATTTACTTTGATGATACTTTGCCTCCTATTTATGATGATTATAATGATAGTAGTCTTTTAGTACCACTTGTTATGGAGGATAAATTTGATTATGATTACAATATGCCTCCTACACTTGATGAGAATAATAATAATGATAGCTACTTTGTTGAATTTGCTCCCACTACAACTAATAAAATTGACTATGCCTATGTGGAGAGTAATAATTTTATGCATGAGACTCATGATAAGAATGCTTTATGTGATAGTTATATTGTTGAGTTTGCTCATCTTGCTACTGAAAGTTATTATGAGAGAGGAAAATATGGTTGTAGAAATTTTCATGTTACTAAAATGCCTCTCTATGTGCTGAAATTTTTAAAGCTACACTTGTTTTATCTTCCTATGCTTGTCACTTTGCTCTTCATGAACTTGTTTATTTACAAGATTCCTATTCATAGGAAGCATGTTAGACTTAAATGTGTTTTGAATTTGCCTCTTGATGCTCTCTTTTGCTTCAAATACTATTTCTTGCGAGTGCATCATTAAAACTGCTGAGCCCATCTTAATGGCCATAAAGAAAGAACTTCTTGGAAGATAACCCATGTGTTATTTTGCTACAGTACTTTGTTTTATGTTTGTGTATTGGAAGTTGTTTACTACTGTAGCAACCTCTCCTTATCTTAGTTTTGTGTTTTGTTGTGCCAAGTAAAGTCTTTGATAGTAAAGTAAATACTAGATTTGGATTACTGCGCAGAAACAGATTTCTTTGCTGTCACGAATCTGGGTCTAATTCTCTGTAGGTAACTCAGAAAATTAAGCCAATTTACGTGAGTAATCCTCAGATATGTACGCAACTTTCATTAAATTTGGGAATTTTCATTTGAGCAAGTCTGGTGCCCTAATAAAATCCATCTTTACGGACTGTTCTGTTTTGACAGATTCTGCCTTTTATTTCGCATTGCCTCTTTTGCTATGTTGGATGAATTTCTTTGATCCATTAATATCCAGTAGCTTTATGCAATGTCCAGAAGTGTTAAGAATGATTGTGTCACCTCTGAACATGTTAATTTTTATTGTGCACTAACCCTCTAACGAGTTGTTTCGAGTTTGGTGTGGAGGAAGTTTTCAAGGGTCAAGAGAGGAGGATGATATACTATGATCAAGAAGAGTGAAAAGTCTAAGCTTGGGGATGCCCCGGTGGTTCACCCCTGCATATATCAAGAAGACTCAAGCGTCTAAGCTTGGGGATGCCCAAGGCATCCCCTTCTTCATCGACAAATTAGCAGGTTCCTTCTCTTGAAACTATATTTTTATTCGGTCACATCTTATGTACTTTACTTGGAGCGTCTGTTTGTTTTTATTTTTGTTTTTTTGTTTGAATAAATGCTTGTGTGGGAGAGAGACACGCTCCGCTGGTTCGTATGAACACATGTGTTCTTAGCTTTTAATTTTCATGGCGAAGGATGAAACTGCTTCGTTAATTGTTATATGGTTGGAAACGGAAAATGCTACATGTAGTAACTCGGTATGATGTCTTGAATAACTTGATACTTGGCAATTGTTGTGCTCATGTTTAAGCTCTTTCATCATATACTTTGCACCTATTAGTGAAGAAATACATAGAGCTTGTTAAAATTTGGTTTGCATGAGTGGTTTCTCTAGAGTCTAGATATTTTCTAGTGAGGTGTTTGAACAACAGGGAAGACAATGTATAGTCTTATAATGCTTGTAATATGTCTTTTATGTAAGTTTTGATGTACTAGTTTATGCTTGTGTTTGCTTCAAACAACCTTGCTAGCCTAAGCCTTGTATCGAGAGGGAGTACTTCTCATGCATCCAAAATCCTTGAGCCAACCACTATGCCATTTGTGTCCACCATACCTACCTACTACATGGTATTTATCCGCCATTCCAAAGTAAATTGCTTGAGTGCTACCTTTAAAATTCCATCATTCACCTTTGCAATATATAGCTCATGGGACAAATAGCTTAAAAACTATTGTGGTATTGAATATGTACTTATGCACTTTATCTCTTATTAAGTTGCTTGTTGTGCGATAACCATGCTTCTGGGGACGCCATCAACTATTCTTTGTTGAATATCATGTGAGTTGCTATGCATGTCCGTCTTGTCTGAAGTAAGAGAGATCTACCACGTTAATGGTTGGAGCATGCATATTGTTAGAGAAAAGCATTGGGCCGCTAACTAAAGCCATGATTCATGGTGGAAGTTTCAGTTTTGGACATATATCCTCAATCTCATATGAGAATAATAATTGTTGCCACATGCTTATGCATTAAAGAGGAGTCCATTATTTGTTGTCCATGTTGTCCCGGTATGGATGTCTAAGTTGAGAATAATCAAAAGCGAGAAATCCAAAATGCGAGCTTTCTCCTTAGACCTTTGTACAAGGCGGCATGGAGGTACCCCATTGTGACACTTGGTTAAAACATGTGTATTGCGATGATCCGGTAGTCCAAGCTAATTAGGACAAGGTGCGGGCACTATTAGTATACTATGCATGAGGCTTGCAACTTGTAAGATATAATTTACATAACTCATATGCTTTATTACTACCGTTGACAAAATTGTTTTCTTGCTTTCAAAACCAAAGCTCTAGCACAAATATAGCAACCAATGCTTCCCTCTGCGAAGGGCCATTCTTTTACTTTTATGTTGAGTCAGTTTACCCATTTCTCTATCTTAGAAGCAAACACTTGTGATTAATCGTGCATTGATTCTTACATACTTGCATATTATACTTGTTATATTGCTTTGCATTGACAATTATCCATGAGATATACATGTTACAAGTTGAAAGCAACTGCTGAAACTTAATCTTCCATTGTGTTGCTTCAATGTCTTTACTTTGAATTTGTTGCTTTATGAGTAACTCTTATGCAAGAGTTGTTGATACTTGTCTTGAAAGTACTATTCATGAAAAGTCTTTGCTATATGATTCAATTGTTTACTCATTGCATTAATATTGTTTTGAATCGCTGCATTCATCTCATATGCTTTACAATAGTATGATTAAGATTATGTTGGTAGCATGTCACCTTAGAAATTATCTTTTATCGTTTACCTACTCGAGGACGAGTAGGAACTAAGCTTGGGGATGCTGATACGTCTCCAACGTATCTATAATTTCTGATGTTCCATGCTTGTTTTATGACAATACCAACATGTTTTGTTCACACTTTATATTATTTTTATGCGTTTTTCGGAACTAACCTATTGACGAGATGCCGAAAGGCCGGTTCACGTTTTCTGCTGTTTTTGGTTCCGAAATCCTAGTAAAGAAATATTCTCGGAATCGGACGAAATCAAGACCCGAGCATCCTATTTTGCCCGGAAGCATCCGAACACCCGAGAACCGCCGGAGAGGAGGCACGAGGCCCACGGGACCATAGGCCGGCGCGGCCTGGGTGTGGCCCGCGCCACCCTATGGTGTCGCCGCCTCTTCGACCCTCTGACGCCGCCTCTTCGCCTATAAAAAGCCCCTCGACCTAAAACCTCGATACGAAGAACCACGATACGAGAAACCTTCCAGAGCCGCCGCCATCGCGAAGCCAAGATCTGGGGGACAGGAGTCTCTGTTCCGGCACGCCGCCGGGACGGGAAGTGCCCCGGAAGGCTCCTCCATCGACACCACCGCCATCTCCATCAACGCTGCTTGTCTCCCATGAGGAGGGAGTAGTTCTCCATCGAGGCTCGGGGCTGTACCGGTAGCTATGTGGTTAATCTCTCTCCTATGTACTTCAATACAATGATCTCATGAGCTGCTTTACATGATTGAGATCCATATGATGAGCTTTGTATCGCTACTAGTTGTGTGCTACTCATGTGATGTTATTAAAGTAGTCTATTCCTCCTGCATGGTGTAAAGGTGACTAGTGTGTGCACCGTGTGGTTCTTGTCGTAGGCTATGATCATGATCTCTTGTAGATTGTGGAGTTAATTATCATTATGATAGTATTGATGTGATCTATTCCTCCTTCATAGTGTAATGTGGACAGTGTGTGCGCTATGTTAGTTCTTGGTTTATTTTGCAATGATCTATTATGCTCTAAGGTTATTTAAATATGAACATTGAATTGTGGAGCTTGTTAACTCCGGCATTGAGGGTTCGTGTAATCCTACGCAATGTGTTCATCATCCAACAAAAGAGTGTATGTAGCACATATGAGAAAGAGTTATTTATTATGCGATCAATGTTGAGAGTGTCCACTAGTGAAAGTGTAATCCCTAGGCCTTGTTCCTAAATATTGCTATCGCTGCTTGTTTACTGTTTTACTGCGTTACTACTGCTGCGTTACTACTGCTCATACTTATTCATACCACCTGTGTTTCACTATCTCTTCGCCGAACTAGCGCACCTATTAGGTGTGTTGGGGACACAAGAGACTTCTTGCTTTGTGGTTGCAGGGTTGCATGAGAGGGATATCTTTGACCTCTTCCTCCTTGAGATCGATAAACCTTGGGTGATCCACTTAAGGGAAACTTGCTGCTGTTCTACAAACCTCTGCTCTTGGAGGCCCAACACTGTCTACAAGAATAGAAGCACCCGTAGACATCAGAACCCATAATACCGTCGACAAAAATACAACCTATCACTTGTGTGAAGAAACCAATTTTTTGTCTTCGTGGCAATTGTTGCTCGGAGGTACACGACTCCATCTCGATCAACACGAATGTGGCCGGTCCCACGAGCCAAGAATGGGACGCTATGCGAGCTGCAAGAAGCCGAATGGGATATTGCTTTGATACCGATGGTGTTTAGGTGGGAGCTCTAGGATGGTGGAGAGGGCGAGATGTGGGCGGACTGTTTAGCTCGGGATATGTCGACGACAAGTGCAAAATCGAGCGATATGAAAAGAGGCTGCGACGTCGCGATTGTAAACTCATGCAACTTAGCACTAGCGGTAGACAACTTAGGAGGGAAATACATGTACTTATAGGAACGACCACTCCTTGAATTAAGTTGTTGCCACTCTTGTATGTTGCAACTTAAACTAATAATAGATGCAACTAAGTCCTATAGTTGGTGCAACTTAACCCAATGATGAACACAAGTAAGCCCTATGGATGTCGCAACTTAACCTACTAATGCATCCAACTAAGCTCTGTAGTTGTTGCAACTTATCATCTCCAAGACTCCAACATGCAACTTTGCTTGTTCAACTAAAACCCATTTGGTAAATGGATGAATCTCGAATAAAAGCAAGCAACTTGTGTCGATCGAGTTTAAGTTGCAGCCATACCCATATCGTGTTGCATTTTGTGCAAGCTATGGTTGATGCACTTCTTGACATAACTTGATGCTACTCTGGTGTAGGGTTACACAACTTCATATATGGGGTATGCAACTCACTACTATGCATATAGAACTTAGCAATGTGCGGTGACCCGAGCATACCACTCGCATGTTGTAGTATACAAGTCGTTGATATGATCTTTGTGAAGGGACTTCTTCACAAATTGCCATATCCCTCAGAGTGGTACAACGAAACATTGCAGGTCATAACACTCCATACTTTATTACAAACATTGTCTTAACAAGTTGGTATTCTCACAGGTCCTATGAAAACACCCTAAGATACTACTTAAGTACGATTACAACTTATAACCATATATAAAAGAGAGCTCAACAACTTATTTAGGTAAGTTCTACGTTGCTCGGCTCTATGATGCTAGGGTATGTCACTACTCCTCCACCTCCGTGTCATCTGGTCCGTAGACTATCCCATAGTCTACGCCTTCCACTCCGCCGGTAAGATCAGGTTCTTCGTAGACCAGCTCGTAACTTCCTTCCGGTGCTCCATGCATCGTTGATGGCCTCCACTTCCGGATCACAGTCTAGCAAGGGTGTCGAAAGAAAGTGAGTACAGAGGTACTCAGCAAGTTCTAAAAGAGTAAAAAGGTGTTTTATGCACTAGCTACGACCATTGATCAGGAAATCGCAGGTCAATGCATGTTTCATAATCATTTCTTCAAAAGGTTTCTTTTATTATGAAAACTATGCCCGTCAGTCTTCACAGGTTGAACAGAACTTCGTGGAGTTCCTTTCCTGCCGCGTTCGCAGTTCCCTTCCCGGAACAGGGAGTGACAGCCACAATTTGATACACTCTGCAGAGGTGCGTTACTTTTCCCACAAGAGATTCCACCCCTTTTTCCATCCGCAGGGACTTGCCCCCGTTCACACTTCCTTTGGTGTGAGGCCATGTATGAAAATCTAAGCCCACACCGCCTTCTCCGCGACCCTGCAAACCCACCCTTTTGTCCACCCGTACACCCCCAGTAGACTTCTCCCGATAATACGGCTTTACTCACGGTGTACTTTGGACAATCCATCATAGATCGTAGAGCCCAACATCACTAATGGATGGGGATTTAAAAGGCTATCCCAACCTACGGCAGTGCCTCCAACACCCCGCCAACTCTACCAATCCGTTGGCGTGCAGAAGGGAAAAGATACGGCTGGCTTCCCCAGAGCCATTATAGATCTCATGGTCAACGCGGTTTGTACGGCGCTAGAATCACTGGACGGCATTGGTAATTAATCCTAGGGTGATATAACCCATTGCAATGGAACCTCCACCATATCAACACATACCATGGTTCCATTGCCAGCCACATAGTCATATTCATAGTTGGAAAGTAACATTTCATTTGCGATGCGGGAGTGATAAGTATATAGCTTTGCATTAAAGTAATAGAAAATACTCAAGTTGACATGAGCAAGGGTGAACTTGCTCGTGGACTGCGAGATAGTGCAGTTCAATGCGATTGATGGAACCTGGACCTCGGGTTCTCGTAAGAAGCATCATTGTCCGGTAAAGACAATGTTATAAAATCCAAATAATGCAATCATGGATGTATTATTTTATGTTGAATCCCTTTACCCCGTCGGGTTATAGCAATTTAAGGTTGAGTTACGATTTATGTCTTTGATCAGTAACTTGCAATAGATTTAAAAGTGTAAATCATTTTAATTCTCATAAAGTACAATAATTTAAAGTAAAACTATTTGACTTGATGGTTTATTCTTCATTCCAAAAATAATTTGAAATAATAGAGTTATCTCTATATTTTCTGGAATAAATAGGGAATAGAGTGTCTTTCTTTGAGAAATACCCTTCTTAATAGAAATGACTTGGAATAGTAGAATTTCATTTTGAAATGTTTGAAAATAAGTATTTAAACTTATTTGAGATTTTCCTTGAATTTTAAATACAAGGAAATAATAATTTGAAATTCCAAATCATTATTTTAAATTCTTAAAATTCATTACATTTCATATTTTATTCTTGTTAAGATTTATTTTTCATTCATTAATCCAATTTTTAATGGATTTTTAGAATTGTATTTTATTTATTAAAAATTGGTAAAGTTCTGGTCTTTTATTAATTGTTAAAAGACAAAAATGCCCCCTGGCCCCTATTGGGCCCAGCCCATTTACCTAAAGCCCAGGGACAGCCCAATAAGGCTTGTCCCTTATGGGTCGGTGGCGCCGAACGGCCCACCTCTCTCTCACTCACTCGGCCCTCTCACGCTCTTCGTCTCTAACCCTAGTCTCCTGCGACGCCCGTGGCGATGGCGTCGCCGCCATGGCCGCCGCCTCGCTCCGGCCAGCTCCGAGCTCCCCCGCCGTAGCCATCTACCAAACCAGAACCGCCGCGCGCGGATCTATCGATGCTGTCCGCGTGGTTTTCCCCTTCTCTTCCTCTCCTGGCGAATCGCCTCCGTTCTGGATCTCGTGGAGAATCGCCTCGACGAACTCCGGCGAGCTCTCGTCCTCGCCGACGATGGGTGCGCTCCTGGGGTTGACTTGGCGCGGTTGCTGCTCGCAGTACTCGTGCCGTCGCCTCAGGTGCTCGCTACGGTGGTGTTGGGTTCGCCGGCGTAACGTCGGCGCCTACCCTGGACTTGCAGCTGTTAGGGCCGCGCGAGCACTGCCTCGCCATGCCCTAGCCTCTGCTTCCAGGCGCAAGTAAGTACTTCATCTCCTCCTTCTCTTCTGTGCGCCTCCCTTGCTACTGTTCTTCTTCCTCCTCATGCTCTGTTGCTCTCTGGTGATCCTGTGATCACACAGAGCTATGCCATAGTTGCTTAACCTTCCAGTGCTGCTACCTACTGCAAGCTCATGGCCAATTTACCAGTTACTGGTACTGGCCAGTGTTGCTTTGCTTGCGATTCATGCTTTACTTGCTTCTCTGCTGCTCCTAGCATGCTCTGTGCTTGCCAGGCCCTGCTGTGCTTGCTTATGAACTTGCTATGCCATGCTATACTTGATTATGGCTTGCTTGTGCTTACTGGCATATCATGCTTGCTTGTCTAGGTGTACTTGTGATGTATCGGTGACACTTGTGTGTGCCGGTGGTGCCTGTGATATGCTTCGTGCTTCCTATGCAAGCTAGTGATCCATTGGATCACCCTTTGCTTGTTGGCTAGCTTCCCTGTGTAACTTGACTTGATTCAATTGATCCATTTGATCAATTAATTGTCAGTGATGGCTTACTGATTAATTCTGTGGCTAAGTGATTCAATTCCTTGTGATGCTGATGCTCAAGCATCACTATGCTGTTGCTTATTCAAGCTGCTGGACTTGCTCCAGTGGCTATGATGCAGTGATTGAACTGTGTTGCTTAATAGTATGCTACTGTCAGTATTAAGCATGGATCTGTGATAAATTCATGCTTGAATTAATTAAGTTATGATGAACTGCTTATGCCGTAATGATTTAAATGACTTGCTTGCAAATGATTTGGCTATTCATGATTTTCTAGCAAGCAATTGAATCTGAATCCATTCCTGGATAATGATGTGCTATATTTGGCTTTCTTTTAATTGGTGCTAAGTGTGATGTGACCTCAGTGGCCTTGCTACTGATTGGTTGCTCACCTATTTAATTTGATCTTGTGGCTACTCAACCTTTGCTTGCATATTTGGGAATCATACTTGATATGAATGCCAATATGCTTGCCTGATGAAAATCTAGGGTTTACTGATGGTTCATAGCTTAGGATTTACTGTGTAGTCTTATTAGCTGCTAATCCTTGCAATTCATCTACTGGTGCTATCTGTGCATCTGATCTGGCTAGTGTATGCATCTGTGCATGTGTGCTAGTTTCTGTGTACAAGATCTGTACCTAGATGCTTTCTATTTTTAGTGCCTTTTTGGACTGGCAGTAATCCTTGGTGAAAACCAAGTGATGATCTACCCATTTGAGCATCTGCTCATTCCCATGCTTATATCATGCATATATGATGGATCAGATCCATTGGATCTGTCCAGGAACTTGGTATACCTTGTTCCAGCTCCTAGTGTGAAATATTTGGTTGATGCAGACTTGGGGTTTTTGTGCACAGCCCTTCACCTCCAGTTTCTGGTTGAGCTTCTCAGGTCACCATGATTCCTGGGGGCTAAGTGGTTGTGTTGGTTTCTGTTCTTGAGTATGAACTGGATGAACTGGTGCTTGTTCTTACTGCACCCTTACCTGGTGATTTGCATATGTGGTCGACTGTCATGGTTCTAGGGTTTGTGTGCTATTTATATGGTCTCTACTTCTTCCCTGGCCATGACACACAAGCCTGGTTACTTTATGACTCACCCCTTGCATTGCCTTGCTGTTGCTTGGCTAGCAACAACCTTCATATGGTGAAACTTGAGCCCCTGTGGCTTGCTCAGTGTTGGTCTGCCTATGCCTATCTTGTGCTGTCCAGAAATTTGGACAAGCACAAGTGTGCTGTGACAGTGTGCACTGTCCAAACTGAATCTTGTGTTATTTCTGCTAACTGTCTAAACTGAACTTTGATAACACTTGTATTCTGTCTAGTATCTGTTCTTTGTTGTGCAGGTTTGAATTATGGCCAGAAGATCATCCTCAAGCCACTTAGTTTAGGTTTAGTTTAGAATAACTTGTAATTTTCCTTTTCTTTTAATTCTGATCATTATGTCTCAATTCTTGTATCAAGAATATTGTAAAGACTTTGTAATTGTGTTGTATATCAATAAAGCTCAAGTTTTTGGTTATGAGCTTTTGTATTATGTAATGTGTATATTCTTGATTAAATACACTTTGAAATTCAAAATGATTTGAATTTATATCTTGTGTTTGAATTTTAAATTCATTGTTTATATTGTGTGATGTTTATATTTAAATGTTTAACACTTATCAAATGCAATCATTCCCCAAAGTAACAAGATACAAAAGAGATCATGTCGAAATTTCCTTAACTCACATTGCCTAACCCTAAGTGCAAAAATGAGAGAGAACCTCGATCCCTCGTAGGTTTAGTTGCAATAAGGCGCGAAAATTTCCCCCGTTTTGCGATGAAATGCACATCCCATTTCTAAATCTACCCTTCGTTGTTCCTATGTTCTGGGTTATTACACAATGATGAGTATGCAACTTAGCACAAGTGTGAAGCAACAAATTACTTGGGCCACGGTGAGATGGCGGTGGTGATTGCACGACCGCGGTGGTGCAAGTTGGTCGGCATCGAGGATGGCGGAGCATGATGGAGTGTCCGTGTTGTGGATCCCTGTCGGCTAGCTGACACAGGCGCGGTGACGCCTGCGGGTGCCGCCATTCCTTCTTGAAGGACGCCGGGGTTCCCCCACCCACACCGCTCCCACGTATTGCGGGAAACCCTATGTGGAACCAATAATACCACCGTCAAATTACAACTTAGATCATCCGTGAAATCAATAATACCACTGGCAAAATTCAACTTAGCACATATGTGAAGCAACAATTTTACCGTCTACAAACACAACTTAGAAAATATATGTGTTAGTGAACAATTTCTTATGTGCAAAATACAATTTAGTTCATATGTGGAACCAATAATACCGCTGCCAAAAATATAACTTGCCACATATCTGAAGAAACAAATTTGTTGTCTTCATGGCGGTAAACACGATTTAACAAATGTGTGAGTAAACAAATTATTGTGTATAAAATACAACTTAGGTTATGCGTGGAACCAACAATACTAGTCAAATAATACAACTTAGTACATTTGTGAACAAAACAATTTGGTCAAAGGAAAACACCATGAAAAGAAACCGAACTGGCTATCCAAGTGCTATTTGCGGAAGTTAGTACGGACCAGAAATTTAACACCGAACTGGCAGGTGAGACTTTGTCGGAACCAAACTCGCGACAGGATTTTGATCGGGCGAATCGGACGGACAAAAAACCAGCATCCAAGCACTTTTTAGCAATTGGGATTTATCAATGAGAATCGTATTACCATGCAAAAAAAACAAGGAAAGGAAAATCTAGGACCGCATTGTTTCACAACATGGAAAGTCCAACTGCAGTTCGAATCCGAGACCGAACACAACGCATTCGTCAAGTTGTCATCGACTCCAATCGGGTTCAGTACGCGTTTTCGCCCCAAATTACGAATCCGGCTCGAGTTCTCCTTCCCGCCCCGGCCTCGTTATTAGCCTCGCCCTAGTGTTCAGATCCATTTGAGCTACTCCTGTGCTGTGTGATCGATCCCACCCCCTCCTCCACCTTCTACTCTGTCTGATCGATCCCTCGCCCTAGCTATGGCCATCTGCAAGCGACCAGCCGCCGCCGTCGTCATGGGTGGCCAGGCCGTCAACAAGAAGAAGAAGGTCGTCGTCGCCTCGTCAGGAAGAGAAGACCTGCCTCGGCGAGGGCGCCTTCGGCGTCGTCTTCAAGGCTCGCCACCGCGTCACGGGCCAGACCGTCGCGATCAAGCACCTAGCCTCGCCGCCGCCGGAAGTCGACGCCGCCGAATGCCCCGATCCCCGGGAGCAGCTTCTGCGGGAGGCCCGGTTCCTCGAGGCGTGCAGCGGGAACCCCCACGTCGTCGGCTTCCACGGCGTCGTCCTTAACCCGAGCACCACCAAGCTCGGCCTCGTCATGGACTTCGTAGCCGGCCAGAGCCTCCGCGACATCCTCGACGAGCGGCAGGGCTGCGGCGCGCAGCCGCCCCCGGAGGCCACCGTGCGCGCCTTCATGCGCCAGCTCCTGACGGGCGCCAAGGGGGTGCATGAACGCAACGTCGTCCACCGCGACATCAAGCCGGCCAACCTCCTGCTCACGGAAGGCGAGGAGGTCCTCAAGATCTGCGATTTCGGCCTGGCCATCTCGGCGTCCGACCCGCCGCCGCACAGCGAGGCCGGCACGATGCCCTACGCCGCTCCGGAGGTGCTCCTGGGGAAACCGGATATCGACTCGCTCGTGGACTCCTGGTCGATCGGCTGCGTCATGGCAGAGCTCGTCGGCGGCGAGATGCTTCTGCTGCGTGCCGGCGTCGAGGAAGCCCTGCTCGAGATGCAACGTCTCTACGCTGAGGAGATTATCTACCTATGGACCATCTTCGGGCTGCTAGGCACGCCGGACGACGTCGAGTGGCCCGGGTTCGCGTCCCTGCCCCGCGCCGCCAAGATTCCAGCGCTGAAGCCCGGACAGCGCAGCAGGCTGCGCGAGCTGTTCCCCGAGGAGACCCTGTCTGAGGAAGGATTCGAGGTCATGGCGGGGCTGCTTACGTGCAACCCCGAGAAGAGGTTGACGGCGGCCGACGCGCTCAAGCTCCCGTGGTTCGCCGGCGACGAAGACTAGCTGACGAGATGCTCCTGCACATGCTGAAAAGGTCCTACTGCGGATGCTGACGAAGTGGCGCCAAGAGATCAGTTGCTGAAGATAGTTTCACCGGTGGCAAGAACCGGCCGACCAGCGACATGAAGGAGCTAGCGCGCAGCTCGTGTACTTGTGAAACACACATTGTAATACAAATATTGTAATTGCAACTTTGTATGTCCCTTAGTTGCTTTCGAATGAAATGTAGTGTCCTTTTGCATCTGAAATAACATTGTGTATCTGCTGCAATTTGGAATTTGCCATCACAGTTTGATTCATGTTTTTGTTATGGACAACTGCTGTCTGTTTGCGTCTGAAAATATTATTTGTTGCAATGGCAAAGGTTCCTGATAAAACTGAGATGATAGCGGGAAATATCTCATAAGTCATATCGGACAGTATGAGAAAAGAATACACAGGCACACCAGTATCAGATAAGATCAAATCAAAAAAAATTCAGAGACATGAAAATGTTTATTTCTGCAAAATGCAAATATGTTCTGCAGTTTACCAACTCATGTTTATTTAAGAACAGAGAGACTATGGCACCGGGGGAGAACAAGAACGAAGACGGCATACAGTCTCATACAGAACACAACACTTTGAATTGATGCACTTGCTCCTTGCCAATCGAAAGTATCCCACCTCAACTTAATACCACACCATGAAGTATAACACTATAGGTGTAGATTAAACAAGAAACAAGTCTAATGTATGCAACATCAAATTAGATTAATTTAGAGACAACAAGACAATTTTTTTTGCTCTTGACCAAAACTTTGACAATTTGACATCGAGAAATTTTGGTCACACACCAGTATAGACGAAGACGATAAAACCAGAAGTAAGTAGTGCAACACTGCAAGTAGGAATTCCACATTTTACTGTAGCCTCAGTAAATGGAAAGAAGCCACGAATGTCATCCACCTATTTTCGTATTTCTAACCAAGAGGCAAGTTTATTCTCAGGAAGTACTCAGAAAACTTGTTCTACATTCAGGATAGACATTTAGCGCCCCTCTAAATCTCTAACGAAGAGGCAATTGAGAAATAACATTCTTGACGACGAGATTTGTCTTCCAGTTGAAGTAACCAAAAGGTAACTATGGGGAAGGGCGTTTCTGGTCCCGAGCTCATCTGAGCTCGTTTTCTGGACCACTCGTTTGTGGCAAGACGTGGCCCACGTAGCAATGCGGTTCCGTCTGGTACAGATTTTGTTAACTAGCTGTACCGTGACTCCGTATTCTGTTCGTCCACCTACCCGCGCACATCCACCCGCATCGCCGCCATCTCTCGCCATGCCCGAGCGCCGCCCCTGCCCCGCGCACGCACGTCTCGCGCCGCCCTGCCTCCGTCCTGCGTGGTTCCTCTACCTGTCCGCACCGGCTGACCCTCCATCCGCCTAATGTCAACACCCGGATTTTTAAGTCCAGATGCCTATTATGCCATACATCGCAATCCCAGGAATATTGTTGTTGCGAGACATAATAGTTGAATATCATAGAGTCATCATTTATTACAACCCATAATCGTCTTACAAAGGTAGATCACATGATCAAATATTACAATAGTAGTTGATCTATCGATCAACGAACATCACAAATAGCGGAAGCGAAGTAGTAGTGGCTATCTAATCCACAGGCCAACGCTTGACGTCAGGAGCGGTCCTAGTTGTCGTAGACGTCCCGTTGTCCATCTTCCTCGTATCTGTTGTTCTCCTTCAAAGTCTGGCCATTTGAATAGCCAGGGACAAAGCCATGAGTACTTTAAAGTACTCGCAAACTAATACTAGTGTAAGAACTATCAATTCTAGTAAGGGGATACTAAGCTCTAGGTTTATTTGCATAAAGCCAAGTTTATTTCATAAACATTTAGTAAAGATGCTTGAGTCCCTAGACTAACTCAAGTGGGAACATTAGTGTCATTCCCACAACTCGTTTGTGATTTAATTCAAATTCACCCTTCACCTTTCAAAATTTAAAACACAAGTCATATGTCACATTTTTGAAAATGGTCTGATGACGGAACAGTATGGCCTTTCCAACCGTCCTTAACCGTGGACGCGGCTATTCGAATAGGTTTACACTCTGCGAGAGGTTGTACACTTGTGCCACAACTTTTGATTACATCCGTCGGGGTAACCCTGAATAATCGTAACTCAGTACGCGGATCATCAACCATAACCTTTCACTTATATATGCTAGTATGAGCACCTCTCCCCATGAGCTTGGCCTCCCGGTGAAAACCGCAGTCAACCCGGGAACTGCACAGGGCTTGGGCCGTACATTCACCTCATCTCTAACGTCGTTTCTTTTGTGTTGTGGAGGCAGCTTTTGGCATAACCCCGATGACGCTTGTTTAGAGGGAACCCATACTAAGACACATAAACTTCCAGCTAAGCCATACCCATAATCAGGTATTGTGGGGGTACTTGTAAATTGGAATGGTATCGCATCCGAACCCAACCATCAGTTTTCGTAAAATTCACCAAGTCATTCACCAGTCATATTCACCTTCAAAATCTTTCAATAGAATGACTCATCATTCCAAGGTTTTCAAAGTCATTGGTTTTCACAAGTTCCCATCTCTAATAGTCAATTTTAATCTTTAGCACTAGCAACTAGTTATGAGGGGTGCTAAGTAACTCTGGATTGCTCTAGGCTAAGTTTGATACTCTTGCACTACTCCATAACTAAACAAAATGAATCATGAATCAAAAAGTAACTTGGATAAATAAACTCAAGTAAAGCTTTGATAAACCAAAGTCAAAAACTTGTAAGGTAAAAACTTGGGATATGATCATTAAGCATAAATTAAATGGGGATGAGGCCTTGCTCTTGTAGAGCTTTTCCTTAGGGTATCTTGCAAGAATATTAGCTTGCCTTGGTTGGTGTATGGATCAAAATGTTCCTCCTTCTTCTCCGTAGATGTTCTCGTCGTCCCCTTCGTAGCCTTCGGCACTAGCGTCTATAAACGAATACGAGGATACAATCACCACACAAAACTTGCATGCTAGACTAAACACACCAAAGATTCACACAAGCCTATGCTAGCATCACATCTTATTAGCATGGTGATTTACTTTGTTTTATTTTTAAAGAAAATAATAATTTCCTCTCATTATAATTATTTATTAGTATAACTCTTTAATGCTTTGGAGGAAATAGTTTCCTCTCATTACAATATTGATTAATGTTTCTATTTATTTATTTGGAGAACTAATCTCCTCTCATTAAATATTGTTAAGATTTAATTTCCTCAAATACTAAGGTATGAGCACATGTTGACTAAGGTCAACACTTCATACTTATTATTTGAGAAACATGATTTAAATGAGGGAATACACCTCATGCAATTTAATACCAACATAGTAATGATTTAATATCCTCAAATAATTCCATATGAGAGTTAATAGACCATGGTCTCTACCTCATGTAGAATTACTTGAGACAAAGGTTTAAATGAGAGGGATACCTCTCATATAATTTAATAATTAGTTGGAACAATTTAAATGCTACTATATATGGCAATCATTTAATATTCTTAAGTGAGCAAATATGAGACCAAGCAACAAGGGTCATCACATTACTTCATATTACTTGTGAGAATGATTTAAATGAGGTGCTACACCTCATAGATTTAAATTCCTAAAATTTGAAATAGTTTAAATGGGCTGGTATTGACTACATAGCCCATATTTTGCTTCTAGCCCATGATCATGTACAGAACCCAGATCATATTTTTACATAGTAAATTAGGGTTTGTTAAATGTGAATTATTGCAATTGGATTCACTTCAAAATTCACAATGGTTGATTTTTAAGATTTATTTGAATACAGAGAAGTATCTGTTTTGTTATTTTTGCTATTCAAAAACTACACAACATATGGGGTTGAATCCAGTGAGGTGAGCTAGATAATTTCATAAGCTTTCTGAATATATAAGGTTTGCCGAATTTGGTGTAGTATATTTTAAACTATTCAATTTTAAAGTGTGCATCAGTATTGAATTTGGAATTAAACAGAAATTCGAGTTTTGAATTGTTGGGCTTGGCGGGAACGTTACTGGGCCGAAACGAGTTTGAAATACACTGCGCAGCCCATCTAGCAACGGGTGCGTGTGGGCTGCCCTGACGAGGTGGGGGCCACCCGTCAGTGACTTATTACACAGCGAAACGGTATGATCGATTTAGGCCGTCGGATTAGAAAGAGATCCACGGCTCACAGAGGCCGTCGTCTCCGGCGAGATTCCGACGAGCCCGCGGCGTCAATAGGGGGTCGGAGAGCCTACCAGAGTTCCCGCGGTGTTCTACTGGTGGCGAGGCGACGTTGTCGAGGATGCTGAGGCAGCTGGTAGCAGTGGCGAAGCTCGGGGTGGCGCCAATCGTCGACGGTGAGCTGCGTTCCCCGGCGGCTCCGATCTTGAAATTGAGTCGCCTCCGGCCGTAGTCGAACTAGCTACGGTGGTGAGGAAGATCAGTGGTGAGAGGGGAGTCGATTGGTGTGAGGAGAGCTTGCTGGGAGGGCCTCTATTTATAGTGTCGAGGGGTGCCGCGGGGTGCTGCAAGGGCGCGGCCATGGCGTGGCGTTTCCGGCGAGCGAAAGGGCAAGCGAAGGAAGGAAGCATGTAGGCGTCGCCCTGGAGATGCTCTAGGTGTAGAGGGCGCGGTGATAGGGCTACGGAAACGCTTGAGTGCTTGCAGTAATCATGGCGGTACCCGCGGTACGTCGCCGGCGAGGACGGTGGTGACAGGGCCGCCGCAGTCGTTCGAGTGTGGCTAGCTGGTAGAGGGCGTGGAGTAGATGCTCGACGCGGCGCTAGCCTTTGCAGGGGTGGCGTAGGGCGCTCGAGGGCACGACGTCCCGGCGCGCCCGGAGCGTGATCACCACGCCGGGCCGGCACACTCTGGCACGTTTTGGACGCGCTGCTGCTGGCCAATGCCAAGCCTTGGCGAGCTGGGGCTGCGTACCGTTGGCGTCCTTGTGCTGCAGGGATGCTCGAGGACATGGAGAAACGACGAGGGAGAGGCCAGGGAGAGGAGTGCACAAAGGTGGCCGGCATGGCCAGGCATGCATAGTTTTAGGGTTTTCTTCTCCCTCTCTCTCACTTTAATCGATCAAGGAGGTACTGGGAGGATGCAGGGGTCCTAGAACTAGCTAATGATCACTGGCTTAAAGTGATTTAGACAAGAAACCACTGGATATAAGGGTGTAACACAAATGCGGAACTCGCTCGCCAAGTGTTCGACACAATGCCCGCATGAATATTTTTGTCGAATTATGGAATTCTTTTTGGTACATCTCAAACATATAAATAATGTGAAAGATTGGTGGTGGTGGTGGTGGTGGATTTGGTTAAGGTTTGTGAGATTTCAAATTTGGTAGGATCTTCACATAGTTTCAACATCACCACTTGTCAAAATCATACTGGTCAACCCAGTCAAAGTTAGCATGTGTGGTCAACATGAAAGTTGTTGACCTTGACATGGTCTTGGATGACCTGGCTTTGTTTGACTAATTTTAGTTTAGGAATTGAGAAATACAGGGGGGTAAAGTGGTGAAGAAAATATTTTTGGTCCATATGACCATTATCATATGTATGAAGAAATCTTGATTTCTTTGGGTTTGATTCTTGATCCAAGGATGCATTTGTGTTAGTTTATCACTTTAAAGTTTTTTAGAAGCAATGGGGCAAGCAATTGTGGCCTAGGTTAAGGAATTGCAAATTGGCATATGGTGTATGTAAGTGAAATATGGAATTTTCTCACCATTTTAATTCTCTCCATTTGATTTGACTTTTGTTGACTCTAATGTGGTTCTTATTAGTTTAGAAACATTTTAAGAGCATTGAAACCAATTCAAAGGTTCTTGTTCAAAGATTTGCAAATTTGGCCTTAATACATAAGAGATGAGGTGTCAAAATTTTACTAAACTTGTAAGTGGTTGATCTTGCTTCAATTGGACATGGGTTAGGGTCCATTTAGTGTTATATTAGGTTTAGAGATGGTCTCACATCCTTTGGTCAAGGTTTAAAGTCATAGGACAAAAATTGAGTATTATTGCTATGTGTCACATATGCCTTTATGCATATGTTGCATTTTAGTTTTAGTTTTACTTGGTTTGACCCAAATGGTGTGGTTGAGTGTTGAAATGGTATATAGGAGTGATCCCACCATTCATAACAAATATTAGGGTCAAGGTTCCCAAATTCATAAATTTGCATTTTACTCGCATATGCCTCTATGGCATTTTTAGTTTCTTTGTAATTTCTTTGGTTTCACTTTGGATTTGGTTTGATAAGTGCTAGGTAGAGTGTATGAAGGTTTTCCAAACCTCTAAACAAAGTAGAAAGGTCTAGGGTAAAGATTTGTAAAAATAACCATAGGCACATATGCTTTTTTTCTTATTTAATTTCCTTTTATTTGATTTTAGCTATGATGGTGAAAAGAGGGGTGAGTTTTAGGGTTTAAGTTTATTTCAAAACTACTATAAAAATCAATCATGGCAAAAGCACAAGAATTAAGCAAGATCACTATGCCTTAAACTTAACTCAATAAAAGTTTTTGTTGGTTCCAAAATTTGGAACTAGGGAAATTCATTTGTTTTGTTTTGAAATTTTTGGGATGTTACAAACCCTTCCCCCTTAAACAAATCTCGTCCCGAGATTTTAAGAAAGGTTAGGTTCCTAAGAGAGATTGAGCATGTTATTAACAGGAAGACATACTTGGCATGGTCGGTGGTGCTTCCTGAGCTTCCGTGGCATTCAAGCGGTAGTAACGACCGTTGCGGTTGTTTGGGTAGTTTGGGGCGAACTTCCTTCCAGTTGTGGTACATCACTGCTGCTGGGCAGTTGCAGCGGTATTGAGGGCAGTCCTAGCAAGCTTCTTGGGGCATTCATAGGAGTAATGACCCACAGTTCCACATTCATAGCAGGTTACTGTTGACTTGTCCTTTTGGGTAATGGGTACAGCATTGCTTCCAGTCCTTGGGGCATTGTTGGCGGCTTTCATCGGGCACTTTCTAGAGTAATGACCCGTAGCACCACATTCATAGCAAGTCACAGTGGACTTGCCTCTAGGGGCATGGTTGGGTATTGAGATGAGCTGCTCCAGTGATGCTATTCTGACGCGGAGGCGAGCAATGAGGTAGTCCTTCTTGGCGTGCCGATGGCGAAGTGCCTTGCGCTCCATTGCAAGGATGTTGATGGTGTCAGTCATCTTGGCGTGCTCAATGTGCATCTGGTTGGCTTGGGCACGGGAGTTGTTGCGGGTAGGAGGGGCCATCTGAATAATAAGGTGGATCATAAGATAAGCGGGGAATTTCTATGGTTTGTTTGAGATAAACTTGAAAAGTTTCAAAACTTGAGTAGTGTTGAGGGGGTACAACCAACAACACTTTTTCATTCATACCACACATCAAACATTACAAAGCTAACACACCGTTGGTTTTAAGAACCATTCACCGCTCTACGATACAAGGGGATCCTGATACCTACCCACGCCTACACATGTGAACAGGTGCAAATACTCATCCTCATCATCCACATCGATCGGGATGATTCCATCCTCTCCGGCCTCCAGAAACTCATAGTCCTCCTCTTCAGTGAATTCATCCTCCTCGAAGTCCTCGTCATCACTCAGGAAGGCTTCTCCTCCCTGAATGTCTTCACCGTCTTCATCCATCCCATTCAGCTGATCTTCTTGAGCCTTGACAGTGGCCTCCAAGGATACTATCCGGGCGCGAAGGCGCTCGATGGTAACGTCATTCTTGGCACGCCGCGGACGGAGTGACTTGCGGTCCTTGGCGAGCAGCTTGATAGCATCGGCATGATGAGCCAATGCCATGTGGGTCTGGTTGGCGTAGGCACGCGAGTTGTCCAGCTCCTTCCGGGTGTGGAACAGACATGAAGTCCGGGTGATCCACATGGTGCCTCAGCTCGGGGTGGAGCGGCAGGCCCATGGGTTCTCCATCGGAGTCACGCCTTGCGAGATGCGCAAAGCGCTCTCCCCGGATGGCGGCCTCATTCTGCCCGCATAGACGGGCAAGTGCTTCTCGAAGAGCACGTGTCGGTCCGTCCAGCCAGCTTGCCTTCCTCGAAAGAGAAGAGGATCCTCTCAGAAGTGGGAGGCTCCATCTTGCCTCTCAGATCAGCGGTGATCACCCACTGAAGCTCCCCGCCGTGCTGGTCGTTGACCTCAACTCCGTGGAACTCGGGGTGGGGGCGTCCAAGAAAGTTCGACAGGGCATCAAGGTCCCTCTCGAAGTTCAAGTCTCCGTCATTCCCAAGCTGGTAAAACTTGACGTTGGTTGGCTCCATCTGAAAGGGAATTAGATGAGTAAGTTTAGAGAGTGAACAAGTGTGTCAAATTTTTATGTAGGTTTATAAGGAAGAGCATGACTTCTGATTTTCAACAAGATCTCAAAGGGACGAAAGTGGCTAAGTTTTTCAAAAATATTCACTTCATTTGTTTTTTTGAACTTAGGTTTTTCAGAACGTCCATTCTAACTAGGGTCTCCTAAGGTCAAACAATGGCTCTGATACCAACTTGTCAACACCCGGATTTTTAAGTCCAGATGCCTATTATGCCATACATCGCAATCCCAGGAATATTGTTGTTGCGAGACATAATAGTTGAATATCATAGAGTCATCATTTATTACAACCCATAATCGTCTTACAAAGGTAGATCACATGATCAAATATTACAATAGTAGTTGATCTATCGATCAACGAACATCACAAATAGCGGAAGCGAAGTAGTAGTGGCTATCTAATCCACAGGCCAACGCTTGACGTCAGGAGCGGTCCTAGTTGTCGTAGACGTCCTGTTGTCCATCTTCCTCGTACCGTTGTTCTCCTTCAAAGTCTGGCCATTTGAATAGCCAGGGACAAAGCCATGAGTACTTTAAAGTACTCGCAAACTAATACTAGTGTAAGAACTATCAATTCTAGTAAGGGGATACTAAGCTCTAGGTTTATTTGCATAAAGCCAAGTTTATTTCATAAACATTTAGTAAAGATGCTTGAGTCCCTAGACTAACTCAAGTGGGAACATTAGTGTCATTCACACAACTCGTTTGTGATTTAATTCAAATTCACCCTTCACCTTTCAAAATTTAAAACACAAGTCATATGTCACATTTTTGAAAATGGTCTGATGACGGAACAAGTATGGCCTTTCCAACCGTCCTTAACCGTGGACGCGGCTATTCGAATAGGTTTACACTCTGCAGAGGTTGTACACTTGTGCCACAACTTTTGATTACATCCGTCGGGGGTAACCCTGAATAATCGTAACTCGAGTACGCGGATCATCAACCATAACCTTTCACTTATATATGCTAGTATGAGCACCTCTCCCCATGAGCTTGGCCTCCCGGTGAAAACCGCAGTCAACCCGGGAACTGCACAGGGCTTGGGCCGTACATTCACCCCATCTCTAACGTCGTTTCTTTTGTGTTGTGGAGGCAGCTTTTGGCATAACCCCGATGACGCTTGTTTAGAGGGAACCCATACTAAGACACATAAACTTCCAGCTAAGCCCTACCCATAATCAGGTATTGTGGGGGTACTTGTAAATTGGAATGGTATCGCATCCGAACCCAACCATCAGTTTTCGTAAAATTCACCAAGTCATTCACCAGTCATATTCACCTTCAAAATCTTTCAATAGAATGACTCATCATTCCAAGGTTTTCAAAGTCATTGGTTTTCACAAGTTCCCATCTCTAATAGTCAATTTTAATCTTTAGCACTAGCAACTAGTTATGAGGGGTGCTAAGTAACCTGGATTGCTCTAGGCTAAGTTTGATACTCTTGCACTACTCCATAACTAAACAAAATGAATCATGAATCAAAAAGTAACTTGGATAAATAAACTCAAGTAAAGCTTTGATAAACCAAAGTCAAAAACTTGTAAGGTAAAAACTTGGGATAGGATCATTAAGCATAAATTAAATGGGGATGAGGCCTTGCTCTTGTAGAGCTTTGCCTTAGGGTATCTTGCAAGAATATTAGCTTGCCTTGGTTGGTGTATGGATCAAAATGTTCCTCCTTCTTCTCCGTAGATGTTCTCGTCGTCCCCTTCGTAGCCTTCGGTACTAGCGTCTATAAACGAATACGAGGATACAATCACCACACAAAACTTGCATGCTAGACTAAACACACCAAAGATTCACACAATCCTATGCTAGCATCACATCTTATTAGCATGGTGATTTACTTTGTTTTATTTTAAAGAAAATAATAATTTCCTCTCATTATAATTATTTATTAGTATAACTCTTTAATGCTTTGGAGGAAATAGTTTCCTCTCATTACAGTATTGATTAATGTTTCTATTTATTTATTTGGAGAACTAATCTCCTCTCATTAAATATTGTTAAGATTTAATTTCCTCAAATACTAAGGTATGAGCACATGTTGACTAAGGTCAACACTTCACACTTATTATTTGAGAAACATGATTTAAATGAGGGAATACACCTCATGCAATTTAATACCAACATAGTAATGATTTAATATCCTCAAATAATTCCATATGATAGTTAATAGACCATGGTCTCTACCTCATGTAGAATTACTTGAGACAAAGGTTTAAATGAGAGGGATACCTCTCATATAATTTAATAATTAGTTGGAACAATTTAAATGCTACTATGGCAATCATTTAATATTCTTAAGTGAGCAAATATGAGACCAAGCAACAAGGGTCATCACATTACTTCATATTACTTGTGAGAATGATTTAAATGAGGTGCTACACCTCATAGATTTAAATTCCTAAAATTTGAAATAGTTTAAATGGGCTGGTATTGACTACATAGCCCATATTTTGCTTCTAGCCCATGATCATGTACAGAACCCAGATCATATTTTTACATAGTAAATTAGGGTTTGTTAAATGTGAATTATTGCAATTGGATTCACTTCAAAATTCACAATGGTTGATTTTTAAGATTTATTTGAATACAGAGAAGTATCTGTTTTGTTATTTTTGCTATTCAAAAACTACACAACATATGGGGTTGAATCCAGTGAGGTGAGCTAGATAATTTCATAAGCTTTCTGAATATATAAGGTTTGCCGAATTTGGTGTAGTAGATTTTAAACTATTCAATTTTAAAGTGTGCATCAGTATTGAATTTGGAATTAAACAGAAATTCGAGTTTTGAATTGTTGGGCTTGGCGGGAACGTTACTGGGCCGAAACGAGTTTGAAAAACACTGCGCAGCCCATCTAGCAACGGGTGCGGGTGGGCTGCCCTGACGAGGTGGGGGCCACCCGTCAGTGACTTATTACACAGCGAAACGGTATGATCGATTTAGGCCGTCGGATTAGAAAGAGATCCACGGCTCACAGAGGCCGTCGTCTCCGGCGAGATTCCGACGAGCCCGCGGCGTCAGTAGGGGGTCGGAGAGCCTACCAGAGTTCCCGCGGTGTTCTACTGGTGGCGAGGCGACGTTGTCGAGGATGCTGAGGCAGCTGGTAGCGATGGCGAAGCTCGGGGTGGCGCCAATCGTCGACGGTGAGCTGCGTTCCCGGCGGCTCCGATCTTGAAATTGAGTCGCCTCCGGCCGTAATCGAACTAGCTACGGTGGTGAGGAAGATCAGTGGTGAGAGGGGAGTCGATTGGTGTGAGGAGAGCTTGCTGGGAGGGCCTCTATTTATAGTGTCGAGGGGTGCCGCGGGGTGCTGCAAGGGCGCGGCCATGGCGTGGCGTTTCCGGCGAGCGAAAGGGCAAGCGAAGGAAGGAAGCATGTAGGCGTCGCCCTGGAGATGCTCTAGGTGTAGAGGGCGCGGTGATAGGGCTACGGAAACGCTTGAGTGCTTGCGAGTAATCATGGCGGTACCCGCGGTACGTCGCCGGCGAGGACGGTGGTGACAGGGGCCGCCGCAGTCGTTCGAGTGTGGCTAGCTGGTAGAGGGCGTGGAGTAGATGCTCGACGCGGCGCTAGCCTTTGCAGGGGTGGCGTAGGGCGCTCGAGGGCACGACGTCCTGGCGCGCCCAGAGCGTGATCACCACGCGGGCTGGCACACTCTGGCACGTTTTGGACGCGCTGCTGCTGGCCAATGCCAAGCCTTGGCGAGCTGGGGCTGCGTACCGTTGGCGTCCTTGTGCTGCAGGGATGCTCGAGGACATGGAGAAACGACGAGGGAGAGGCCAGGGAGAGGAGTGCACAAAGGTGGCCGGCATGGCCGGGCATGCATAGTTTTAGGGTTTTCTTCTCCCTCTCTCTCACTTTAATCGATCAAGGAGGTACTGGGAGGATGCGGGGGTCCTAGAACTAGCTAATGATCACTGGCTTAAAGTGATTTAGACAAGAAACCACTGGATATAAGGGTGTAACACAAATCTGGAACTCTGCCTGCCAAGTGTTCGACACAATGCCCGCATGAATATTTTTGTCGAATTATGGAATTCTTTTTGGTACATCTCAAACATATAAATAATGTGAAAGATTGGTGGTGGTGGTGGTGGATTTGGTTAAGGTTTGTGAGATTTCAAATTTGGTAGGATCTTCACATAGTTTCAACATCACCACTTGTCAAAATCATACTGGTCAACCCAGTCAAAGTTAGCATGTGTGGTCAACATGAAATTTGTTGACCTTGACATGGTCTTGGATGACGTGGCTTTGTTTGACTAATTTTAGTTTAGGAATTGAGAAATACAGGGGGGTAAAGTGGTGAAGAAAATATTTTTGGTCCATATGACCATTATCATATGTATGAAGAAATCTTGATTTCTTTGGGTTTGATTCTTGATCCAAGGATGCATTTGTGTTAGTTTATCACTTTAAAGTTTTTTAGAAGCAATGGGGCAAGCAATTGTGGCCTAGGTTAAGGAATTGCAAATTGGCATATGGTGTATGTAAGTGAAATATGGAATTTTCTCACCATTTTAATTCTCTCCATTTGATTTGACTTTTGTTGACTCTAATGTGGTTCTTATTAGTTTAGAAACATTTTAAAAGGATTGAAACCAATTCAAAGGTTCTTGTTCAAAGATTTGCAAATTTGGCCTTAATACATAAGAGATGAGGTGTCAAAATTTTACTAAACTTGTAAGTGGTTGATCTTGCTTCACTTGGACATGGGTTAGGGTCCATTTAGTGTTATATTAGGTTTAGAGATGGTCTCACATCCTTTGGTCAAGATTTAAAGTCATAGGGCAAAAATTGAGTATTATTGCTATGTGTCACATATGCCTTTATGCATATGTTGCATTTTAGTTTTAGTTTGACTTGGTTTGACCCAAATGGTGTGGTTGAGTGTTGAAATGGTATATAGGAGTGATCCCACCATTCATAACAAATATTAGGGTCAAGGTTCCCAAATTCATAAATTTGCATTTTACTCGCATATGCCTCTATGGCATTTTTAGTTTCTTTGTAATTTCTTTGGTTTCACTTTGGATTTGGTTTGATAAGTGCTAGGTAGAGTGTATGAAGGTTTTCCAAACCTCTAAACAAAGTAGAAAGGTCTAGGGTAAAGATTTGTAAAAATAACCATAGGCACATATGCTTTTTTTCTTATTTAATTTCCTTTTATTTGATTTTAGCTATGATGGTGAAAAGAGGGGTGAGTTTTAGGGTTTAAGTTTATTTCAAAACTACTATAAAAAAATCATGGCAAAAGCACAAGAATTAAGCAAGATCACTATGCCTTAAACTTAACTCAATAAAAGTTTTTGTTGGTTCCAAAATTTGGAACTAGGGAAATTCATTTGTTTTGTTTTGAAATTTTTGGGATGTTACACCTAACGCCTCTCGCCATGCCCGAGCGTCGCTTGTACACCTGCTCGGCGCCTCCCGCCATGCTCGAGCGCGCCCCCGCCTCGCGCTAGCACGTCTCGCGCCGCCCCTGCGACCGGCCCGCCGTGGCTCCTCCACCCCTCTGTGCCGGACGCCCCTCCACCCTCCCGGCGCCTCGACCTGCTCAGCCTGCTGTTGCTCGACCTTGGAGATTATGGTCACGGTCAAGCCACCACGACGGTGTTGGTGGCCAGGGGCGCCTGCTCGTGCAGCATCTCCGGCCTTCCCGACCCAGAGCGATGGGCACTGCGGCCGGAGCGAACGGGAAGTGGCCGGTGGCGCCGGAGTGACCGCCGCCGCGAGGGGAGCGCGGGGCTCGCGAGGCTCACGGGACGGAAAACACACGGCGTCACATCTGGGCTCTGGCCCATCGTATAGCATACTTAAAAATGGCTTGACAGGAGCTGGGTCCCAAGCCAAATGGATGGTCCAGAAAAGGAGCTCATCTGAGCTCGTGATCAGTTCTGGTTTTTCGGTAACTATGTAGCTACTATGATACATTGTATCAGATCCGATATCAACGGAAGAAACCGTGTGTTACTACGGCGTGGCCTACTTGAGAGACTAGAATGCGATGGCGCGGCGACACGCCGCGCCCGTGGCATGTAAAAGACATAAAACATGCTACTCCATACAATAATCTAAGACTGAATGTGGTAAGCAAATTATGTTGAATAAGCTGAATGTGGCAGCATGCTTCAGTATAAAACGTCACATACACTTCTGAGCAGAGTGGGCAATGCGGAAGAAACTTAAGCATCCTAAACAAAGTCATAAAGATATGCTGTCACAACTATGGCAGGCAAGGCACAGGTTCAGAAATATAACTCTTAAAGTGACAGTAAACTTTATTCAATTTATTCTATTTTCTCTGAAGGGGAATCGATGTAGTATTATTTGTGAGTGAAACATCCTGAACAACACCCCTGAAAAAAAAAAACATACAGCACGACCTGTTTTGAGAGAAAAAGTATTGAAGAATATACAATAGCATTTTGATTAAATGGAAAGAAATGAATAGCAGCATTTTCAATTTGGTAACATATGGGAGTATTTCTTAAAGAATAGTGATTATACAACATCAATCGGAGGCACTTTACACTATACTATCCTTTTTGAGCTGGCTTCAATGTTACCTTCATCTTTGATCAGAATCAGAAGAGCTGCATAGTTGCGAAGAAACAAAGAAAAATCTTAGGTAATAAAGCAACAACATAGCACCACCGAACGGTCTTCAATAAAAAAAGGATTGAAGTCTAACATCATTTGCTGGAACCTGGAAGCCCATGAGATTGCTCTTTGTACGGTAACATCACAAAAGATGGGAAACACTGCCACAAATGATGTGAACCTCTCTAGCAGTCTGGGGAAAAGAAAAAGGGGCATAGCTGATCATTTGCAGATATCTGAAACACTCGCAACATTTCTCCACAGCAACATTCTGTCATTTGCAGGAAACCATCAAATGCAAATATTTGAAACAAAGGGCAAAAAGTTAATACAAATTCATGGAATGCTGGATATCTATGTAATGGAAAAGATGTACACAGCAATAGCCTCTACCACGCTGGACGGCGTGGGCAATAGCGGCCTCCTTACACGCTAGGAGGATGGGAGCACCCTGGGTTGAGCAGGAAGAGCGACACACACGCGGAAAAGAATGCGATGGTGCGGGCGTAGCTAGCCACGGTGACACAGGCGCTCAAAACACCAGGAAGCACGATGGTGAAGGCCTCGGCGGAAGGCACATCTTCTTCTTGACCTCACGTTTTCCCTTTTTATACACATGTACTGGAAATGTGTGAGTATGCAGAGATGCAAAAAAAGAGCCAAAAAGAAAGAGAAAATGCTACCTATATCTTGCTATCCAGCCATGTAGCACATCGTATACTATTCTTCATGCTTTGTAGAAGACCTTATGTATCAACTCCTCGGGGATTCTCCTCGCATCCGTAAAGAGTTGGTTCAGTTCCCGTGAATACACAATCATTTCTACAGGACCGAGACACTCTACCACCAATGCAATAGTTTCCATAGGAAGGGACAACCATCAAATTCATAATGTTGCTGTAAATAGAATACATAGCTGTGAAATCTGAACACAGATAGATATTCCCAACATTTCCACTGAAACTAACGTACAAAGAATAATTTATCCCATGTTTCTATTTTGAGTGCATTGCGCAAAATAAACTCATGTACTGAATGTGTTTGAGTTGGCTGCATCATTTCCATAGCCGCCAAAAATTGTAAGGATAATAATGTACAATGATAATTTACCAAACTTAGGGGTGCTAAAACCACTTCACCATTTATGAGGTGAAGTTTCCATCTCATCAGTAAGGACACTTTTCAGGCCTGCAGGTTACCATTCTGTTTTCTAGATGCTTTAACAATACAGAAAAAATTATAAAGCTGAAAACATAATCTAATAGGGAAAATAAACAATGGCTGCAGTCATTTATGTTTAATGCTGTTGCTTTTCCATCTGGTCTACATCACTTGCACTCTGTATTGATGTAAGTGTCATCTTAAAATACTATAGGTTGCTTGTCAAACATACAACATTCAGAGTTGGAGTTTCTCGTATTAATTTGTCAACTCAGAAAACATTTTTTGACTGTGACAACATCAGGTAGTGAGAAGCTACGCATTGAGCAAAACCACATTTATCAACCTTCAGACTCATTTATCAACTTTCAGACTAATGATCAAGTAGAAAAAATAATAATGAATGATGTATAGTAGTACCTGACTACATTTATACTCCTTCAAATTAATAGTTGAGGCTCTCACAAGATTATTCTTAACTGACGTTGAAGCCTGCAGTCCCCTTTTTGGTACTTAAATTTGATTACCATGTTTCAGTTATGAGACTTTATGTGCATAGCTGACAATACATATCATATCTTATCATCTGAGCTCTCAATTTTCAGAACACTGCAATGCAAATGTAGAGGGACATGTTAGGCCTATGCTATTGCTTAGCAAAGAAAATGCAAGAGGCAGAAATTTCATGTTCAAGCATGCACAGTAACAGATAAACAGTAAAACTGATGCTCTTAGGAAAGAATGCTAGCCCTAAAAAGCCCATTTCTCGACTGAGGTAATATAACAATAGACAATAATCAGCTACTGATCCCAGAAAAAAAAAGAAAACCCACCAACTAATAGCATTAGCTGGAGTGTCATAGGATCACCTATTTTGATTGTTACCACTGAACTGAAACATCAAATACGTACTCCCAGATTGACTTATCAGGCGCACAAATATCCATAGCAAGGTGCTTTATTCAAGCACATACACTGTAACTTCTCAAATCTAGACTACCAACAGCCGAACACAGCAAGAAAAAAGGGGGCAGGGTACGTTAGTCTTGTTGACGTCAGAAACCCACTGGCGGGCAGAGACGGGCAACACCGTAGAGCCGGGAACAACTAGGGCTGCGGCTGGCCCTAGTCCCTCTGAGCGACGGCCCGCAAAGCCTCCTGGTCGCACGCGCCGATGTTTATCACAAGGGCGTGCCACCTGACCTATACCTGGTCGGGAAGGTGTGGATGATGCCTCGCTTAGTTTCCTGCAGGGCACACACGTAAACGTTAAATACGAGCCTCGATCGGCTCTCAGGTTATCCTGTGAATCGGCTCAAGGAGCCGATCCACCCATGATTCAGACGGGGTGTCCGAATATATGGTGGTCCTGCTTGATCAAGGTAAAGCTAATGAGATCTACGACGATGTGGGGTTTTCACCGCATAATCGGATCGTCCTACTCCAGGTTGGACCTCGCGGCCACGCACGGTGATCGTAAGCCGATCCTAAACAAGGCCTAAAAACCAACACGAGGTTGATCCTCGGAACATCCTGCTTAGGGCCAACGAACGACACCCTACGTGCCGCTGGATCCTCCCCCCCTTTGTAAGGCCTAACTATTGCAGATATTAAACTAATCCTTGTAGAACAAGGAGCAATCGTAACGGATCAGATCTACTAAACTATGATCAAGCGGGGTGCCGCCCTACACCTAAGATAGGTGTAAGGGCGGCTAGACATGCAAGGGTTGCACTACGAAAGCATGTAACATGAAGAATAATGCTAACCCTAACATGTCTAAGATAACTACGTTGCTCGCCATCAAAAAGGCTTCGAGTACGAGCAACGCGTGAACAACGTAGGCAGGCTTGTGCTGCCTAGATCGCAAGATGCGATCTAGGCAGCATGACGCTTACCGGTAGAAACCCTCGAGACGAAGGAGTTGGCGATGCGCCGAGATTTGTTTGTGGTTGAACGTTGGTTGTTGTTTATTCCATAAACCCTAGGTACATATTTATAGTCCAGCGGACTTTCTAATGTGGGCGTGCACCAAACCGTGCACGAGTAAGATTCCAACTTCTAAACTAAGATGCGATCTAATATGTTACAGATACACGGGCAATTAAGCCCAACTTGGTAAAAGGCCGATTCACGTATTTCTTCTATATATATATATATATATATGTTCTTCACGTCCATCTTGATCGCGGCCCACCTCTGACTCGGTCAAATTCTGGTGATAACACATGCCCCCCTGGTTTTGGAATTGGTAATTCCAAAATCACTCCGTTTTCCTTCGTCGGGTCATGTCGTGGCAGAACCGTTGCGTATCCTTCATCATGATGCCCTGCTTTCTCAATTTCTCCGCGTGACTCGGCAGTTTTTTTTTAGGCACCACTTCCTCAGAAACTGCTGTGGCATTGAATTTCCACTATATCCCCTTATACTTAACCGCTATGAACAGTTCTGCTCTGCATCTCCTTCGCATTAGCAGTCCAAAAGCCCTCCTGCGCCACCATGTCTTCTCCCTCCTCTGCTCCATCGGATCTTTCCAGCCAGTCCTCCACGTCCCGTGAGCCGACGCCGGAGCACAACCCGGCGGAGGTCCATGCGGCCAACACCCGTCGCGCCATTGCGGCCGGGGAGGAGTCAGACCATGACTTCTCCATCTGGTCCGAGGACGACCAGTCCTCGACGGACGGGGAGAGCGACCTCCGCTTCCTTGCAGACGGGGAATCGGAGGAGGAGAGCGATGACGATCGCTTCTCCTGGGATGACTTCAC
Source organism: Lolium rigidum (assembly GCF_022539505.1). Taxonomy (NCBI): domain Eukaryota; kingdom Viridiplantae; phylum Streptophyta; class Magnoliopsida; order Poales; family Poaceae; genus Lolium; species Lolium rigidum. The sequence continues at coordinate 70,969,284 of NC_061512.1, read as the reverse complement.
CTCCTCCGAGGGGGTGGAGGAGGAGGAAGAGGAGGAGGAGGACGACGACAGCCCCTCCGACGAGCCGCCGGCCAAGCGGTTCTGCCCCTGGCCGGGCAACCTTAGCGACTTCGACAGCGATGAGGACGATGCTGACGAAGAAGACAAGGACAACGAGGGCCCGGTCGGCGGCCATTGGAGCGACGACGAGCCCGCCGGGAGCAGCGCCGACAGCGGCGACGACGGCGACGACGAAGGCAGTGACGGCCCGTAGATAGGACCTCTAGCATAGGGCCAGTAGTAATAGATGGGGCCATGTATCCCCTAGTGCTTCCTTTCGGGAGAAATCAGCTCCTTATGTAAGAAATCAATCAATGAAGAACTTTCCCCAATTCGATTTTGCCGATTTCTTTCCCTTTGCCAATGTGTAACGAGCCGATATCAACGCATCGGTCCTTCGACATTTACCCTTCCATTCTTCAACTGATTATTCTCTTTCCGGTAGATACTGTGGGACCTCCAAGAGAGCCCTTAAATTTCTTCCACCGGTCTCAGCGATCCCTCTCAGCAAGCGCTTATTATTCGTGAAGAAGGTTGCAACGAAGATCAGCCGATGATACTTCAATCGGTTCCTCAATAGAGCATCTACCAGGCCTGTTGCCCCCCGAGTCTCAGCCAAGGCAAAAAAGAGACGAGGATACGCAAATTAGCTTTATGGACCTGGTCTTGATCACGTCTGGGGGAGTTTCTTATGCAGAGCCAGCCGATTTGAACATGAATCGGCTTCTCGAAGCAGAAAGCCTTCAAGGTGAGCTGCCCTCCGAGCTTCTTCAGTTCTTGCCGGCCAGATCGGCTCCCTTCCTTCGGTGGATCTGATGCAATCCATCCTTGACCTGATCTGTACGTCCAGGCTGCTCTTGGTCTTGTCCTTGAAGAGAGGATTCGAGCTCTTAAGCTACTCCATTAAGGAGTTCTTTCCTTAAAACCCTCTTCGTGCTTCATTGACCCTCTGAACGAACCAGTTATTCCTCTTGAGTCGATGGCCATGCATCGGCTTTCATATCCTTAAGTCGATGTCTGCTGCATCGGCTTTCATATCCTTAAGTCGATGTCTGCTGCATCGGCTGTGCTCGAAAATTTTCGAATTTTATCAACTTTTTTTTTTGACGGCCGACTAGTGCATCGGCCCCCATATTCCAATACCCATCACCAAAGGATGAGACGATGAGACGCTTTCATTGCATATCCTCGTATTCTATTCACCTGGGTGCCCCCCCGAGCCGATTCTGTCAAGAGAATTGATGGTATCGGCTCTGTTGGATAACATGTTGAACCCAGGTAGAATGGTGGGTGAGGATAATTTTGGCCGATTGCTGGAATCGGCCTCCACGTTGCTTGCTCGGTGAAGGTTTTGTAAGTTCCCTTCATAAATTTTTGGGGCCGATCACAAGGATCAGCCTCGCCATGTTTGCTCCTTGACGTGCTCTTGCTACTCGCTCAGGCCGGTAGACGAGAACCAGCCCAATCTCTGACTTTATCATGTTGGTGCGCTTGTTGTCGTCCACCTTGGATGTATCGTGTAACCGTGGAGCACTGAGCTTCGTCGGAAGAACTAGCACCATGTTTGTGCCAGCCGATGTTTCATCATCGGCTTTCCTTTGCTTGGGGCGCCACTCCATTTTTCGTGGACGACCCTCTTCATCCAGGGTTCGCTGAACCTTCGCAGCCAGATCAGGCCTTGCCTTCCTCAATGTATGCAAGTATAACCTCTCGGCTTCTTCCAGGCCGCGCAATCGTTGAACCCTGCGTTTCTGGGAACGGCTGAGTCCGTCAGGGCACCATCTTGGCCGGTGGTACCTGTCTTCTTCTTCTCCCTCGTCTTCTGAATCTTCGAGATCTTCCAACCGAGGGGACTCAGCTCGTTTGCTCTGTGGCGGGAGAGGTCCCAAGCGCTCGAACACGGACACGTTGGCTGCCTCCTTCTTTTTTCGGTTGCATTCTGGGCAACTGCCGATTGTTGGCAATCGGCTCATTCCTGAATCCCAGCAGTGCCTGAAGAAAGGGCAATCCCAGTGCATGTCCTCGTCGTTCCGCTCCCTCGCCTTTCCCTTGGCGCAACGCTCGTGCTCCTCCTCATCGCGATTATGCCGACGATGTCTTCTAGCCAGACGATCTCTTTCATCATCATCGCTGGTCCGTCGGCGTTGGTCGTACTGACCCACATACTTGTTGAGGAGGTGATCAGAGAGAGGTCGTTGATATCTTATGTTCTTCACTTCTCCCTCTGTTACGTAGCGCCTGCCGTCTTGGCGGAGCCGATCGCGTGGAGCGGCTTCCTCTGTTTCTTCGTTATGAGAGCAGCTGCCCTCATCTCCATCCTTGCCCGCGTGGTGTCCAAGATCTACCATGTTGATATTGCACAGAAACCCGGCTGGCACCCCGCATGGCAAGCATACTCCACCATGTTTACGGCGGGGAAGGGGTGTGTGTCGACCTTCATGGCGTACCGGTTGAAAATTAGACGCCCGTTCTCTATCGCCGCTTGGATGTGCCGACGCCACACCCTGCAGCCGTTGGTGGCATGGGAGAGCGAGTTATGCCATTTGCGGTATGGCTTTCCATTCAGCTCCTGCGCCGTGGGGAATTTGAGACCTTCGGTATCTTCAACCGCTTTTCCTTGAGTAGGAGGTCGAAGATTTGCTCGGTCTTGGTCACATCAAAATCAAATCCCCGGGCGGGCCCGGTGGCTTTACCCATTTGCAGGACACGGGGTTCCTCCCCGAGTCCACTCAGCCATCGCTACTTCTTGGTCTCCCGCAGAACTTCGTCTTCCTCTCGCATCGACCAGGGCTACCGCACGCTTGAACTTGTCTTGGTACAGGTCCGGGTGGCGCTGTTCATATGCTGAAAGTTTCGAACCATGTGCGCCGGCGAGGGATAATCTGCTTGGGAGGCCATGTCCTTGAGCTGTGTTGCAAGGCCTGCTACTGCCAACTCGACTGCTTCCTTTTCAGTTATACGAACCGAATAGCATCGGTTCCTAAGATTCCTGAAGCGCTGGATGTATTCTGTCACAGTTTCTCCGCGCTTCTGACGTAGCTGTGCTAGATCGGCAATGCTAGACTCGGAAGCTTCTGAATGATACTCGCTCATGGAACCGCTCTTCCAACTCGCTTCCAAGTTTGGATGGAGTTCGGTGGTAGCGATGTGTACCACCCGAAAGCCGATCCTGTGAGGGACCGTGAGAAGAACCTCACGCGCAACTCATCCGACGCTGAGATCGTGCCCAGCTGTGCCAAATATCGGCTCACATGCTCGATGGAGCTGGCCCCTCTGACCCACTGAACTTTGTGAAGTCCGGGAGCCGATATTTGGGTGGCAGCGGGATCAGTTCGTAGCTGTTGGGGTACGGCTTGGTGTAGCCGAACGCCTTCCTTTTCGGCATCATACCGAACTGATCTTTCAGAATTGTACAAATCTGATCCGCCGTGATGGCTGAAGGTGTCGAACCCTGAAGATTCGCCGGGGTGGCATACTTAACCAGCCATGCTTGCTTTTCCGGTTCTAAGCCAACTGCAGGAGCTGGGCCTTGGAGGTTCGTCGGGGTGGCGTACTTAGCCAGCCACGATTGCTTCTCGAGATCGGCTCCGACGTTCCTCCCACCGTTCCAGAGGCCGCTGATATTGCAGCCTGGTTCGAGAGTGCCCAGGCGTTGCAGTCTGGTACGTATGCGCACGTGTATCCGTGCGGGATCTCCTTAGGCGGCTCAGGTAGGAATTGGTAGTCGCTAGGATCACCACCAACCTTGTAGACGACATATGCCGCTGAGTTCGGCAGCTCCGGTGCTGCCCATGCGAACGGCTGGGGCTGGAGCGGCATCTCTCCTTTGAAAGTCCCCAGAGCCGGTCCCGACGGGGAGTACCGGTGACTCATGATTTCCTGGACGACGCACGCAGCGACACGCTCCAAGGTGTTCACCAGTGCTCTCGAGTGGCGGTGCAGCGAATGAGCCACCATGTAGTTGATCTCCTCGCCGCAGCCGACCTGGTGCGTTCTTCTGACGGGGCGGACAAGTCCACTCCATCGAGTGCGCCTTCAGGTGTGGAACCCTTCCACCTGACGCCATGGGAGCGGGTTCGGTGGAAGGAGCCGATGAGTTCGGCTTCGAGGGTTGCCTTGATCTCGTCATGCTTCTTCTTGAGCTCATCAGGCAGATCCGCGTACGTGACCGGAGTGTCTTCCGCCATCTCGGGTGTAGACGGCGATGTGGTGGATGTTGAAGGTCGTCCCACCGGGCGTGCCAGAATGTGTTGACGTCAGAAACCCACTGGCGGGCAGAGACGGGCAACACCGTAGAGCCGGGAACAACTAGGGCTGCGGCTGGCCCTAGTCCCTCTGAGCGACGGCCCGCAAAGCCTCCCGGTCGCACGCGCCGATGTTTATCACAAGGGCGTGCCACCTGACCTATACCTGGTCAGGAAGGTGTGGATGATGCCTCGCTTAGTTTCCTGCAGGGCACACACGTAAACGTTAAATACGAGCCTCGATCGGCTCTCAGGTTATCCCGTGAATCGGCTCAAAGAGCCGATCCACCCATGATTCAGACGGGGTGTCCGAATATATGGTGGTCCTGCTTGATCAAGGTAAAGCTAATGAGATCTACGACGATGTGGGGTTTTCACCGCATAATCGGATCGTCCTACTCCAGGTTGGGCCTCGCGGCCACGCACGGTGATCGTAAGCCGATCCTAAACAAGGCCTAAAAACCAACACGAGGTTGATCCTCGGAACATCCTGCTTAGGGCCAACGAACGACACCCTACGTGCCGCTGGATCCTCCCCCTTTGTAAGGCCTAACTATTGCAGATATTAAACTAATCCTTGTAGAACAAGGAGCAATCGTAACGGATCAGATCTACTAAACTATGATCAAGCGGGTGCCGCCCCTACACCTAAGATAGGTGTAGGGCGGCTAGACATGCAAGGGTTGCACTACGAAAGCATGTAACATGAAGAACAATGCTAACCCTAACATGTCTAAGATAACTACGTTGCTCGCCATCAAAAAGGCTTCGAGTACGAGCAACGCGTGAACAACGTAGGCAGGCTTGTGCTACCTAGATCGCAAGATGCGATCTAGGCAGCATGACGCTTACCGGTAGAAACCCTCGAGACGAAGGAGTTGGCGATGCGCCGAGATTTGTTTGTGGTTGAACGTTGGTTGTTGTTTATTCCATAAACCCTAGGTACATATTTATAGTCCAGCGGACTTTCTAATGTGGGCGTGCACCAAACCGTGCACGAGTAAGATTCCAACTTCTAATCTAAGATGCGATCTAATATGTTACAGATACACAGGCAATTAAGCCCAACTTGGTAAAAGGCCGATTCACGTATTTCTTCTATATATATATATATGTTCTTCACGTCCATCTTGATCGCGGCCCACCTCTGACTCGGTCAAATTCTGGTGATAACAAGTCTACATGCTTTTTGCAAAGTCATTCCTGATAACCAAAAAGGAAGAGAAACAGATCCAATCTAAACATAAGGAAGAGGATAGCAAATATGTAAACAATTAAATGATGAGCAAAAAAATCCTATCATACTGAGGGAACATGAATAGAAGGCCAAATTTGTTCTCCAATTTTCACAGAATGACAGAAGGTCTATACCAGCCTACAATACAAATTAAGCAAAAGAAAATTAGTTAGTTCACAGCAAGAGCACATTATATTACATGATAATGATAATTCAAGCAAAAAATTACAACTCGGTATTGAAAAGTTTTAGTAAGAAGCTTCACATGCACACAGATTCCAACTGAGCTTCTGAAATACTATTCCAGATCAGGCAACACACATCCTCTAGGCCATAATCAACGACAGCCTGCCGCTGTAACCCACTGCCAAACTAACGTGCAACGCCAGAGCTTGCAGATCAATCTGCAAGGAGTACCAGCCATGCCACCAGGCCGGGGAGTGCGACGACGGCGGTCAGCATCTCCGCTTTGCCATGTGGAGCTCACAAAGGGATAAGCAGTGGCACAACACCAGACAGTGAGAGAGGGCAGCAAACCTGGAAAGGAGAGTGATCTGGAAGGCAGAAAATCCCGTCCCGCATTCGCCGGCCCCGGCCCGCGGCTTATCCGCCCTGAGGTCGCTGTCGTGGTTGTCCGCCGTCAGCCCCCGTATGCGCTGCCTTATCCGTCGTCGGCTTAGCCTTCTCCGCTCTGAGGTCGCCGCTCACGGAGCGCACCTGCTCCGCCCCGAAATCGCCATCCCTGGCCTACAGGAATCTAAATCGCATCATCGCGCCTGGACCAAAAATCTCTTGAAGAAAAATTCAGAAAAAAACAAACAAACGGAAGATATGGAGGATCCAAATTAGAGGACAAAAGGCTGCTGCAGGGTGGACATGGGGTCGATCGGCGGAAGCTCGTGCTTGACTCTGCCGGGCTAGAGTTGCCAGAGCCCGGAAGGCAGGCGAGGGGCGGCAGGATCGAAGAGAGCTGGACCTGGTGCAGGCGTTGGGGGATTTTCTCTCCCTCACAGCTCGGTCAAAGCGGTTAGATTGGGCAAAAGGGAACTAAGCGGTGTATGGCAGGACCCACCCACTAGATCTTTCTGGAGGAAGCAAATAAATTCTAACCGGGAGAGGTGGGCAGCAATGAGAAAGAAGGAATAGGAACCGGTGGTTACCGGTAGTCTATCTACCAAGAAAAAAGGCTTACGGAAAACAACCATGTGCTTGACACGGTGAAAAAGAGAAGAGGATACCTACGTGCCTCCACACAATTGGAGATAAATAGCTCATGAATACTAGTTAAGGCAAAATGAGAGCTTTAAATCAGCCAGCCTTCATATAGTGTATAATGAGGAAGGCTTCAAGTCCGCCATGGCAGTGGCCTACACCTAGTTGGGCTGCTCTCTCAGTAGATGGTTCCTTTTATGAAGAAGGCAGAGCAAGAACTAGTATGATTCTGCAAAAAGCGTGTAGTTGACCGTTAGCCAACATGGCCTTTGACTTAGCCTTGGCTCCACACGCCACTCTGTGTGGTTAGATTCATTTCAGCGCAAAAAGTAATTAAAATTTGATTTTACTGATATGGTTAAAATCTAAAAGCTTCTAAGAACTGGTAAAAATGTAGAAAAATAACCACACCTCACAAAAATCATTATGACCACTTAAAATCTATCACCGAAATATTATATACTCAAATAAACTACGTATATTATTTAATTTTTTAAATGCATAGAAATTCAAAGAATTAATAAACAAAAATTGAGCAATTTCTTTACCGTGTTCAAGTAATTTCATAAAAAGTTGAATAATTGAATGGAGTGTTTCTAAAATGATGTGTGGTACTAGTAAAAAATTCGTTTAGTAATAACCTACGCCCTAGACGGCTACACCCCAATTTACTTAAAAGGGAAAATAATAAAGCTAAATGTTATTAAAACTAGAAATAGTAAAAGGAGCCATATATATTTACTCTTAACAATAAAATAAAAGTCACTCGTGTTCTAAACTCATCTAGAAATAAATTCACTAAAAATAATTAGGGCTAACACCCTACATTAACCTTAAGTGAGACAATAAAGTGAAAATAAGAAATGTAATTAACCATAATAGTGAAGCATTAGACTTAAACTCTAAAAACTTGAAATACTTAGTCAAGATAATTACCACTCACGGACTAGTAACTTTCATAATCCCTAGGGATTACTAAATGGTTAAGTAAAAGAATTAGGATTAACTGATCCATTAACTTTAAAGTAAAATAATAACTGATGCGAAGTTCGGAACACCTAGCAAGGCCCTCAACAACGCAAATACTTGAACCTCCATTAGCTAGTCCTCCAATCCTACTTTCATGATATATTGATATTCTCTTCTTCTGACTTTACCATGGATCAGCTGTCACTTGGTGTCAACACAGAAAAGAGCTTCACACCGCTCCCTCCAGACCAAACGATCGGAATAAAAGCATGGGTGCGCACGACCGATACCACCGATCCAGCAAAATCCAAGCAATAGAAGCACTATTACACTCGCCGGCGGCGCCTTCCGGAACTCAACACTCCGGCCAGATCAAGAAGGCCAAGCCTCTGGCAGGTCTTCATCTTCACCCAAGAGAAACCCTAGGACCGCCGCCTTTATTCAGGTCGGGCCCCCACGCCGGCGACCATCTGGCCATGGTTGCTGCCGGAGACACCAAGCAGATCGCGTAATCCGGAGGCACCGCACACGCCTGGGCAACGCCGCAGCCAAACGACGGACCTCCACCGCCAGCCGCCGAGAGGCGAGGAGAAGGGGACCTAGGATTTCCCCCTATAGCCCGCCCCTACCCCTCCCTCCGCCACCGGCAGGGCACACCACCGCCACGTCGCCCGTCATGCCATCGCCGAGCCGAGGCCAGGCACTGCCATCGCGGCCCCCGACGATAGGGGCGCGTCCTTGCCCGAGGAAGGCGCCCCGCGCCCGACCCCCACGCGAGAGGGAACGATGCAATCCCCGCCACCGGCGCCGGCTCTGACCGCGCCCTCTGGCGGCGGCGAGGGAGGGAGGGGAGGAGGAGAGGGGGAGGAGGGGCGGCGGCGTGGTAGGGATCCCCCCGGCCGCCGCGCGGGGGCGGCACGGGAGGGACGAGGGGAGGAGTTGTGATCGACACTCTTCAAACATAAGTCCATAGCAGACCAATGATGATCTTCCATCTCAATCTCATGACGATTAGAAAGCACGCTGGTCACATAATCTTGCACTCAAGAGGCAAGTTCAACTCTTAAACAAATCCTTGGCTTATTTTACTTTGTTTACGAAAACCTTTTGAAAACTACGTACCTTATCGCCTGCATTCAAAAAGAAGAAAACTATTTCCTAATTATAGATTGAGGGTTACCGACTAAAGGTTGTGTAGTCTATTGGTGGACACTAACCGTGGTTGGGGGTGAAAAGCTATGGAGGAGGTTCCACGGTATTAACAACACCATTAGAATTAAACAACAATAGTAATCCATTCTAAGTTTAGGTGCACGTAAAGAGCTGCCACCTCTAGAGTGTATTATCGAAAAACATGATTTAAATGGAACATAACTCTTCAAGAATCCCTAATCACGTATTCGGAGGTACTGGATTTTTTTCATTTTTTTCGAAAGTATTAATTTGTAGTTCGAAATTTAAGTCAATCTTGTACATTCTATTAGTAATGGAGGGAAAATGATACTGGTGAAGTCGTTCGGTGGTCAGAATCTGCGTCCAAGCTGACTAGTGAGTAGTGACTACACCGCAACAAGGAAAGGAAAATCTACTACGCACAGCTAGATAGGCCGTACTCCCGGGCAACTCGAGTCCGATCGAACACAACGTACTCGTCAAGTCGGTACGCGTTTTCGACCGAAATTACGAATCCGATTTGTGTTCGTTCCCGCCCCTCGTTATTAGTAGTAGCTGTCTGAAGTCTGATCGATCTCAGCATTCCAACCGAAGCCCTAGCTATGGCCATCAGCAAGCGACCAGCCGCCGCCGTCGCCATGGGCGGCCAAGCCGCCAAGAAGAGGAGAGTCAAGAAGCCCGCCGTCATCAAGAAGCCTGCCGCCTACGCCACCACCGCCGACTACGAGGAGGAGAAGACCTGCCTCGGCGAGGGCGCCTTCGGCGTCGTCTTCAAGGCTCGCCACCGCGCCACGGGCCAGACCGTCGCGATCAAGCACCTCTCCTCGCCGCCGCCGGAAGTCGGCTCCGACGCCCCCGATCCCAGCGAGCAGCTGCTGCGGGAGGCCCGCTTCCTCGAGGCGTGCAACGGGGACCCCAACATCGTCGGCTTCCACTGCGTCGTCCGCGACCCCGACACCACCGAGCTGGGCCTCGTCATGGAATACATCGCGGGCCAGAGCCTCCACGACATCCTCGAGGAACAACGCAACGGCACCGCGCCGCCGTTCCCGGAGGCCACCGTGCGCGCCTTCACGCGGCAGCTGCTGACGGGCGCCAAGGGGATGCAAGAACGCAGCATCGTCCACCGCGACATCAAACCGGCCAACGTCCTGGTCGCGGAAGGCGAGGAACTCCTCAAGATCTGCGATTTCGGCCTCGCCATCTCGACGTCCGACCCGCCGCCGCACGGCGAGGTCGGCACGGTGCTGTACACGGCGCCGGAGTTGCTGCTGGGAAAGCCGGATACCGACTCGCTCGCGGACGCGTGGTCGCTCGGCTGCATCATGGCAGAGCTCGTCGACGGCGAGATCCTGCTGCTGCGGGCACAACGCCTGTGCGATGAGGGGTTAGCCTATCTCTGGAGTATCTTCTGGTTGCTCGGCACGCCCGACGACGTCACGTGGCCCGAGTTCGCGTCCCTGCCGCGCGCCGCCGAGATGCCACCGCTCAAGCCGGGACAGGGCAGCAGGCTGCGCGAGCTGTACCCGGAGTGGACCCTGTCCGAGGAAGGATTTGAGGTCATGAGCGGACTGCTCACGTGCAACCCCGACAAGAGGTTGACGGCTGCGGAAGCGCTCAAGCTCCCGTGGTTCGCCGAAGACGATGAAGACTACATGACGAGATCCTACTGCTGATGCTGAAAAGGTCCTCCTGCAGATGCTGACGAAGTGGCGGCATGAGATCAGTTGCTGAAGATCGTTTCACCGGTGGGAAGAACCGGCCGACCCGCCGCATGAAGGAGCTAGCGCGCAGCTTGCATACTTTGTGAAACACATATTGTAATTACAATTAGTGCAATTGCAAGCTTCCCTTAATTGCTTTCTAAAATGTGTATCCTATGTATTCTGAAGTAACAACTGTGTATCTGTTGCAATTTGGAATTTGCCATCACAGTTTGGTTCATGTTTTGTAATGCACAACTGCCGCTGTTTGCGCTTGATAGTAATATTTGTTGCAATGACAAAGGTTCCTGACAAAAATGAGATAATAGCGGGAAATATCTCATAAGTCATAACACACAGTATGGGAAAAGAAATGCACAGGCGCACAACAGCATCAGATACGATCAAATCGAACTTTTTCAGAGACAAGAACTGTTGATTACCTAGGGCACTTTAGGCTTCACACCTGGCACCAAATGGAAATATGTTTTACGGTTTATACCAACTCATGTTTATTTAGGAAGATGTACTTGCTCATACAGAACGGCATAAAGATTCATACAGAACACAACACTTTGATTTGATGCACTTGCTCCTCGCCGATAGAAAGTATTCCATCTTAACTTAATACTGTGAAGTGTAGAACTATAGATAATAGATTACACAAGATGAAACAAGTATAATGTATGCAACATGAAATTAGAGTAATTGGGAGGCAACAAGTATAACACAGAGCTTTCAATATAATAGTATATCATGTCAATAAAAAAATGATCTTGGCCACAATGTTCACAATTTGACATGGTAAATTTTGGTCAGAGACCAAGCATAGGTGATCCACATTTTACCGTGGCCTTAGTAGTTGGAAAGAAGCCAAGAATGACATCCATGATTTTTTTGTATTTGTATCTACTCCCTCTGTTCACAGATATAAGACATTTTAAACATTTAAAAGCAAATTAGATACACAAGATAATGAATGAATCTACACACTAAAAGTAGACTAAAAATATAGTAAAAGAGATGAATCTACAAAATGCTAAAAATATCTTATATTAGTGAACAGAGAGCAATAAGATATTAGAAGTAGTACTCCATCAGTTCATAAATAAGTGACTCAACACTTTGTGTAGATACTTTTGTTGCATCCATATCTAGATTTTTTTTTTCGAGAGTATGCCAAAGGGATACCATAACTACATGCGTAGCACAACTCCACACCGGCTAGTCCGAAGACAACCACCACAGACAAAACAACACAAACACAAGAGAACATGTCCTAAACTAAGCAACAAAGCCACGTCTCAATGTTGCTAGACTCCTCCGAAGAACAACAACTCCCAAAAGGACACAAAAAGAAGATCAATGGTGGAACTTGAAAGGTTCTCAGAAGGTGCCGTCTTGGATTCACCAGTACGTGGCGTGCATAACACACTTGGGGTTGTGGCCGAAGTTTTCGACGGCGGCGCACACGGGCATCGTTTACCTTGTTGGAGGCGTCGATATGCAGCTTAATTTCACCTCCGATCCCAACACTCTTAGGGGGAAACCCTAGATCTGGTTTCACAGATCGTACGATGAGACACTATGCTTCGTATGGTGCCATAATTTCTCTTGAGGGCATCATATTTGAAGGTTGATTCGGCTGGAAGGACCTGTGTTTCATGGAGGTGTGGGACGATGGTGGGCTTCGGGAGCATTCTTCACATTCAATGAGCATTAGATGAGCCCTTTGGTCTTTGCTCTGGGTTAACATAGGCACATGTTCTCTACCTCCGCGCATGGAGTTCCTCTCTGGCGCCGTCAAGGTTGGCAAAAAAATGCTCATGACAATTTAGGTGGATGCAACGTCTTTCGGTGAGCACCCTTGGTAGCGGAGTGAGCTTGTTTGCCCGGCTGTGTGTGTCTAGTGATCTTTATTACCGGCGTCATGTATGTCTCGTGGTGCTCTAGGTGTCGCTTTGTCGTTGTTAAGGTTTGCTTTTGATTTTCCTCGAATAAACCGAGCAATTCGAGTCTCTTGACCATCTTTTTTCTAATCAATGGATTTTATAACTCTTCCGCTAACATTTTTTAAAAAATCTTGGAAGTTTCGGTTAAACTTTTGTGTGGTTGTACCCAATAGTAACAAATACACAATAAAAAATAACAAATCAAAACCGGTCGAATAAATGGTGATTGAAACACAATTAAGCAAAATTTGGTAGAACATCATTGAACAAAGAACGACACTTTCTGGCAAACCTTCCCGCCATGGACTTCAAGCTTAAGGGTGTGCGACACACCCAATGACTTCAGCACTTTAAACGCCAAAAAAACTTACGATCCATCTTTACTATCGACTTTTTTTTCCACCAGAGCTTAAAGAAAGTAGATCCAATAATAGTATGTTTCAATGATTTTTTGTGTTAAAAATAACCTCAGTCTAACCTCAACCCATCTATTCCAACATGTGGAAATTGTTGACCATGGTTGGCATTCAACGACTGAGGTGCCCCTTGAGAAATGAGAGTAAAAGAAACCTTAGCCACCTTGGTGGCTGAGAGAGAGAAAGTGAGAGAGGTCAGAATATGACTACCGTCATGAGCTGGAGCGATAACACACAAGAAGAGTGGTGGATGAAGTCAGTTGTGACTTCTGGTGTGGTTTGTTTATGGAAAGTGAGACTCAAACATGATTAACGGTATCATGTTGCATCGTAAGCAGTTAATGAATAGAAAGTCCGAACCAAACATGTCCCCAGTGCTTACTCCAATTACTGCTGAAGAGCATCAAACAAGTCCCTCTTGGATTTTTTCTTAGATCTACGAGTACATCTTCAGAACTTTGCTTCGCTCCACCATGGTCATAGTATTTTTCTTTATATTCTCCTGAAATCCAACATAAAAAGGTTTAGATCTGATGTGCCAATAAACTATTTCATTAATCAAGCCATTTTAACATTTAAGCAAAGGAAATAAACTTGATGAAAAATACATTTCTACAACATAAGTACCGGTTAAAAATTCAACTGTCATATATATGTTACATTGTTCACAAATATCCCGCCACACGAAAAGATCCATGACAATCAGGTGAACTAGGCGTGTCAACCACAAAATTCTTCTTCACTATGGTAGTACAAAATGTTCGAAAGAACCCATACCTGTAGCCACAGGGACTCCTCTACTATTCTCTAGTCTGGCCACCTCACAATGAGCCATTTCGCAACGAGAGACATCGCCGTTACCAGTCCACCGAGAGAAAGATTGTAAGAGCATCTCCACTCGTCCCCCCGACGAGGCCCCCGGCGAGCCTTTTTTCCATCCGGACGGCGTAATTCGGCTTAGTCGCGCCCCCGGTTCCTCGTTTTCGTCCGGATTTGGGCCTAAATTCATCCGGCGATCCCACGCCATCCCCGGCCCCCCGGGGAGCGCTCGGGGACTCCGGACGAAACGAAAGCGCGGGAAATACCGAGGAAACTTCCCGCGCGTCTGGTGGCCCCAACTTGTCGGCGAGAGAAACCGATCGTCGTCCTCATCGCATCATCTTCCGCGCGCTGTAAAGCCTGCCGCCGGTCTGCATTCGCCGGCCACGCGGCGAGTTAATGTCGTCGTCTTCCGCGCACGCATCGTCTTCCGCGCGCACTAAAGGCTGCCGCCGGTCAGCTCGCCGCGGACGCGTCGCATTCCACGCGGCATTCAATTCCCCGCGCCAGCCGCGCCTATATACGCCGCTCCGCTCGCCGCGAGGCGTACCCCGTGCACCACTCTCCCTCCACTCTCCCTCTACTCTCCCGATGGCGTTCTACGACGACGGCGCAGCCAACAACGGCTTCCCCCGCCGGTCGCTCCACGCGTGGGAGGGGCACCTCCTCCACCAGGCGGGGTACCCCTGCCCGCCGGACACGAGGCCTCCCGGCGGCGGCTGGCGGCTAAGTGCCGGCGGCGTACCAATCCCACCGCCGCCGCGGGGCCACGCCCTCGACGTCGCCATCGAGGAGGCTCGGATGACGATGACGGATGAGGAGCGCGCCGAGCCACGCCACCACCCCGACAACTACAGGGCGTGGAACTCGTTCTTCCTCCAGCGGTGGGAGCGGGAGCTGGCGTCCTACGACGGCCCGCCGCCTCCGCCTCCGCGCAACAACGCCGCGGGCCGCCGACGTTGGTGGAGCGCGCCGGAGAGGACGCTGGCGAACGTCCTCGAGCACATCGAGGGCGGCAACTTCCCGGTGCTCACGATGCCCCCTCCATCGAGGGCATCGGCGAGCCGCCGTCGGGGAAACGTCTGGCAACCACGGCGCATGGCTGCCAGCTCGTCGTCTTCCGGATCGGCGCCGAGGTCATCCTTGGCGCCGGTGAAGAGGGAGGAGGCGACGTCGCCTTCGACGCCGGTGCGCGTCAAGAAGGAGCTGGCGTCTGATACGTCCAATTTGCATCACTATTTTATATCATAATTTGCTGTTATTCATTGATATATTTCATATTGGGACACAATACTTATGTTATTTCATCTATTTTGCATGTTTCATGATTATTTGGAGATCGAGCACCGGAGCCAGGATTCTGCTGGAAAAAGCACCGTCAGGATGCAATATTTCGGAAGATCAACCGTGGAAGGAAGTTTTACAGAAAATCCTATTTTTCCAGATGACGGAGGAAGCCAGAAGGGGGAGCCAGCTGGACCCAGGGTGGGCCCACACCATAGGGTGGCGCGGCCCATGGCCTGGCCGCGCCACCATGTGGTGTGGGGCCCCCTCGGCCTCTTTCGCCTCCTTTTCTTCGCGAAACCCTTCGTCCCGAAGACCTAAGCCACAGAGGAATCCTCACGAAGGGTTACAGCCGCCTCTGCGGGGCGGAGAACACCGAGAGGAAAGAGCTCTCCGGCGGGCAGGAATCCGCCGGGGAAATTCCCTCCCGGAGGGGGAAATCGACGCCATCGTCACCGCCATCGAGCTGGACATCATCTCCATCACCATCATCATCATCTCCACCATCATCACCGCCATCTCCACCGCTGGACATCGTCACCGCTGTAGCAATTTGGGTTTGATCTTGATTGTTTGATAGGGGAAACTCTCCCGATACTCGATTTCTACTTGTTGTTGATGCTATTGAGTGAAACCATTGAACCAAGGTCTATGTTCAGATTGTTATTCATCATCATATCACCTCTGATCATGTTCCATATGATGTCTCGTGAGTAGTTCGTTTAGTTCTTGAGGACATGGGTGAAGTCTAATTGTTAGTAGTGAACTATGGTTGAGTAATATTCAATGTTATGATATTTAAGTTGTGGTGTTATTATTCTAGTGGTGTCGTGTGAACGTCGATTACACGACACTTCACCATTTATGGGCCTAGGGGAATGCATCTTGTACTCATTTACCAATTGCGGGGTTGCCGGAGTGACAGAAACCTAAACCCCCGTTGGTATATCGATGCAGGAGGGATCGCAGGATCTCAGAGTTTAAGGCCGTGGTTAGATTTATCTTAATTACTTTCTTGTAGTTGCGGATGCTTGCAAGGGGTATAATCACAAGTATGTATTAGTCCTAGGAAGGGCGGTACATTAGCATAGGTTCACCCACACAACACTTATCAAAACAATGAAGATTAATCAACCGTATGTAGCGAAAGCACTAGACTAAAATCCCGTGTGTCCTCGAGAACGTTTGGTCATTATAAGTAAACAAACCGGCTTGTCCTTTGTGCTAAAAAGGATTGGGCCACTCGCTGCAATTATTTCTCTCGCATTTTACTTACTCGTACTTTATTCATCTCGTTACATCAAAACCCCCGAATACTTGTCTCGTGAGCATTTACAAGTGAATCCTTCATCAAAACTGCCTCGTCAACACCTTCGCTCCTCGTTGGGATCGACATTCTTACTTATCGAAGATACTACGATACACCCCCTATACTTGTGGGTCATCAAGACTATTTTCCGGCGCCGTTGCCGGGGAGTGAAGCGCTATTGGTAAGTGGAATTGGTAAGGAAAACCTTTACCGTTTGTGCTGATTTTATTTCTGCCTGCTGCTATAAGTCATTATGGAGAGATCTTCTCTTCAATTTCTATTTGGGAAATCTACTACTACTGCAACGGTAGTGGATGAGGCGCCAGGTGAGGAAGTAATACCATATAAAATACCTACGAAAATTATTGAACATGTTATGGATAACCGCTATGAAGGGGATGGAACCGTCCATCCCGGTGATCATTTACTGTTTTTGCATGAATTATGCGGGTTATTCAAATGTGCAGGTATTGCTATGAATGAAGTTAGGAAGAAACTATTCTCTATATCGCTGTCTGGTAAAGCGGCGCATTGGTATAAATTGCTGAAGAATGGTGATTCTCTTGATTCGGGAGGACATTGTGCCTTTATTCTATTCCAAATTTTATCCTCCAAGTGAAATTCACAAAGATAGGAACCGCATATATAATTTCTGGCCTCATGATGGAGAGAGTATTGCCCAAGCTTGGGGGAGATTGAAGTCTTTAATGCTCAAATGCCCCATTCATGAGCTTCCTGGTAATGTTATTATTGATAATTTCTATGCAAGACTTTCTTTTCAAGACAAGACCTTGCTGGATACTTCTTGTTCTGGATCATTTACATGCAATAAAGAAGAGTTTAAAAGGGACCTTCTTGATCGGATCCAAGAAAATACTGAAGGTTGGGAGAACGACAAAGATAGAGAATCAGGTATAATTTATGATTATAAATGCATTGAAGCTTTTATGGATACCGATACATTTCGTAATATGAGTGCTACATATGGTCTTGATTCTCAAGTTGCTGCAAACCTTTATAAAGCTTTTGCCTCTCATTATGAATTGCCTAAGAAGAATTTTGATAAGTATCATGAACCGTACAAAGGTAAAATTGATTCATCTATTAATAAGTGTGTTGTAATTGAAACTGCTGATCGCGTTATTCCTGAAGCTTATATTGAAAAAACTCCTTTTCCTGTTAAAATGAAAGAGTACTCTGTTATAAATAGTGCGGTTCATAAAAGTGAAAAGAAACCTAGAGAACCTGAAGAACAAATAAAAGTTGAACCTGCTGTTGCCATAGTTAAAGATCTTGTGACTGAAAATGTAGAGGATGGTCATATTATTTTCTGTGAGGATGCTTCTAATATTGTTTCACATCCTAATAAACCCAAACAAGCTAGTGTTCCTATGCTATATGTTAGAATTGGTGATCATTGCTATTATGGTTTATGTGATATTGGTGCAAGTGTTAGTGCCATACCTTATGAGCTTTACACGGAGATTATGCACGAAATTGATTCTTGTGAACTTGAAGATATTGATGTGGTTATTCAGCTGGCTAATAGAGAAACTATTTCTCCAATTGGTATTGTTCGAGATGTGGAAGTTCTATGTGGTAAGATTAAATATCCTGCTGACTTTTTGGTACTTGGTTCTGCTGCTAGTGATTATTGTCCTATCATTTTTGGTAGACCTTTTCTAAATACTTGTGGAGCTATTATAGATTGCAAGAAAGAGAAAATTTTGACTAAATTTGCTGGTGAATCTTATGAGTTTAACTTTTCTAAATTTACTAAAACTCCTTATAAAGCTAATTTGCCTAGTAATGATTTTAAAATGGAGCAGTGTGCATCTATTGTTCTTGTTCCTAATAATCCTTTGCAGCAACATTTGGAGGATAGCGAGAGTGGAGCTTTTAGGAAAGAAAGAGATGAGCTTGAGGAGATTTTTCTTCGCCAACCTATTCTCAAGCATGATTTACCGGTGGAAGACTTGGGTACAACACCGCCACCAAAGGAAGATCCTGTTTTTGATTTAAAGCCTTTACCTGATAATCTTAAATATGCTCATATTGATGATAAGAAAATATATCCTGTTATTATTAGTTCTAAGCTTACAGAGTTTGAAGAAGAAAGATTATTGCAAATATTGAAGAAACACCGAGGTGCTATTGGCTATACTCTCGATGACTTGAAGGGGATTTCTCCTCTATTTGCCAACATGCCATTAATATGGAAGATGATGCGAAGCTCGTTGTTGAACCTCGCCGTCGTCTAATTCCTAAGATGAAGGATGTGGTAAGAAATGAGGTATAACGACTTCTTGAAGCTGGTATTATATATTCTATTGCTGATAGTAGATGGGTTAGTCCCGTGCATTGTGTTCCTAAGAAAGGAGGAATGACTCGTTGTGCCTAATGATAATGATGAGCTCATACCTCAAAGAGTAGTTGTAGGGTATAGAATGTGCATTGATTATCGAAAAGTTAATAAAGTTACTAAGAAAGATCATTACCCTTTGCCATTTATTGATCAAATGCTAGAAAGGTTATCTAAAAATACTCATTTTTGCTTTCTTGATGGTTATTCTGGGTTTTCACAAATTGCTGTTAAAGCTAAAGATCAAGAGAAAACCACTTTTACTTGTCCCTATGGAACTTATGCTTATAGGCGTATGCCTTTTGGTTTATGTAATGCTCCTCGCTTACTTTTCAAAGATGCATGTCTGCTATTTTTCATGGTTTTTGTGAGAGTATTGTGGAAGTATTCATGGATGATTTTTCTGTCTACGGGAATTCTTTTGATAGTTGCTTGCGAAACCTTGATAAAGTTTTGCAGAGATGTGAAGAAACTAACCTTGTTCTTAATTGGGAGAAATGCCACTTTATGGTTAATGAAGGAATTGTATTGGGACATAAAATTTCTGAGAGAGGTATTGAAGTTGATAGAGCTAAAGTTGAAGCTATTGAAAAGATGCCCTATCCAAGGGATGTTAAAGGTATTCGTAGTGTTCTTGGTCATGCTGGGTTTTATAGGAGATTTATTAAAGATTTCTCCAAGATTTCAAAGCCTCTTACTAATCTTCTTCAAAAAGATGTACCTTTTGTTTTTGATGATGATTGTAAGGAAGCTTTTGAAACTCTAAAGAAAGCCTTAACAACTCGCTCCTATAGTTGAACCTCCCGATTGGAATTTACCATTTGAAATTATGTGTGATGCTAGTGATTTTGTCTGTAGGCGCTGTTCTTGGACAGCGAGTAGATAAAAAATTAAATGTTATTCATTATGCTAGTAAAACTCTTGATGCTGCTCAAAGAAATTATGCTACTACTGAAAAAGAATTGTTAGCTGTAGTCTTTGCTTGTGATAAATTTAGATCTTATATTATTGATTCAAAAGTTACAATTCATACTGATCATGCTGCAATTAGATACCTTATGACAAAGAAAGATGCTAAGCCGAGGCTTATTAGATGGGTACTTCTTTTGCAAGAATTTGATTTACATATTGTAGATAGGAAAGGTGCTGATAATCCCGTTGCCGATAATTTGTCTAGATTGGAAAATATTGCTTATGATCCCGTTCTCGTTAATGATAGTTTTCCAAATGAACAATTGGCTGTAATAAAGGTGAGCTCGCGAGACAGTCCTTGGTATGCCGATTATGCTAACTTTATTGTTTCCAAGTACTTGCCTCCAACCTTTTCAGCTCAGCAGAGGAGGAAATTCTTTTATGACTTGAGGCATTATTTCTGGGATGACCCACACTTATATAAAGAAGGAGTGGATGGTATTATGCGAAGGTGTGTTCCCGAATATGAACAACAAGAGATATTGAGTAAATGTCATGGCAGTGCTTATGGAGGACATCACGCCGGAGATAGAACCGCGCAAAAGGTTCTACAATCAGGTTTTTATTGGCCAACTCTCTTCAAAGATGCAAGGAAGTTTATTTTATCCTGTGATGAATGTCAAAGGGTTGGTAATATCTCCGGACGCAATGAAATGCCTATGAATTATACTCTTGTTATTGAACCGTTTGATTGTTGGGGATTTGACTTCATGGGACCTTTTCCCTCTTCAAAAGGTAACACTCATATACTTGTTGCCGTTGATTATGTTACTAAATGGGTGGAAGCCATACCTACAAAAAGTGCTGATGGTGAGACCTCTTTAAAAATGCTTTTAGATGTTATTTTTCCTAGATTTGGAGTACCTAGATATATTATGACTGATGGAGGTTCTCATTTTATTCATGGAGGTTTTAGGAAAACTCTTGCTAAGTATGGTATTAATCATAGAATTGCTTCCGCTTATCACCCTCAAAGTAGTGGTCAAGTAGAACTATCAAATAGAGAAATTAAATCTATCTTGCGTAAAACCGTTAATAAATCTAGAAAGAATTGGGCTAGTAAATTGAAAGACGCACTATGGGCTTATAGAACCGCTTATAAAAACCCCATGGGAATGTCACCTTATAAAATGGTTTACGGAAAAGCTTGTCATTTACCTTTAGAACTAGAACACAAAGCTTATCGGGCTGTTAGAGAATTAAATAAAGATCCTAAACTTGCCGGTGATAAGAGGTTGCTACAATTAAGTTCTCTAGATGAATGGAGAAGTGAAGCTTATGAAAATGCTAAACTCTTTAAAGAAAAAGTTAAAAAATGGCATGATAGAAGGATCATCAAAAGAGAGTTTAATATTGGGGATAAAGTCCTATTGTATCGGTCTCGTCTCGGATTCTTTGCAGGGAAATTACTCTCGAAATGGGAAGGACCATATGTTGTTGAGGAGGTGTATCGTTCAGGAGCAATTAAAATTAGCTCTCTCCAAGGCAATGCTACGCAAGTGGTGAATGGACAAAGACTCAAGCATTATATCTCGTGTGATTCTTATAATGTTGATGTTGATATTATTCGAGTGGAAACGCCGGAGGCTTTCATCAAGGGACAAATTGACAGATCCGCCGTAACTCGACTTTGAATAGGTAACAAGATCGGTAATGAAAAGTTCGCGATTTACTTTCCGAACATTATTTTTGTTGTTTTTGGAAAATAAGAAAAATTACGAGTTCGAAACCGAGTGGAAAGGACGCACGAGGGCGTGCCACCATAGGCCGGCGCGGCCTGACCTGGGCCCGCGCCGACCTATGGTCTGGCCGCCTCGTCGCCCCTTTCCGACTCTGGTTCGATCTGGTACTTTCCGTTTGTTCTGAAATTTTTTATTATAAAATCCCCCGGACCCCTGGAGGTCCGTATATCGTTTTCTCGACGTGTTTTGTTTCGAGCTGTTTCTGCCAGGATTTGTTTCGGATCTAGAGCCATCATGTCTTCGTCGGGAACTCCGAAGGACAGCTCCTGCAAGGATGTTGGCAACTTGTACATTGAGGAGCTGAGGATGCACCCAAAGGAGTTGATGCTCGCCGAGGGAAAACTGCAGATCAAAGATGTTCAGGGTCCCAAAGGAGAAGGAAGCTTGGAAGACAGGATGGAGAAGCTAGAACAAGAGGTCTTCAATTACAAGAAGATGGCCGAGCGTGAAGTGGATATCTTTCACAAGATTGTGTCTCGAACTCATTGCTCGAACACGAGAAGGAAACCGCAAAGCTATGGGGCGACATCCTCTCACTTCACGACACCACCAACAAACTCCAAGCTCAACTCTGTGACATTCATAATCAGAACTGTGAGTATGAAAACAAGTTTAAACATATAAGCCGTGCTACTAGTTTCAGGATTCCCGAGACCAAGATGTCATTTGTTGATGGAGAGCCTCTATCTTGGAAGTCTGAAGACGGGAATTCATCACCACCATCACCAAAGGAGTAATCCATCATCGGTATTGGCATCCCCTTGGTTTGTTCCAAGCTTGGGGGAGTGCCGCGGTATCACATTATCATTACCTTTTACTTTTTACTATCAAGTAGTGTCATATCATGAGTAGGGAAGTTATCGTATGAGATGGGTTGCAGTGTGGAAGTATCTCTCCTTTAGTTTGTCTATGTATCCCTTGGTGTGAGTTATCGTTATGGAATATTAATGAGAAGTCTTATCATTTGCATATTGCACACCTTATTCTAGTTTGCAATTTCTATTATATGATTGATCTTGATTTTAGTATTGGTACCACTTTGGGAGCATTGAGTTAATCTATTTGGTTTTGGCAAACTTAGCAATGGTCAATAGCAACAACACTTTGAGTTTTAGAAGAATAGAGAAAACAAATGTAGAAGATATTATTATCTTTCTTATCAGTTCCTAGTTAGTATTCTAAAAGTTAAAACTGTTTGTGCTTACAAGTAAGATGCATGATTGTTTCTATCACATGTATATTTGTTTGTTTCCCTCAACTCCTATGCTTGCTATTTAACCTTGCTAGCCAAAGACCTGTACTGAGAGGCAATACTTCTCGTGCACCCAAACCTGAACCCAAACCTATGCCATATGTGTCCACCATACCTACCTATTGCATGGTATTGTCTTCCATTCCAAGTAAATACTTCATGTGCTACCTTTAAACAATTCAAAACTTATTACTCTTTATTTGTGTCAATGTTTTATAGCTCATGAGGAAGTATGTGGTGTTTTATCTTTCAGTCTTGTTAGGCAGCCTCCACTAATGGACTAGTGGCTTCATCCACTTATCCTATAATTTTGCAATAAGAGCTGGCAATGGGGTTCCCAGCCCCAATTAATCAAACTTTCATTAATAATTCTCTTCACATGTTTTGCCCTGATTCATCAGTAAGCAACTTAATTTTGCAATAGACACTCCTCCATGGTATGAGATTGTTGGAAGGCACCCGAGGATTCGGTTAGCCATGGCTTGTGTAAGCAAAGGTTGGGGGAGTGTCATCCTTAAAATAAACTAAAGTACATGTGTAAACAAAAGAGAAGAGGGATGATCTACCTTGCCGGTAGAGATAACGTCCTTCATGGGAGCCGCTCTTTGGGGGTTTGTTTGGCAAGGGGGTTAGAGTACCCGCTACCAGTCGTTGACAACAACAAACACCTCTCAAAACTTTACTTTTATTCTCTTTATATGATTTCAAAACTGGAAAAGCTCTAGCACATGATTTAATCTCTGCTTCCCTCTGCGAAGGGCCTGTCCTTTACTTTATGTTGAGTCAGTAAACCTATTTCCCTCCATCTCGAGCAAGCATTTGAGTTGTTGTGATTAAACTATTATATTGTGATTTGCTTCATCATGTCTTTACTCTTTCTTGTTTAGTACAAGTTTTACCTGAATGAATATAGCTTTGAAAGTCATCAATGATTAATATGATTGAGTATGCAAGTTTACCATAAGCTTTTAATATGAGAGCGCTGCTCAATAGATGAATATAATTTGTTAAATGTTCTCTGACCAAGAACAAAGTTTGCCATCACCAATTATGATTCCTTATGCACCTTTATTTGTGATTACCTTATACTTGTTTCAAGTTGAATTATATGAGGAAGTTGTTTACTATAATGTCTTGTGTGAATGAATATGATGCTTCTCGTCCGTATTTTATTTATCGACTCTTCACTCCATAAACATGTGGTCCTGTTTACCGAGTTCAGCTTCGCTTGGGGACAAGCGAAGTCTAAGCTTGGGGGAGTTGATACGTCCAATTTGCATCACTATTTTATATCATAATTTGCTGTTATTCATTGATATATTTCATATTGGGACACAATACTTATGTTATTTCATCTATTTTGCATGTTTCATGATTATTTGGAGATCGAGCACCGGAGCCGGGATTCTGCTGGAAAAAGCACCGTCGAGATGCAATATTTCGGAAGATCAACTCGTGGAAGGAAGTTTTACGGAAAATCCTATTTTTCCGGATGACGGAGGAAGCCGAAGGGGGAGCCAGCTGGACCCAGGGTGGGCCCACACCATAGGGTGGCGCGGCCCATGGCTCCGGCCGCGCCACCATGTGGTGTGGGGCCCCCTCGGCCTCTTTCGCCTCCTTTTCTTCGCGAAACCCTTCGTCCCGAAGACCTAAGCCACAGAGGAATCCTCACGAAGGGTTACAGCCGCCTCGGCGGGGCGGAGAACACCAGAGAGAAAAGAGCTCTCCGGCGGGCAGGAATCCGCCGGGGAAATTCCCTCCCGGAGGGGGAAATCGACGCCATCGTCACCGCCATCGAGCTGGACATCATCTCCATCACCATCATCATCATCTCCACCATCATCACCGCCATCTCCACCGCTGGACATCGTCACCGCTGTAGCAATTTGGGTTTGATCTTGATTGTTTGATAGGGGAAACTCTCCCGATACTGATTTCTACTTGTTGTTGATGCTATTGAGTGAAACCATTGAACCAAGGTCTATGTTCAGATTGTTATTCATCATCATATCACCTCTGATCATGTTCCATATGATGTCTCGTGAGTAGTTCGTTTAGTTCTTGAGGACATGGGTGAAGTCTAATTGTTAGTAGTGAACTATGGTTGAGTAATATTCAATGTTATGATATTTAAGTTGTGGTGTTATTCTTCTAGTGGTGTCGTGTGAACGTCGACTACACGACACTTCACCATTTATGGGCCTAGGGGAATGCATCTTGTACTCGTTTGCCAATTGCGGGGTTGCCGGAGTGACAGAAACCTAAACCCCCGTTGGTATATCGATGCAGGAGGGATCGCAGGATCTCAGAGTTTAAGGCTGTGGTTAGATTTATCTTAATTACTTTCTTGTAGTTGCGGATGCTTACAAGGGGTATAATCACAAGTATGTATTAGTCCTAGGAAGGGCGGTACATTAGCATAGGTTCACCCACACAACACTTATCAAAACAATGAAGATTAATCAACCG
This sequence comes from Lolium rigidum, assembly GCF_022539505.1. Lineage (NCBI taxonomy): Eukaryota > Viridiplantae > Streptophyta > Magnoliopsida > Poales > Poaceae > Lolium > Lolium rigidum. Next base: position 70,944,130 of record NC_061512.1, on the reverse strand, counting down.
TATGTAGCGAAAGCACTAGACTAAAATCCCGTGTGTCCTCGAGAACGTTTGGTCATTATAAGTAAACAAACCGGCTTGTCCTTTGTGCTAAAAAGGATTGGGCCACTCGCTGCAATTATTTCTCTCGCATTTTACTTACTCGTACTTTATTCATCCGTTACATCAAAACCCCCCGAATACTTGTCTCGTGAGCATTTACAGTGAATCCTTCATCAAAACTGCCTGTCAACACCTTCTGCTCCTTGTTGGGATCGACATTCTTACTTATCGAAGATACTACGATACACCCCCTATACTTGTGGGTCATCAGCGTCTCCGCCGCCGACCAGAGGGCGCAGCAGCGGCGCCCTCGTCATCCGCGACCAGCCTTCCGCGCCGCAGAGCGGCCGGAAGAAGACGAAGAAAGAGGCCGCCGCAAACCAGCTCGCCGAGGAGGAGGCGAAGCGCGCGGAGGACGCCGCGATGGCGGAGGCGATCGCCAGGTCGCTGCATGACATGGAGGAGGAGAAGCGCGCGGACGACGCCGCACTGGAGTGGGCCAGGCGCGACTGGGAGCGCCAGGAGGCGGAGCAGCAGCGGCGGCTGCTGGACCTGGCCGCCGCACGCCAACTCGCCGCCCGCGCCGCTCCAACCGCCAACGACGATGTCGCGCGCTACCGCCGTCCTGCGACACCTCCATCCGGCGTCGCTGTCCCCGTCGTCGACCTCGAGTCCTCCGACGACGACTCGGTACAAGCCATCCCCGGGCTGGGGAGACGCCGGCCAGGGCAGCAGCAGCCAGGCCGCGCAGCCGAAGGGGAACGACGACGGCTCCGACGACGACGGCGGCGACTACACGGTGTTCTACCGCCATTTCGGCATGTAGAGCACCGTGTTTTAAAATTAGCGTTTGAATTCCCCTAGCCGAATTCGAAATATAGTCGAATTCGGCCTCTATGTATGAACTCCGCCCGTAATATAATAAATATCATTAAATTTAGTCTATATTCACCCGTTTTTAGCCGTAGTTTGTCAAGTTTCCGTTTTTTAAATTCGCATCGTCGACTTCGCCTGGGCACGCGGCTGGGAAACTACTACTCCCCACGCCAAATCTTCCTCCAATCCGGACGAAAATTTCGCCGGATTTGGACGTGGGGAACGAGTGGGGATGCTCTAAGCATGCGGGAGAAGGCAACTTATAAGAGAAAGGATATGCCACACAAGCTAGAAGCATCCGTTGGCCTTGAGCTGGACAATGATCTTCATAAGGAGCGCATCACACACTAGTAGTAGATTAGCAGCATTTTTTCATTGGTGGTAGAAGATGCAAATCTCTACTGTTCTTGAAGCATAATTTCAAGCTAAATAGCTCTTTTTTTAATTCAACACACAATATAAGAGGTTGTTAAATCAATCTCTCTCCATCTGCTTTTATATATAGGGCTAGAAACTCACATTCGAGACACCAAGAAAACATAACCAAGCAATAAATAGCACAATTATTTATATAGAAATACTCTCATAGTTTAGGCTAATTAAACATATTACATGTGGTGGCTCTTCCTCTATGGTTGAACGCAACTTTTGCATTCATAAACACCATTCTAGGAGGTACAAATGCAATCAATTTTACTCGGTTAGTGTTAGTGGCCTTAAATATTGGCAAAATGGATTATTGATAGTGGTCTTACATATAAAAAGGGGGAGTAAAACATTGATCTAAATGAAAAGGAACTTTCCTAGAATCCCAAATCACGTATTAGGACTTACCCATTTTTTTCATGAAAACTTCAATTTTAGTTCAAAACTAACGGAAATACGCTTTTGAACCTAGGTACATATTCTCCTGCCACTCAAAAAGTATTTTAAAATGTCAAAAAATCGAACAACAAAATTGCACATACATGTCGACATTTAATGTGTGCACGCCAATTCTCATGAAAAACTAACATTTTTGTGTGTCTTGTGTGAAAAAGATTAAGAAGTGTCTTATTAAGAGATATTTTTAGCATCAAATTTTGTCCTTTTTACACACGACACAAACTATATCGGTCTACTGTGAAAAGACTTTGCGAGCACATGGAATGTTAAGATGTACGTGTACCATCTTTATCGATTCTTCTAAAAATATTGAAATTTGGTTAAAACTCATTTAAAAATAGGAGCATCTGGTGCTAGGTGCAAAAAGGCCATGTCCGTTCAAGTCAATTTTGTACCTTCCATCTGTAATGGCCTTAGTTGACAAGTTCGAATACCATAAATGCAATTAACTTCCTCCTAACATCCAATATAAAAATGTTTAGACCCAATGTGCCAACTTACTATTTCATTCATTAAGCCAAACTTATATTAAAGCAATGTGATGAAACTATGATGAAAAATACATGCCTACCACATAGGTACTGGGATAAAACTCAATAATATGCTTCATTACTCACAAATATCTTGCAACACAAAAAATCTCCCTAGACTAGGTGAAGAAGGCATTGCAACAAAAAGATATTATTGCGGGAACAAGTGATTTATGCACTGTTGTAGACAAAATGTTTGGAAAAAATCCATACTGTAGCCATGGTGACTCATCTACTATTCTCTACTCTGGCGGCCACCTCGTAATCAGCGACCTCGCCACAAGTCCACGAGGGACCTCACTGCTAACCAGGGGCGGATCTAGCATCCCTCCTTCCCGGGCAGTCGCCCAGACTTGGCGGCGACGCGCCTGCTTGCGTTTGTTACTTTCTATAGCAGTTTTGTTCGAAAAACATGCATTTTAAGCATGTTTTCCGGGCTTTGTAAATGCTCTGGGTCCGCCACAACCGCTACCAAGCCACCGAGAGGCAATTTTAACCTTTTTTTAGCTGAAAACATGCAAATGCTATTTAATGACAAAACAGTTGATCCAAATGAAGCAAAACTTTCCTAAAATCCCCAATCACGTATTCAGACTTACTGGGTTTTTCTTTTTTTTGAAAGCTCAACGGGGGAGGGGTGAAACCCCTCCACCTGAAGTGAATATTATTGAAGCACATCGGGGTTTACAAAGTTGCTTGCCAAGCAGCATAGGGCTTACAGAGGGAAACCAAACGCCACAAAGTCACACAAAATAAGCTCTAAGAGCGGACAACCATGCATCTGTTAAGCTTCATGCACTAGCCACTTGAACCAAAAGTCCGAACTGATGGAAAGGGCTAGACAATCCACATATACACTTCACAACACCCTCACTCGCGTGTGACGGGAGAAGAGAAAGTCAACACGTGAAAGAAGAAGAGAACACCGAAACAGCGGTGGCTATAGAGGGGGGCAACAACAATTTTAAGGATTAATTGCGAAAACCATGTGAAAGCAAGGATTTGAACTTGAGACCTGGGGCTCTGATACCATGTTAAGCTTCATGCACTAGCCACTTGAACCAAAAGTCCGAACTTATGAAAAGGGCTAGACAATCCACATATACGCATCACAACAGCATCAACAGGTTGCCGGCTGTGGCAACGGGGTAGCCGGTGGAGCCAGAGGTCACAATGCGACGTGAGGAGGGAGAACATCTGCCTGGGTCGCAAGCGCTGGGCGTCGAAGACCATGCGGTTCCGGCTCTTCCAGATGATCCAAAGGGTCAGCAGTACCAAGGTGTGGCGCACCGGCGGGACGAGGCCACGGTGGGCAGCGGCGAGCGACGCGCAACCCTCAGCCAGGTTTTTCTTCATTTTTTCTAAATTTTTAATTGTGGTTCGAAATTTAAGTCCAGCTTATACGTTCCGTTTGTAATGTTGGGCAAATGAGCCTGGTGAAGTCGCTCCGAGCGAGTCGCTCGGTGGCCTAACTGACTACACCGCAACAAGGAAGTAAAATAAAATCTACACAACATGGAAAGCCCAACTGCAGTTCGAATCCGACCGAACACAACGTATTCCTCAAGTTGTCATCGACTCCAATCGGGGTTCTGTACGCGTTTTCGCCCCAAATTACGAATCCGGCTCGAGTTCTCCTTCCCGCCCCGGCCTCGTTATTACCCTCGCCCTAGACTTCAGATCCATTTGAGCTTCCTTCCTGTCTCATCGATCCCACCTTCTACTCCTGTCTGATCGATCCCACCAGTCCACCCTCGCCCTAGCTATGGCCATCTGCAAGCGACCAGCCGCCGCCGTCGCCATGGGCGGCCAGGCCGTCAACAAGAAGAGGAAGGTCGTCGTCGCGAAAAGAACATGGCCTGGCCCCAGCGGCATCAAGAAGGCCGCCGTCATCAAGAAGCCCGCCGCCTACGCCACCACCGCCGACTACGAGGAGGAGAAGACCTGCCTCGGCGAGGGCGCCTTCGGCGTCGTCTTCAAGGCTCGCCACCGCGTCACGGGCCAGACCGTCGCGATCAAGCACCTAGCCTCGCCGCCGCCGGAAGTCGACGCCGCCGAATGCCCCGATCCCCGCGAGCAGCTTCTGCGGGAGGCCCGGTTCCTCGAGGCGTGCAGCGGGAACCCCCACGTCGTCGGCTTCCACGGCGTCGTCCTTAACCCGAGCACCACCAAGCTCGGCCTGGTCATGGACTTCGTAGCCGGCCAGAGCCTCCGCGACATCCTCGACGAGCGGCAGGACCGCAGCGCGCCGCCGCCCCCGGAGGCCACCGTGCGCGCCTTCATGCGCCAGCTCCTGACGGGCGCCAAGGGGGTGCATGAACGCAACGTCGTGCACCGCGACATCAAGCCGGCCAACCTCCTGCTCACGGAAGGCGAGGAGGTCCTCAAGATCTGCGATTTCGGCCTCGCCATCTCGGCCTCCGACCCGCCGCCGCACAGCGAGGCCGGCACGATGCCCTACGCCGCTCCGGAGGTGCTCCTGGGGAAACCGGATATCGACTCGCTCGTGGACGCGTGGTCGATCGGCTGCGTCATGGCAGAGCTCGTCGGCGGCGAGATGCTTCTGCTGCGTGCCGGCGTGGAGGAAGCCCTGCTCGAGATGCAGCGTCTCTACGCTGAGGAGATTATCTACCTATGGACCATCTTCGGGCTGCTAGGCACGCCGGACGAGGTCGAGTGGCCCGGGTTCGCGTCCCTGCCCCGCGCCGCCAAGATTCCAGCGCTGAAGCCCGGACAGCGCAGCAGGCTGCGCGAGCTGTTCCCAGAGGAGACCCTGTCCGAGGAAGGATTCGAGGTCATGGAGGGACTTCTTACGTGCAACCCCGACAAGAGATTGACGGCGGCCGACGCGCTCAAGCTTCCGTGGTTCGCCGGCGACGAAGACTAGCTGAGGAGATCCTCCTGCCCAAGCTGAGAAGGTCCTCCTGCGGATGCTGACGAAGTGGCGCCATATGAGATCAGCTGCTGAAGATCGTTTCACCGGTGGCAAGAACCGGCCGACCCGCGACATGAAGGAGTACTTGTGAAACACACATTGTAATACAATTATTGTAATTGCAACTTTGTATGTCCCTTAGTTGCTTTCTAGTAAAATGTACTTGTGTAGTTTTGCATCTGAAGTAACAGTTGTGTATCTGTTGCAATTTGGAATTCGCCATATCACAATACGATTCATGTTTTGTAATGCACATCTGCTGTCTGTTTGCGCTTGAAAAAAAAGACTTGTTGCAATGGCAAATGTTCCTGACTAAAATAAGATGATAAGCGGAGAAATATCTCATAAGTCACAACTCACAGTAAGGGAAAAGAAATGCACAGGCAAACCAGCATCAGAAAAGATCAAATCAAAAAAATTCAGAGACAAGAAAATGTTTATTTCTGCAAAATGCAAATATGTTCTGCAGTTTACCAACTCATGTTTATTTAAGAACAGAGAGACTATGGCATCGGTGGAGAACAAGAATGAAGACGGCATACAGTCTCATACAGAACACAACACTTTCAATTTATGCACTTGCTCCTTGCCGATCGAAAGTATCCCACCTCAACTTAATACCACACCATGAAGTATAAAACTATAGATGTAGATTGAACAAGAAACGAGTTTAATGTATGCAACATCAAATTAGATTAATTTAGAGATAACAAGACAAAAAGATTGATCTTGACCAAAACTTTGACAATTTGACATGAGAAATTTTGGTCACATACCATTATAGACGATAAAACCAGAAGGAAGTAGTGCAACACTGCAAGTAGGGATTTCACATTTTACTGTAGCCTCAGTAAATGGAAAGAAGCCAAGAATGTCATCCACCTATTTTCGTATTTCTAACCAAGAGGCAAGTTTATTCTTAGGAAGTACTCAGAACTTGTTCTACATTCAGGATAGACAGTTAGCGCCCCTCTAAAGCTCTAATGAAGAGGCAATTGAGAAATGACATTCTTCACGACGAGATTTGTCCTCCAATTGAAGTAACCAAAAGGTAAATATGTAGCTACTGTGATACATTGTATTAGATCCGATCGGTATCTAAAATTATCAAGGGAAGAAGTGTGTTAATACGGTGTGGCCTACTTGAGATATGAGGAAGGCTCCAAGTCCTCCATGGCAGTGGCCTACACATGGTTAGGCTGCTCTCTCAGTAGATGGTTCCTTTGATGAAGAAGGCAGAGCAAGAACTAATATGATTCTGCACAAAACATGTAGTTGACCGTTAGCCAACATGGCCTTTGACCTAGCCTTGGCTCCACAGGCAAGTCTATGTGGCTAGATTCATTTCAGCGCAAAAAGTAATTAAAATTTGATTTTACTAATATGGTTAAAACCTAAAAGCTTCTAAGAATTGGTAAAAATGTAGAAAAATAACCAAACCTCACAAAAATCATTATGACCACTTAAATTCTATCACCGAAATATTATATACTCAAATAAACTATATTATTTAATTACTTAAATGCATAGAAACTCAAAGAATTAATAAAAAAATTGAGCAATTTTACCGTGTTAAAGTAATTTCATAAAAAGTTGAATATGTGAATGGAGTGTTTTCTAAAATGATGTGTGGTATTAGTAAAAAATTCGTTTAATTAGTAATAACCTAAGCCCTACACGGCTACACCCCAATTTCCTTAAAAGGGAAAATTATAAAGCTAAATGTTATTAAAACTAGAAATAGTAGGAGGAGCTATATATATTTATTCTTAACATTAAAATAAAAGTCACTCGTGTTCTAACCTCATCTAGAAATAAATTCACTAAAAATAATTGGGGCTAACACCCTACATTAACCTTAAGTGAGGCAATAAAGTGAAACTAAGAAATGTAATTAACCATAATAGTGAAGCAGTAGACTTCAACTCTAAAAACTTGAAATACTTAGTCAAGAACTACCACTCAGTGAATAGTAGCTTTCATAATCCCTAGGGATTACTAAATGATTAAGTAAAAGAATTAGGGTTAGCTGATCCATTAACTTTAAAGTAAAATATTAAAGTAAAGCCTAAGAAATACCTGTGACCATGCTAATGATCAACATATGGATGACATGGTTCAAGCAAATGATATCTTCGAGATGGCTCATCTTGAACTTGCACTTCATTTCTTCATTCTTCATCATGTTGATGTTTTGAAGTTAAACTTGAGGGCTCACTTCATCTTCATCTTTAAGACAAACTTGACACTTGACGTTATTCATCAATTTCTTCTTATTGCAACTTTGAAGCTAACATATGGTTCAAGAATTGCCTATGAAAAACTCCTACAAATATAACTCAATGCAAATATTAGACTATAGAGATTGTCATCCGTTACTAAAATCACACATGGGGCTCCATGCAGTTTCAGACTTGTGGTGTGATTTTTTTATGGAAGGTGAGAAAGAAACATGATTAACTGCATCATGTTGCATCGTAATCAGATTATGAATAGAAAGTGCGAACCAAACATGTTCCTAGTGCTTACTCCAATTCCGGCCGAAGAGCGCCAAACAAGTCTCTCTTGGTATTTTTCTTAGATCCACGAGTACATCTTCAGAATTTTTGCTTCGTCCCACCATTATCATAGTATTTTAGTTATATTCTCCTGAAATCTAACATAAAAAGGATTAGATCCAATGTGCCAATAAACTATCCATTAATCAAGCCAATCCAACATTTAAGAAATGGAAATAAATTTGATAAAAAATACATGTCTACATCATAAGTGTCGGGTAAAGTTCAACAATATATATGCTACATTGTTCAAAAATATCCCGCCACACGAAAAAAATCCATGACAGTCAGGTGAACAAGTTAACAAGGCGTCGCAACCAAAAAGTGCTTATGCACTATGGTAGTACAAAATGTTCCAAAGAACCCATACCCCTAGCCATGGGACTCCTCTACTATTCTCTAGTCTGGCAACCTCACAATCAGCCATGAGGCCACGAGGGACCTTGCCGCTACCATACCAAGCCATCGATAGGCAACTTAGCATCTCCAGTTACGCCCCCAATGAATTTTGGGACGCGCTGGATATATTTTCGATCTCAGTCCAAAGCCTCTCTTCATAGGAGATGCTCCGGACGCTCCGGACACAGCGAGATCGAGGCGGGGAGTGGCGGGCTCGACGCGTCATTGCCACACGAACGAAGCGTCGTAGCTTTATCTTAATAGCGAGATAGGGGCAGGCGAGACATCCCGTCGGCGCTACGCCTTCCCGACGCGTCTCTGCACCTCCTCCACGCTTCGCCACCATCGCACCCGCTCTTTCTTCCCGCGCTTTTTTCCCCGCCTCTTCTCGCGTCGCCGACGCCTATAAAAGGCATCCATAGCGGGGGCATCGGCGTTGCCGTGCGGATGAGATGGAGCTACGGCGGCGTGCGAACGAGCTGTACGAGCAGAGACGCATTGAGGAGCTGCAGGAGCGGTTGCGGATGTGGGAGCTCCATCAATGGCAGCGGCAAGAGGCACTAGGGCAGCAGTTGCAGAAGGAGGCGGTGACAGTGGAAGTGGCAGCCTAGGCAGTGGAGGCCGATGTGTTGGCGACGGCGGCGCAAATGGAGGAGGAGGAGGACGAGGACGACGACGACAACGACGATGGGCCGAACTCGGAGGAGGCGGCAGCGCAGCAGCTGTCAACACCCGGATTTTTAAGTCCAGATGCCTATTATGTCATACATCGCAATCCCATGAAGATTGCTTTTGCGAGACATAACAGTTGAATATCATAGAGTCATCATTCATTACAACACCATAGTAGTAATTACATAAAAAGGATCACATGATCCAGTCTCATTACAACACTTGATCTAATGATCATTGCATAATACGTAGCGAAAGCGAAGTAGTAGTGGACTATCTATTCCACAGGAAACGCTTGACGTCAGGAGAAGCTCCTAGTTGTCGTAGACGTCCTGCTGGCCGTCATCTTCATAGTGTTGTTCAGCTTCATAGTCTGGCCATTTGAATAGCCAGGAACACAGCCGTGAGTACTTTCAAGTACTCGCAAACTAATACTGGTGTAAGCACTAACAGTTTGAGGGAAAGTATGCTAAGCTCTAGGTTATTTGCATAAAGCCAATTTTAGTTCATAAACACTTTAGTAAAAGACTCCTCATATGCTAACTAACTCAAGTGGGAACATTAGTGACATTCCCACAACTCTGTGGTGATTCAAATCAGAGTCACCTTTCAGATTCAAACCACAAGTCACCCTTTTGTAAAAGTTCTGATGACGGAACAGTATGGCCTTTCCAACTTTCCATGACCGCGGACGCGGCTATTCGAATAGGTTTACACTCTGCAGAGGTCGCACACTTGTGCCACAACATTTGACTACATCCGTCAGGGATAACCCTGAATAATCATAACTCGGTATGCGGATCATCAACCATTAACATTTCACTTACACACCCTAGTATAGGCACCTCTCCCCATGAGCATGGCCTCCCGGTGATAGCCAACTTTTATCCTGGGAACTGCACAGGGCTTGTGTCGTACATTCACCTCAGGTTACATCATTTCACTTTCAACGGAGGCAGCCTCGGCGTAACCTCTATGACGCTTGTTTAGAGGGAACCCATACTAAGATACATAAATTTCCAGCTAAAGCCTTACCCATAATCAGGTATTGTGGGGGTACTCAAGAATTGAAATGGTATCACATCCGAACCCAATCATCAGTTTTCATCAAAAACACCATATCCTTCAAGTCATATTCACCTTCAAAATCTCTCAATAGAATGACTCATCATTCCAAGGTTTTCAGAATTCAAAAGTTTCACAAGTTCCCCGCTAGAGTAGTCGAGTTTTAATTTAGCACTAGCAACTAAGCATGAGGGTTGCTAATTAGTTTGTAGCTTTCTAGGCTAACTTTGATACTCTTGTACTACTTCACAACTAGACTCAAGTTAACTATAAAAGTAAACTTGTAAAGCAAAGTAAAGCTTTGAGAGATAAAAACTGGGATTTGTAAAGGGAAACACAAGTTAATAGGGCAATGGTGCCTTGCTCAAAGAGAGCTTTGCACTAAGGTAGCTTGCAAGAATATTAGCTTGCCTTGGTTGGTGTACTGATCAAAGTGGTCTTCTTCTTCCTGGAAGTAGACCTCCTCCTCCTGGTACTCCTCGGTACTAGCGTCTAAAATCGAATACGAAGTATACAATCACCAAGCAAGTCTTAAGGCTATACTAATCACACACATGGTTCACTCAAGCTATTCTATCATCACAACACTAATCAAAAAAGGGGGTTGGCTTGTGTGTTAAGAAAACTTGTAACAGAGAAATAATTTCCTCTCATTGAATCTTTTTAAAATTGAATTTCCTCAAATAATAATGAGATATGAATTCATGTTGATCAAGGTCAACACTTCATATCTATTATTTGGGAACAAAGATTTAAATGAGGTACTAACCTCATACAATTTAAACCTTAATCTTACAACAATTTAATGTCTCTAAGTAATCCATTATGAGATTATATAGACCAAGTCCACACCTCACTTTGAATTGCTTAGGACCATGATTTAAATAAGAGGAAACCTCTCATACTAATTAAGAAATAATTTTGGATGATTTAAATGGACTAGAAATAGCCACATAGCCATTATTTTGCTCTAGTCCATGATCATACAAACAACTATGTGATGTTTTTACATAAACATGTAGAGTATGTGAAATGTGATTTATGAGAGTTGGAATCAACTCAAAATCACTTAGGGTTGATTTTTAATAATTGTTTGAAGTTACAAAAGTCCCTGCCTTGTTATTTTTGTCACCTTAATTCTACAAAGAAGTTTGAGATGAGACCAGTGGGGTTGGATAGAGTTTTTCACCCTCTTTCCAACAACACCAAATTCATCAAATTTGGTTGGATAAATTTGATTCTATTCAATTTTGAAAATAGCATCTGCAAGCAATTGGACAATTTCGAAAAATTCAAATTTGAATCTTTGGGCCTAGGCGGGAAACGAAACTGGGCTAAACAGCGAAAATAACATGGGCCGGCCCAGCTGCACGTCTCGCGTGAGCGGGCCGCCTGACAGCGGGGTCCACACATCAGTCACACTTAACGGAGCGAATCGGTACGCTCGCTCTGAGACACACGATTAGAAGGGAATCCAAAGGCGCACGAGCGTCGTCTTCTCCGGCGAGAAGCGAGCTCTCTGGCGGCGAGGGTCGGGGGTTGCCGACTCACCGGCGGCGCGGCGATCGTCGGCGATGAGCTTCGGTGACGTTGTGGACGACGGCGGATCGTCTGGCACCAGCGGCGTCTTCTGGGGCAGCTTCTATCGCCGGCGAGCTTCTGCGGCGGTCACGGGCGGCGATGGTGAAATTGGGCGGCGCTAGTGGGTAATGTCGAGCAGAAAGGTGGCGAGGAGAGTCAGAGATGAGCGGGGAAGGCGATGGTGTGGAGAAATGAGCGAGGGGAGGCCTCCTTTTATAGCAACTGAGGGTGGTCGTGGCTCGGCGGTGAGGTCAGCTGCGGCGATGTCGCTATAGGGGCTCTGGGGCACTGGCGCTGACGCGGGTGGCTTGGCGACGTCACAGAGGTGTGGTAGGGCTTGATTGCGGGGAAAACAAGGCAGAGACGAGCTCGCGAGTGTGACCGAAGCTCTCAGTACTGCGGCGGACGTCGATGATGGCGTCGTCGTGTACGAGCGTCGAGCGAGCCAATGGGCGTGTCCTGGCGGTGGCTGGTGACGTAGTGGAGCTGGTGGCGCAAGGAGGGGTCCAGGCGAGCGTTGACGCGGAGTGGCAAGGGTGTGCTTTGGCGCGTCCAGGGCTTGCCAGTGCGCGCTCTGGCGCGCGTGTGCGTTTCTGGGCGTGCATCGTGCCGGCGTGTGTGGTGCACCACTGGGTCGAGCAGCGTGTCTGGCACGTCCAGGAGGGTGAGGAGAGGTTGTGTGACAAGGTGTGGCACATTGGATTCGAGCAGGGAGAGAGTGAGCAGGTGTGTGTCCATGTCATGCCACGGCATGACATGGTTTGGTCAAATGGTGATGATTTAGTGTAACCCTTCTTGTCTCTGGTGCTTGGCAAAGTGTAGAGGGGTCAGGGGAGTACCAGAGATGACCTAGGGTTGATAGTGGAGGCAAATATCCACTGGTTTTTGCAATGCATGGGGTTGGCAGATTCATGCCCACGATTTGTTCGACCAAATGGCCGCATGAACATAATTTTTGAATTTTTGATTGAATTTTGGTGGGTTTGATTTGAATAGGATTTGGAGCAGAGTGGTGGTGGTGGTGGTCAAATTTGAGTTGATTTGCAAAAATTCAAAAAGTGCACAATCTTGAATCTGCTTCAATGTCTCCACTTTGCCTGATCATATCTTTGAATCCAGAGAGAGTTTGCAGGGGTGTTCTTGAATAAAGTTGTTCTCCTTGATGAGGTCTTGGATGAGCTGCAAAGAGTTGGATTTGATTGGTTTAAGAATCTCTAACTACAGAGGCTCAAAGTGGGCATCATGTTAAAAATGGCAGATTTGACCATTAGTGCATGTGAGCTCATTTTGAAATCAAATTTGATTTGATTTGAGTTTCTTTGATTCCAAAAGTTTTAATAAGTGTTTAGTAACCATCTCCAACCAATGGCACAAGTCAAATTGGTCTAGGTTGAAGAATTTCAAAAATGGCATAAACCATATGTGAGGGTTTTGTGATTTTCTAACTTTTATTCTTTTCTTTTTGTTTTTGCTTTTCTTTGTGATTACAAGGGATCAAGGGTAGGATTTTAGTATATTGGTAAGAGTTGCAAGCACTCATCATAGCAATGTCACACAAATGCACACATACTATGCATAGCACTATATGCAAGAATAAAAGTTTTTTGTTGGTTGAAAAATTTGAACTTTGGGAACCACTATTTCTCATTGATTGAAATCTGGGATGTTACAAACCCTTGCCCCTTACAAAAGATCTCGTCCCGAGATCTTAAAGAAAACTAGGTACTAAAGAGATCGGGGAATTCCTTCTTCATATCTTCTTCTCGCTCCCAAGTGGCTTCTTCTTCGGTATGATTGTTTCATTGAATCTTCGGGAACTTGATACTTCTGGTGCGGGTGGTTCTGAAAGCTTCTTCCAGGATGCGAATAGGAACTTCGCGATACGTCAAGTCCTTGTTGATATCCACCGATTTGTGATCGATGTTCTTGAACACCTCCGTCTTCTCCGGCACTTCTAAGCACTTCCGAAGTAGTGATATGTGAAACACATTGTGCACGACGGACATTTCTTCCGGTTGTTCAAGCTGATATGAAACTTCTCCTCGGCGACTCGGAACCTTGAAGGGTCCGACATATCTGGGAGCAAGTTTTCCTCTGAGTTGGAATCTCTGCATTCCTTTGAGGGGTGAGACTTTGAGATACACGAAATCTCCGATGTCGAAGGTCATCTCTCGGCGTCTCTTGTCGGCGTAACTCTTCTGTCTTGACTGGGCGGTCTTGAGGTATGCATGGATCTTGTGAACCTTCTCTTCAGCTTCGCGGAGAATATCGGGGCTGAAGACTTGACTATCTCCGACTTCTGACCAGTTTAGAGGGGTACGACACTTCCTTCCGTACAGGGCTTCAAAGGGGGCCATTTGTAAGCTGGCTTGATAACTATTGTTGTATGAGAATTCTGCGTAAGGCAAGCAGTCTTCCCACTTGGATCCATACTCTAGCACACAGGCTCTCAACATATCTTCTAGTATCTGGTTGACTCTCTCGGTCTGTCCGTCAGTCTGCGGGTGATAGGCTGTGCTGAAATTCAGCCGAGTTCCTAGTCCTTCATGCACTTTCTGCCAGAATCTTGAGGTGAATTGAGATCCTCTATCTGGCACTATAGACTTCGGGGTTCCGTGCGGGCTGACTATTACGGAGATGTATAACTCAGCTAACTTTGGGCCTTGGTAGGTGGTCTTGACGGGGATGAAATGGGCGACCTTGGTTAATCTATCGACCACTACCCAAATAGAATCATTTCCTCTACTTGATTTGGGCAATCCTGTGATAAAGTCCATTCCTACCGAGTCCCACTTCCATTCGGGAATCTGTAATGGCTGCAACAGTCCTGCGGGTCGCTGATGTTCTGCTTTGACTCGCTGACAGATATCACACTTGGCGATGTAGCTTCCAATTTCTCGCTTCATTCCATGCCACCAAAATTGTTCCTTCAGGTCCTGGTACATCTTGGTTCCTCCGGGGTGAATGGAATACAGGGTATCATGGGCTTCCTTCAGAATGACTTGCTTCAAATCTGAATCTGACGGCACACATAGGCGTCCGTTGTACCACAACACTCCTTCTTCATCTTCGGTGAATCTCGGTGCCTTTTCTGCAGCTATTTGACTCTTGATTCCGTCAATGCTGGCATTTCCCTTCTGGGCTTCCTTAGGCTGTAGCTCAATGCTTGCTAGAAATCCTTCACTAACTAGATCTAGTCTAAATTGTTCAAACTCTTGATACAAACTAGGCTGTTCTTCTGCGATCATGGAGTTCAACTGAATTGGCTGTCTACTCAGGGCATCTGCTACCACATTGGCCTTGCCGGGGTGATAGTGAATTTCCATATCATAATCCTTGATTAACTCTATCCATCTGCACTGCCTCATATTCAGTTCCTTCTGGGTGAAGATATAATTCAGGCTCTTGTGATCCGAATAGATCTCGCATCGATTACCCATGAGGTAATGACGCCATACTTTCAAGGCTAGGCCTACTGCGGCTAGCTCTAAGTCATGGGTTGGATAATTCTCGCCGATGCTTGCTTCGGTTGCCTTGACGAGTATGATATCACCTTGCCTTCTTGCATCAACACACATCCAAGACCAATCTTGGATGCGTCACAATAGACGTCAAATGGCTTGGTGATATCGGGCATGATCAAAATTGGGGTTGTGGTTAATCTGCGCTTGAGTTGCTGGAAACTCTCTTCACACTTGTCAGTCCAATCAAACTTCTTGTCCTTCTTCAACAGTTGAGTCATTGGTCTTGCGATGCTGGAAAATCCTACAACAAACCTGTGGTAATATCTTGCTAATCCGAGAAATGCACGGACTTCGGTCTGAGTGGTTGGGGCTTTCCATTCCTTAACGGTTTTGATCTTAGCGGGATCTACGGCAATTCCTCCTGCAGACAAGATGTGTCCCAGGAATCCTACTTCCTTCAACCAAAACTCACATTTGCTGAACTTGGCGTACAACTTGTGCTGCCTAAGGGTTTCTAGAATAACTTCCAGATGTTGCTCATGTTCTTCTTCGGATTTGGAGTAGATAAGGATGTCGTCGATGAAGACAACGACCAACTTATCCAAAAAGTTCATAAAGATCTTATTCATGAGATTCATGAAATAAGCGGGGGCATTGGTCAATCCAAATGACATGACATTGTACTCATACAGTCCATATCTAGTGGTAAATGCAGTCTTAGGAATATCCGTTGCACGAATCTTCAGTTGATGGTAACCAGTCCTAAGATCAATCTTAGAGAACACTTTGGCACCGGTCAGCTGGTCAAACAGGTCTTCTATCTTTGGCAAGGGGTATTTGTTTTTGATGGTGACATCGTTAAGCTTACGGTAATCCGTACATAAACGAGTGGCACCGTCTTTCTTATCCACAAACAAAACTGGGGATCTCCAAGGCGACGCACTTGGTCGAATCAGACCTTTGTACATCATATCATCCAGTTGCTTCTTCAGTTCCACTAACTCTGCGGGGTTCATGCTATAGGCTCTCTGGGCTATAGGTCCCGTTCCAGGGATTAACTCGATGATAAACTCGATATCCCGATCTGGGGGCATACCGGGTAGATCATCAGGAAACACATCAGGGTATCGACAGATGACCCTGATCTGATCCAAGGTTGGCTTGGCTAAACTCTAGTTGCAGGTGAACTTTCTGGGCAGCCTTTCAGACACATGTTCTACTAATATTCCGGTGCTACTAGTCATGGTGATGGCCTTCTTGGCACAGTCGATCAATCCATGATGTTTCGACATCCAATCCATACCCAGTACTACTTCCAAACCTCTTGTTCCCAGAACAATTAAATTGGCATAAAAATCTATTTCAAGGATTCTGATGGGTACATCTTTGCAATTTTTTCTAGCTTTTGTAGTTGAACCCGGTATTTGAATTATCATGACATGTTTCAAACTGATTGGTTGAATCTTACTAGTGCATGCAAAATCTTCGGTAACAAACGAATGCGATGCTCCGGAATCAAACAACACTCTTGCAGGTATTGAGTTAACAGAGAACATACCCAGCACGACATCTGGTGCTTCCTGGGCTTCTTCGGCGTTCATGTGGAAGAGGCGGCCGCCGCGGTTGTTCGGGTTGTTCGGGGTGAACTTCCTGCCGGTGGAGACACGACGTTGCTGCTGAGCAGGGGCAGAGGCATTGGGGGTGGTCTTGGCGAGCTTCTTGGGGCACTCATTGGAGTAGTGTCCCACTATTCCGCATTCATAACAAGTCACAGTCGACTTGTCCTTGGGGGCGACGGGGACAACGTTGCTCCCAGTCCTTGGAGCGGTGTTGGTGTTGTTGTTGTTGGGGGCTCTCATCAGGGCGCAGTTGAAGTTGTTGTTGTTGTTGGCATGGTGGTTGTTTTTGTTGTGGCCTCCTGGCCTTGGGTGTCCTCCACTCCGATTCTGGAAACTCGGACGCGACAGCGGCACCTAGGGCTTGTTGTTTCTGGGGTTGAATCCTCCGCTTGAGCTGGGGCGATACCTTGGGGTATTGCTGGGCCCACTCTGGTTCATCATGCGGCGCTTGCGATTCTCGTTGGCTTGATGCAGCTTGCCCTCCATCTGGATGCGGAATCCACCAGGGCTTCAAGGTCGGCAAAGGGGATGTTGACTAGCACAGTCTGCATCTCGTCATGCAGTCCATTCAGGAACCTTTCCTTCCTCTTCTCAGTGGCGTCAGTCTCGTCCGGGGCGTACCTTGACAGTGTGAGAAACCTGTCGCGGTATTCTACCACAGACATTCTACCTTGCTTGAGTTCCCGGAACTCATCCCTCATCTTCTTTATCAGACCCGGGGGCACGTGATACTTGCTGAACTTGAGCTTGAAATCTGCCCAAGTCATGATCTGACCGACATTCATGGCGCGAGTGCTGGTCCACCAGGCTCTTGCAGGTCCTGCTAAGTAATGGGTAGCAAACAAGACTTTTTCTGCGGCTTCGACTCCCGCAACTTCCAGATTGTTCTCCATGGTCTAGAGCCAGTCATCGGCATCAAGTGGCTCTTCTGTTTTGCTGAACACAGAGGGATTGGTGTTTTGAAAGTTCTTGAGTTTGGACCCAGGGTGATCATGGTTTCCCTGGCATTGGTTGTTGTGGGCAATCTGTTGCAGTGCAGCAATAATGGCTTGTCTTTCAGCCCTCTCAACTTCTCGATCTGCCATCAGGGTTTGAAAAAGTTGCATCATTGCATCTTGATCGCTGCTACGAGTCGGAGGGGCCATCTGAACATTGAGATAGATCATGAGATGAGAGGGAAATTCTCTATGGCTTGTTTTTTGCTTAAGTTAAAAGTTTAAAACTTGAAGACTTATCATGTTGAAAACAAACACACTTTCATTCATTGCAAACAACACACATTACAAGTTAACACACTAATGGTTTTAAGAACCATTTTTTTCCAAGCTACGATACAAGGGATTCTGATACAAACTCACACCTACGCAAGTGAACAAGTGCAACTACTCATCATCTACATCTATCGGGATGTAGTCATCTTCTCCGGCCTCTAGGAACTCGTAGTCCTCCACATCGGTGTTCTCATCCTCCTCGAAGTCGTCATCATCACTCAGGAAGGTTCCTCCTCCCTGAATGTCTTCACCTTCTTCCTCCATCTCCCTCATCTGGTCCTCTTGGGCCTTGACAGTGGTCTCCAAGGATACTATCTTTGCGCGAAGGCGCGCAATGGTAGCGTCCTTCTTGGCACGCTGCGGGCGGAGTGACTTGCGGTCCTTTGCAAGCATCTTGATGGCATCGGCATGCTCAGCCAGTGCAAGGTGAGTTTGGTTGGCGTAGACGCGAGAGTTGTCCAGCTCCTTCTGAGTCTGGAACAACATAAAGTCCAGGTGCTCCACGTGGTGCTTCAGCTCGGGGTGGCATTGCAGGTCCATGGGTTCTCCAGCGGAGTTACGCCTTGCGAGGTGAGCAAAGCGAGCCCCTCGGATGGCTACCACATTCTGCCCGCACAGACGGGCAAGTGCTTCCTGAAGAGCACGAGCGAGTCCGTCCAGCCAGTTGTTTTCCCTGAAGGAAAAGAAGATCATCTCAGAAGTAGGAGGCTCCATCTTGCCCCTCAGATCAGCGGTGATAACCCACTGAAGTTCCCCGCCGTGCTGGTCGTTGACTTCGACTCCGTGAAACTCCGGGTGCGGGCGTCCGAGAAAGTCAGGCAGGGCCTCCAAGTCCCTCTCGAAAACCAGGCTACCACCATTGCCCAGCTGGTAAAACTTGGTGTTGGCTGGCTCCATCTGAAAGTGAATTGGATGAGTAAGTTAGAGAGGTGAACAAGTGTGGCAAAATTTTAGGTATATTTCTAAGGAAGAGCATGACTTCTTATTTCTAAAAGATCTCAAAGAGAAGAAAGTGACTTAGTTTTTCAGAAATATTCACCTCATTTGTTTTTGGAAATTAAGTTTTTCAGAACGTCCATTCTAACTAGGGTCTCCTAAGGTCAAACAATGGCTCTGATACCAACTTGTCAACACCCGGATTTTTAAGTCCAGATGCCTATTATGCCATACATCGCAATCCCAGGAAGATTGTTTTTGCGAGACATAACAGTTGAATATCATAGAGTCATCATTCATTACAACACCATAGTAGTCATTACATAAAAGTACACTTGTAGTGGACTATCGTAGACGTCCTGCTGGCCGTCATCTTCATAGTGCTGTTCAGCTTCATAGTCTGGCCATTTGAATAGCCATGAACACAGCCGTGAGTACTTTCAAGTACTCGCAAACTAATACTGGTGTAAGCACTAACAGTTTGAGGGAAAGTATGCTAAGCTCTAGGTTATTTGCATAAAGCCAATTTTAGTTCATAAACACTTTAGTAAAAGACTCCTCATATGCTAACTAACTCAAGTGGGAACATTAGTGTCATTCCCACAACTCTGTGGTGATTCAAATCAGAGTCACCTTTCAGATTCAAACCACAAGTCACCCTTTTGTAAAAGTTCTGATGACGGAACAGTATGGTCTTTCCAACTGTCCATGACCGCGGACGCGGCTATTCGAATAGGTTTACACTCTGCAGAGGTCGCACACTTGTGCCACAACATTTGACTACATCCTTCAGGGATAACCCTGAATAATCATAACTCGGTATGCAGATCATCAACCATTAACCTTTCACTTACACACCCTAGTATAGGCACCTCTCCCCATGAGCTTGGCCTCCCGGTGATAGCCAACTGTTATCCCGGGAACTGCACAGGGCTTGGGTCGTACATTCACCTTAGGTTACGTCATTTCACTTTCAACGGAGGCAGCCTCGGCGTAACCTCTATGACGCTTGTTTAGAGGGAACCCATACTAAGACACATAAATTTCCAGCTAAAGCCTTACCCATAATCAGGTATTGTGGGGGTACTCAAGAATTGGAATGGTATCGCATCCGAACCCAATCATCAGTTTTCATCAAAAACACCATATCCTTCAAGTCATATTCACCTTCAAAATCTCTCAATAGAATGACTCATCATTCCAAGGTTTTCAGAATTCAAAAGTTTCACAAGTTCCCCGCTAGAGAAGTCAGTTTTATTTTAGCACTAGCAACTAAGCATGAGGGTTGCTAATTAGCTTGTAGCTTTCTAGGCTAACTTTGATACTCTTGTACTACTTCACAACTAGACTCAAGTTAACTATAAAAGTACACTTGTAAAGCAAAGTAAAGCTTTGAGATATAAAAACTGGGATTTGTAAAGGGAAACACAAGTTAATAGGGCAATGGTGCCTTGCTCAAAGAGAGCTTTGCACTAAGGTAGCTTGCAAGAATATTAGCTTGCCTTGGTTGGTGTACTGATCAAAGTGGTCTTTTTCTTCCTGGAAGTAGACCTCCTCCTCCTAGTACTCCTCGGTACTAGCGTCTAAAATCGAAAACGAAGTATACAATCACCAAGCAAGTCTTAAGGCTATACTAATCACACACATGGTTCACTCAAGCTATTCTATCATCACAACACTAATAAAAAAAGGGGGTTGGCTTGTGTGTTAAGAAAACTTGTAACAGAGAAATAATTTCCTCTCATTGAATCTTTTTTACAATTTAATTTCCTCAAATAATAATAAGTTATGAATTCATGTTGATCAAGGTCAACACTTCATATCTATTATTTGGGAACAAAGATCTAAATGAGGTACTAACCTCATACAATTTAAACCTTAATCTTAAAACAATTTAATGTCTCTAAGTAATCCATTATGAGATTATATAGACCAAGTCCACACCTCACTTTGAATTGCTTAGGAACATGATTTAAATAAGAGCAAACCTCTCATACTAATTAAGAAATAATTTTGGATGATTTAAATGGACTAGAAATAGCCACATAGCCATTATTTTGCTCTAGTCCATGTTCATACAAACAACTATGTGATGTTTTTACATAAACATGTAGAGTATGTGAAATGTGATTTATGAGAGTTGGAATCAACTCAAAATCACTTAGGGTTGATTTTTAATAATTGTTTGAAGTTACAAAAGTCCCTGCCTTGTTATTTTTGTCACCTTAATTCTACAAAGAAGTTTGAGATGAGACTAGTGGGGTTGGATAGAGTTTTTCACCCTCTTTCCAACAACACCAAATTCATCAAATTTGGTTGGATATATTTGATTCTATTCAATTTTGAAAATAGCATCTGCAAGCAATTGGACAATTTCGAAAAATTCAAATTTGAATCTTTGGGCCTAGGCGGGAAACGAAACTGGGCTAAACAGCGAAAATAACATGGGCCGGCCCAGCTGCACGTCTCGCGTGAGCGGGCGCCTGACAGCGGGGTCCACGCGTCAGTCACACTTAACGGAGCGAATCGGTACGCTCGCTCTGAGACGCACGATTAGAAGGGAATCCAACGGCGCACGAGCGTCGTCTTCTCCGGCGAGAAGCGAGCTCTCTGGCGGCGAGGGTCGGGGGTTGGCGACTCACCGGTGGCGCGGCGATCGTCGGCGATGAGCTGCGGTGACGTTGTGGACGATGGCGGATCGTCTGGCACCAGCGACGTCTTCTGGGGCAGCTTCTATCGCCGGCGAGCTTCTGCGGCGGTCACGGGCGGCGATGGTGAAATTGGGCGACGCTAGTGGGTAATGTCGAGCAGAAAGGTGGCGAGGAGAGTCAGAGATGAGCGGGAAGGCGATGGTGTGGAGAAATGAGCGAGGGGAGGCCTCCTTTTATAGCAACTGAGGGTGGTCGTGGCTCGGCGGTGAGGTCAACCGCGGTGACGTCACTACAGGGGCTCTGGGGAACTGGCGTTGACGCGGGTGGCTTGGCGACGTCACGGAGGTGAGGTAGGGCTTGATTGCGGGGAAAACAAGGCAGAGACGAGCTCGCGAGCGTGACCGAAGCTCTCAGTACTGCGGCGGACGTCGATGATGGCGTCGTCGTGTACGAGCGTCGAGCGGGCCAATGGGCGTGTCCTGGCGGTGGCTGGTGACGTAGTGGAGCTGGTGGCGCAAGGAGGGGTCCAGGCGAGCGTTGACGCGGCGTGGCAAGGGTGTGCTCTGGCGCGTCCAGGGCTTGCCAGTGCGCGCTCTGGCGCGCGTGTGTGTTTCTGGGCGTGCATCGTGCCGGCGTGTGTGGTGCACCACTGGGTCGAGCAGCGTGTCTGGCATGTCCAGGAGGGTGAGGAGAGGTTGTGTGACAAGGTGTGGCACATTTGGATTCGAGCAGGGAGAGAGTGAGCAGGTGTGTGTCCATGTCATGCCACGGCATGACAAGGTTTGGTCAAATGGTGATGATTTAGTGTACCCCTTCTTGTCTCTGGTGCTTGGCAAAGTGTAGAGGGGTCAGGGGAGTACCAGAGATGACCTAGGGTTGATAGTGGAGGCAAATATCCACTGGTTTTTGCAATGCATGGGGTTGGCAGATTCATGCCCACCATGTGTTCGACCAAATGGCCGTATGAACATAATTTTTGAATTTTTGATTGAATTTTGGTGGGTTTGATTTGAATAGGATTTGGAGAAGAGTGGTGGTGGTGGTGGTCAAATTTGAGTTGATTTGCAAAAATTCAAAAAGTGCACAATCTTGAATCTGCTTCAATGTTTCCACTTTGCCTGATCATATCTTTGAATCCAGAGAGAGTTTGCAGGGGTGTTCTTGAGCAAAGTTGTTCTCCTTGATGAGGTCTTGGATGAGGTGCAAAGAGTTGGATTTGATTGGTTTAAGAATCTCTAACTACAGAGGCTCAAAGTGGGCATCTTGCTAAAAATGGCAGATTTGACCATTAGTGCATGTGAGCTCATTTTGAATTCAAATTTGATTTGATTTGAGTTTCTTTGATTCCAAAAATGTTAATAAGTGTTTAGTAACCATCTCCAACCAATGGCACAAGTCAAATTGGTCTAGGTTGAAGAATTTCAAAAATGGCATAAACCATATGTGAGGGTTTTGTGATTTTCTAACTTTTATCCTTTTCTTTTTGTTTTTGCTTTTCTTTGTGATTACAAGGGATCAAGGGTAGGGTTTTAGTATATTGGTAAGAGTTGCAAGCACTCATCATAGCAATGTCACACAAATGCACACATACTATGCATAGCACTATATGCAAGAATAAAAGTTTTTTGTTGGTTGAAAAATTTGAACTTTGGGAACCACTATTTCTCATTGATTGAAATCTGGGATGTTACAGCAGCAGGCGCTCCTCGAGTCATTCGAGTCGTAGAAGAAGTTGCAGGACGATGCCCATGCCCGTGAGGAGGAGTAGGTTCGCCATGCCGTCGAACTCTCCCTCCAGCAGGAGCAGCTGGTGAAGGCGACGACATGGCAAACGAGCACCTGCGTCTTCTCGATACGCTCCGTAGGGAAAGGCGGCGCACGGTGCAGGAGCTATGGCGGAGGGGAGGCGACGATGGGGCAGGGCCATCGAACGCATTGCCAGGCAACCAGTAGGCTAGGGTTATAATCTAGCTATTTTCATTCAAACTTGTAAATTATAATCAAATTTGAATGAAATCTTTATTTTCGTGCATTTTTATTGATTTGGGGCCTCGTTTGGGGAAGCGGCTGGGCAGCGACGTTTACGCGGTACGAAGAAAAAGCATCCTTGAAACGCTTCATCCGCTGCTATTTGGAGGACGCGACTGGAGATGGACTTAAACCCCATTTTAGCTGAAAACATGAAAGGGTATTTAATAACAAAACAATTGACCTAAATGGAATAAAACTTTCCTACAATCCGCAATCATGTATTTGGACTTACTGGTTTTTCCTAAACTTTTAATTGCAGTTCAAAATTTAAGTCCATCTTGTACGTTCCATTTGTACTCCGTAAGAGCAACTCTAACAGAGCCCGTAAATCTCGCCGGAACCGAACTTTTCCGGCGGATTTACGGGTTCGGGCTGAAATGCGCGTAGATCAGAGCCCGTAAACATGGGCCGGCCCGAAATGGAAGTTCAGGGGCCCGAGAAATCCCCCGCACGGCCCCTATTAAAAGGGTACGCGGAGGGGAGTTCGGTTCGGAAACCCTACTCCCCTCCCGCCGCTCCTCTCCCGCCGCCGCAGCCCGCCGCCGCTCCGACGAGCAATCCCCGTCGCTCGACCGCCGCTCCGCCGCTACGGCCACCACCCCGCCGTGCGAAATGACGTTTTTTAGACGCGTGGGTAGGGGCGGCGGCCAATCCGGCGCCGGAAGGTCAAGTCGCCGTCCGCCGGGTGTACGGGCGGAGACGGAGCGCGGCAGGCGGGCGCGCTCTGACGGCGCATGGAAGCGGGCCGGCCGCAAGTGGCCGGACCTAATGGCGCGCCACCTTCAAGCGCGCGGAGGCGGCTGCCGGCTGCGGAGGCGGCGGCCGCAGCAGCTGCGGTTGGGGAAGCGGAGGAGCCCCCCGCTGCCGGCGGGTGCAGCCCGCCGTTGCCCCCGAGCGGCGACGACGACAATGCAGACGGACCGCCCCTGCTCTGTGGGGGCGCCTCCAGCGCGGCGGCCATCGAGCTGGCGGCCCTCGTCGTCGCCTAGCAACTGGCGGCGTCGAAAAACCCTCCGCCGCCGCCCGGTGACAGTATAGTTGTCGGGAACCTTAATTTCTAGTCTAATTAGGTCCGTAGTACGTAATTTAGGTCCAATGTGATTGTATTTTGCCACTATTGGTGTGAATTATGATCGAATTAAGTTTGATCGGATGAAATCGACTGCAATCCTCGTCGATAGATTTCCCGCGTCGTTTGATTTTCGCGAGTTCGGTTTGGGTTTACAGTTTCTGTTCTACGCCGTGCCCAAATACGCTATCAATTAGTTTTTCGGGAGACTGAACTCCGTTTTTTCGGTTCGGACATATACGGGCTCTGTTAGAGATGCTCTAATGTTTGGCAAATGAGTCTGGTGAAGTCGCTCGGTGGCCTGTATCTGCGTCCCAAGCCAACAAGGAAAGGAAAATGCTTCCGCGTCTCCCAGGCGGCGGCGGTGGAAAAAAATTCCTGCTCCAATCTCCGGCGTCTGTGCTGAGCCCCTCACCTTGCACTTGCCGCTCCGGCGGTAGGAGGGAGGGGGACCCCATTTTTTGCATGGTACTTAGGGCTAGGAGTTCTCTGGCATGGCGCACCGTTGGGGTGGTGGGAGCGGCGCTCGGGCAAATAAATCTGCCTCAACTCTTCTCCCACACCGGCGATGTCCTTCATGGCGGCATCTCGGAGTTGGTGGCACTGTGTGCTTGCCGATCTTTTAGATCGGTGGATTTAGGGTTCATGGATGGTGACGGCGAGGCGGCGGCGACGACTGCATCAGATGGTTTTTTCCTCCAGCTCTGTCCCCGTTGCTGCGGCGTTGTCTCCGACGCCAAGGTGGAGCAGAGAGGATTCGTCCAGGAGTACGTGCAGACGGTGGTCTGCACTGGTGACAGCTGGAAGATGGTGCACCTTGTGGTGGGTTCGTGGTTGAAGGCTGATGGTTCTGGTTCCCTACTCCGACATCGTCGTGCGTGGGTGCCAGTGCTGAAGTTCGATGGCGTGTCCAGGGACATGCTGCCCTGGTCTGATTCTTTCAACGGCAATGGTTTTTCCTATGGCAAATTACATTGGAGATCCGAAAAGCTGATGATCAGCGATGGAGCCGCGTCAAGCTCAGGTGAAGAGGTGATCTGTCCATTTTTTCCTTGGTGGCTGCTACGGTGGTGCTGAAGAAGATGGATAGGCGTTGGTTTGTTACATAGGTTTATCCTATCTTTTCAGATCTGTAAGATCGGTGTATACGTACTTTGTATCTCGTCTTTTATTTATCGAGGACGTGGCTAGCTAGCATCCGGTGCTAGTTTGTCTATCTCAGCACTCATTATAAAAGGAAAGATATTTATATCTAAAAAAGGAAAGTTGGGAACAGCTCACTTAAAACCCAAACAAACAACACATGTGCATTTAATTCCACACGGAGAGACATAAAAAAGTCATAACTTTTAAATCGTGTATCGGAATTGCATTCCGTTTTCACCGTTAGGCCTCTCGCGACGAGACCTTCGAAACTAGATCTCATTTGTATATATTTTAACAATTTTTTTTTGAAAAGCAACTCTGTTGTAGCGAAAAATCAACTTTAGTGTTGTAGCAAAGCAACTTTGTACAAAGAGGTGCCTTCACTATCTTTTTTAATTGTTTTATAGCCAGCTCAGTTTATAAGATACTTATTTAGCAACAACGGCCAATAACTTCTAGTAACGAGACTTGCATCATTGCACTGCTAGTTGCCCACCATAGTTTCTAGTATCGTTGGTAACACAACTTATTAGTGCGAAAATACAACTTCATAACCAAATAGTACAAAACTTAGGCGCGGTGGTAGACAACTTAGACACGATGAAATTATATTGGACAATGAATGCAACTTAATCATAGTTGGTATACAACTTAACAAGAGTGTGTATGCAATTTAACAACTGTTAGTATGCAACTTAATAGTAGTCGGTATACAACTTAGAAAAGTGGGTGTGCAACTCATCACATGTGTGAAGCAACAATTTACTTTCTACAAACACGAATTAGCAAATACGTGAGTGAACAATTTCATGCGTGCAAAAGTACAACTTAGCTCATAGGTGGAACCTGATACGTCTCCAACGTATCTATAATTTCTGATGTTCCATGCTTGTTTTATGACAATACCAGCATGTTTTGTTCACACTTTATATTATTTTTATGCGTTTTCCGGAACTAACCTATTGACGAGATGCCGAAAGGCCAGTTCCTGTTTTCTGCTGTTTTTGGTTCCAGAAATCCTAGTAAAGAAATATTCTCGGAATCGGACGAAATCAAGACCCAGCATCCTATTTTGCCCGGAAGCATCCAGAACACCCGAGAACCGCCAGAGAGGAGGCACAGGCCCACGGGACCATAGGCCGGCGCGGCCTGGGTGTGGCCCGCGCCACCCTATGGTGTCGCCGCCTCTTCGACCCTCTGACGCCGCCTCTTCGCCTATAAAAAGCCCCTCGACCTAAAACCTCGATACGAAGAACCACGATACGAGAAACCTTCCAGAGCCGCCGCCATCGCGAAGCCAAGATCTGGGGGACAGGAGTCTCTGTTCCGGCACGCCGCCGGGACGGGGAAGTGCCCCCGGAAGGCTCCTCCATCGACACCACCGCCATCTCCATCAACGCTGATGTCTCCCATGAGGAGGGAGTAGTTCTCCATCGAGGCTCGGGGCTGTACCGGTAGCTATGTGGTTAATCTCTCTCCTATGTACTTCAATACAATGATCTCATGAGCTGCTTTACATGATTGAGATCCATATGATGAGCTTTGTATCGCTACTAGTTGTGTGCTACTCATGTGATGTTATTAAAGTAGTCTATTCCTCCTGCATGGTGTAAAGGTGACTAGTGTGTGCACCGTGTGGTTCTTGTCGTAGGCTATGATCATGATCTCTTGTAGATTGTGGAGTTAATTATCATTATGATAGTATTGATGTGATCTATTCCTCCTTCATAGTGTAATGTGGACAGTGTGTGCGCTATGTTAGTTCTTGGTTTATTTTGCAATGATCTATTATGCTCTAAGGTTATTTAAATATGAACATTGAATTGTGGAGCTTGTTAACTCCGGCATTGAGGGTTCGTGTAATCCTACGCAATGTGTTCATCATCCAACAAAAGAGTGTATGTAGCACATATGAGAAAGAGTTATTTATTATGCGATCAATGTTGAGAGTGTCCACTAGTGAAAGTGTAATCCCTAGGCCTTGTTCCTAAATACTGCTATCGCTGCTTGTTTACTGTTTTACTGCGTTACTACTGCTGCGTTACTACTGCTCATACTTATTCATACCACCTGTATTTCACTATCTCTTCGCCGAACTAGCGCACCTATTAGGTGTGTTGGGGACACAAGAGACTTCTTGCTTTGTGGTTGCAGGGTTGCATGAGAGGGATATCTTTGACCTCTTCCTCCCTGAGATCGATAAACCTTGGGTGATCCACTTAAGGAAAACTTGCTGCTGTTCTACAAACCTCTGCTCTTGGAGGCCCAACACTGTCTACAAGAATAGAAGCACCCGTAGACATCTGAACCCATAATACCGTCGACAAAAATACAACCTATCACTTGTGTGAAGAAACCAATTTTTTGTCTTCGTGGCAATTGTTGCCTGGAGGTACACGACTCCATCTCGATCAACACGAATGTGGCCGGTCCCACGAGCCAAGAATGGGACGCTATGCGAGCTGCAAGAAGCCGAATGGGATATTGCTTTGATACCGATGGTGTTTAGGTGGGAGCTCTAGGATGGTGGAGAGGGCGAGATGTGGGCGGACTGTTTAGCTCGGGATATGTCGACGACAAGTGCAAAATCGAGCGATATGAAAAGAGGCTGCGACGTCGCGATTGTAAACTCATGCAACTTAGCACTAGCGGTAGACAACTTAGGAGGGAAATACATGTACTTATAGGAACGACCACTCCTTGAATTAAGTTGTTGCCACTCTTGTATGTTGCAACTTAAACTAATAATAGATGCAACTAAGTCCTATAGTTGGTGCAACTTAACCCAATGATGAACACAAGTAAGCCCTATGGATGTCGCAACTTAACCTACTAATGCATCCAACTAAGCTCTGTAGTTGTTGCAACTTATCATCTCCAAGACTCCAACATGCAACTTTGCTTGTTCAACTAAAACCCATTTGGTAAATGGATGAATCTCGAATAAAAGCAAGCAACTTGTGTCGATCGAGTTTAAGTTGCAGCCATACCCATATCGTGTTGCATTTTGTGCAAGCTATGGTTGATGCACTTCTTGACATAACTTGATGCTACTCTGGTGTAGGGTTACACAACTTCATATATGGGGTATGCAACTCACTACTATGCATATAGAACTTAGCAATGTGCGGTGACCCAGCATACCACTGCATGTTGTAGTATACAAGTCGTTGATATGATCTTTGTGAAGGGACTTCTTCACAAATTGCCATATCCCTCAGAGTGGTACAACAGAAACATTGCAGGTCATAACACTCCATACTTTATTACAAACATTGTCTTAACAAGTTGGTATTCTCACAGGTCCTATGAGAACACCCTAAGATACTACTTAAGTACGATTACAACTTATAACCATATATAAAAGAGAGCTCAACAACTTATTTAGGTAAGTTCTACGTTGCTCGGCTCTATGATGCTAGGGTATGTCACTACTCCTCCACCTCCGTGTCATCCGGTCCGTAGACTATCCCATAGTCTACGCCTTCCACTCCGCCGGTAAGATCGGGTTCTTCGTAGACCAGCTCGTAACTTCCTTCCGGTGCTCCATCGTTGATGGCCTCCACTTCCGGATCACGGTCTAGCAAGGGTGTCGAAAGAAAGTGAGTACGGAGGTACTCGACAAGTTCTAAAAGAGTAAAAAGGTGTTTTATGCACTAGCTACGACCATTGATCAGGAAATTGCAGGTCAATGCATGTTTCATAATCATTTCTTCAAAAGGTTTCTTTTATTATGAAAACTATGCCCGTCAGTCTTCACAGGTTGAACAGAACTTCGTGGAGTTCCTTTCCTGCCGCGTTCGCAGTTCCCTTCCCGGAACAGGGAGTGACAACCACAATTTGATACACTCTGCAGAGGTGCGTTACTTTTCCCACAAGAGATTCCACCCCTTTTGCCATCCGCAGGGACTTGCCCCCGTTCACACTTCCTTTGGTGTGAGGCCAGGTATGAAAATCCAAGCCCACACCGCCTTCTCCGCGACCCTGCAAACCCACCCTTTTGTCCACCCGTACACCCCCAGTAGACTTCTCCCGATAATACGGCTTTACTCACGGTGTACTTTGGACAATCCATCATAGATCGTAGAGCCCAACATCACTAATGGATGGGGATTTAAAAGGCTATCCCAACCTACGGCAGTGCCTCCAACACCCCGTCAACTCTACCAATCCGTTGGCATGCAGAAGGGAAAAGATACGGCTGGCTTCCCCAGAGCCATTATAGATCTCATGGTCAACGCGGTTTGTACGGCGCTAGAATCACTGGACGGCATTGGTAATTAATCCTAGGGTGATATAACCCATTGCAATGGAACCTCCACCATATCAACACATACCATGGTTCCATTGCCAGCCACATAGTCATATTCATAGTTGGAAAGTAACATTTCATTTGCGATGCAGGAGTGATAAGTATATAGCTTTGCATTAAAGTAATAGAAAATACTCAAGTTGACATGAGCAAGGGTGAACTTGCATGTGGACTGCGAGATAGTGCAGTTCAATGCAGTTGATGGAACCTGGACCTCGGGTTCTGTAAGAAGCATCATTGTCCGGTAAAGACAATGTTATAAAATCCAAATAATGCAATCATGGATGTATTATTTTATGTTGAATCCCTTTACCCCGCTGGGTTATAGCAATTTAAGGTTGAGTTACGATTTATGTCTTTGACCGTAACTTGCAATAGATTTAAAAGTGTAAATCATTTTAATTCTCATAAAGTACAATAATTTAAAGTAAAACTATTTGACTTGATGGTTTATTCTTCATTCCAAAAATAATTTGAAATAATAGAGTTATCTCTATATTTTCTGGAATAAATAGGGAATAGAGTGTCTTTCTTTGAGAAATACCCTTCTTAATAGAAATGACTTGGAATAGTAGAATTTCATTTTGAAATGTTTGAAAATAAGTATTTAAACTTATTTGAGATTTTTCCTTGAATTTTAAATACAAGGAAATAATAATTTGAAATTCCAAATCATTATTTTAAATTCTTAAAATTCATTACATTTCATATTTTATTCTTGTTAAGATTTATTTTTCATTCATTAATCCAATTTTTAATGGATTTTTAGAATTGTATTTTATTTATTAAAAATTGGTAAAGTTCTGGTCTTTTATTAATTGTTAAAAGACAAAAATGCCCCCTGGCCCCTATTGGGCCCGGCCCATTTACCTAAAGCCCAGGGACAGCCCAATAAGGCTTGTCCCTTATGGGTCGGTGGCGCCGAACGGCCCACCTCTCTCTCACTCACTCGGCCCTCTCACGCTCTTCGTCTCTAACCCTAGTCTCCTGCGACGCCCGTGGCGATGGCGTCGCCGCCATGGCCGCCGCCTCGCTCCGGCCAGCTCCGAGCTCCCCCGCCGTAGCCATCTACCAAACCAGAACCGCCGCGCGCAGATCTATCGATCTGTCCGCGTGGTTTTCCCCTTCTCTTCCTCTCCTGGCGAATCGCCTCCGTTCTGGATCTCGTGGAGAATCGCCTCGATGAACTCCGGCAAGCTCTCGTCCTCGCCGACGATGGGTGCGCTCTTGGGGTTGACTTGGCGCGGTTGCTGCTCGCAGTACTCGTGCCGTCGCCTCAGGTGCTCGCTACGGTGGTGTTGGGTTCGCCGGCGTAACGTCGGCGCCTACCCTGGACTTGCAGCTGTTAGGGCCGCGCGAGCACTGTGCCTCGCCATGCCCTAGCCTCGCGCTCCGGCGCAAGTAAGTACTTCATCTCCTCCTTCTCTTCCGTGCGCCTCCCTTGTTACTTGTTCTTCTTCCTCCTCATGCTCTGTTGCTCTCGGTGATCCCGTGATCACACGGAGCTATGCCATAGTTGCTTAACCTTCCAGTCGTTGCTACCTACTGCAAGCTCATGGCCAATTTACCGAGTCATCGATACGGCCGGTGTTGCTTTGTTTGCGATTCATGCTTTACTTGCTTCTCTGCTGCTCCTAGCATGCTCTGTGCTTGCCAGGCCCTGCTGTGCTTGCTTATGAACTTGCTATGCCATGCTATACTTGATTATGGCTTGCTTGTGCTTACTGGCATATCATGCTTGCTTGTCTAGGTGTACTTGTGATGTATCAGTGACACTTGTGTGTGCCAGTGGTGCCTGTGATATGCTTCTGTGCTTCCTATGCAAGCTAGTGATCCATTGGATCACCCTTTGCTTGTTGGCTAGCTTCCCTGTGTAACTTGACTTGATTCAATTGATCCATTTGATCAATTAATTGTCAGTGATGGCTTACTGATTAATTACGTGGCTAAGTGATTCAATTCCTTGTGATGCTGATGCTCAAGCATCACTATGTTGTTGCTTATTCAAGCTGCTGGACTTGCTCTAGTGGCTATGATGCAGTGATTGAACTGTGTTGCTTAATAGTATGCTACTATCAGTATTAAGCATGGATCTGTGATAAATTCATGCTTGAATTAATTAAGTTATGATGAACTGCTTATGCAGTAATGATTTAAATGACTTGCTTGCAAATGATTTGGCTATTCATGATTTTCTAGCAAGCAATTGAATCTGAATCCATTCCTGGATAATGATGTGCTATATTTGGCTTTCTTTTAATTGGTGCTAAGTGTGATGTGACCTCGGTGGCCTTGCTACTCGATTGGTTGCTCACCTATTTAATTTGATCTTGTGGCTACTCAACCTTTGCTTGCATATTTGGGAATCATACTAGATATGAATGCCAATATGCTTGCCTGATGAAAATCTAGGGTTTACTGATGGTTCATAGCTTAGGATTTAATGTGTAGTCTTATTAGCTGCTAATCCTTGCAATTCATCTACTGGTGCTATCTGTGCATCTGATCTGGCTAGTGTATGCATCTGTGTATGTGTGCTAGTTTCTGTGTACAAGATCTGTACCTAGATGCTTTCTATTTTTAGTAGATTTTTGGACTGGCAGTAATCCTTGGTGAAAACCAAGTGATGATCTACCCATTTGAGCATCTGCTCATTCCCATGCTTATATCATGCATATATGATGGATCAGATCCATTGGATCTGTCCAGGAACTTGGTATACCTTGTTCCAGCTCCTAGTGTGAAATATTTGGTTGATGCAGACTTGGGGTTTTTGTGCACAGCCCTTCACCTCCAGTTTCTGTTGAGCTTCTCGAGTCACCATGATTCCTGGGGGCTAAGTGGTTGTGTTGGTTTCTGTTCTTGAGTATGAACTGGATGAACCGGTGCTTGTTCTTACTGCACCCTTACCCAGTGATTTGCATATGTGGTCGACTGTCATGGTTCTAGGGTTTGTGTGCTATTTATATGGTCTCTACTTCTTCCCTGGCCATGACACACAAGCCTGGTTACTTTATGACTCACCCCTTGCATTGCCTTGCTGTTGCTTGGCTAGCAACAGCCTTCATATGGTGAAACTTGAGCCCATGTGGCTTGCTCAGTGTTGGTCTGCCTATGCTTATCTTGTGCTGTCTAGAAATTTGGACAAGCACAAGTGTCTTGTGACAGATGTGCACTTGTCCAAACTGAATCTTGTGTTATTTACTGCTAACTGTCTAAACTGAACTTTGATAACACTTGTATTCTGTCTAGTATATGTTCTTTGTTGTGCAGGTTTGAATTATGGCCAGAAGATCATCCTCAAGCCACTTAGTTTAGGTTTAGTTTAGAATAACTTGTAATTTTCCTTTTCTTTTAATTCTGATCATTATGTCTCAATTCTTGTATCAAGAATATTGTAAAGACTTTGTAATTGTGTTGTATATCAATAAAGCTCAAGTTTTTGGTTATGAGCTTTTGTATTATGTAATGTGTATATTCTTGATTAAATATTGTATTTGATATTCACTTTGAAATTCAAAATGATTTGAATTTATATCTTGTGTTTGAATTTTAAATTCATTGTTTATATTGTGTGATGTTTATATTTAAATGTTTAACACTTATCAAATGCAATCATTCCCCAAAGTAACAAGATACAAAAGAGATCATGTCGAAATTTCCTTAACTCACATTGCCTAACCCTAAGTGCAAAAATGAGAGAGAACCTCGATCCCTCGTAGGTTTAGTTGCAATAAGGCGCGAAAATTTCCCCCGTTTTGCGATGAAATGCACATCCCATTTCTAAATCTACCCTTCGTTGTTCCTATGTTCTGGGTTATTACACAATGACGAGTATGCAACTTAGCACAAGTGTGAAGCAACAAATTACTTGGGCCACGGTGAGATGGCGGTGGTGATTGCACGACCGCGGTGGTGCAAGTTGGTCGGCATCGAGGATGGCGGAGCATGATGGAGTGTCCGTGTTGTGGATCCCTGTCGGCTAGGCTGACACCGGCGCGGTGACGCCTGCGGGTGCCGCCATTCCTTCTTGAAGGACGCCGGGGTTCCCCCACCCACACCGCTCCCACGTATTGCGGGAAACCCTATGTGGAACCAATAATACCACCGTCAAATTACAACTTAGATCATCCGTGAAATCAATAATACCACTGGCAAAATTCAACTTACCACATATGTGAAGCAACAATTTTACCGTCTACAAACACAACTTAGAAAATATATGTGTTAGTGAACAATTTCTTATGTGCAAAATACAATTTAGTTCATATGTGAAACCAATAATACCGCTGCCAAAAATATAACTTGCCACATATCTGAAGAAACAAATTTGTTGTCTTCATGGCGGTAAACACGATTTAACAAATGTGTGAGTAAACAAATTATTGTGTATAAAATACAACTTAGGTTATGCGTGGAACCAACAATACTAGTCAAATAATACAACTTAGTACATTTGTGAACAAAACAATTTGGTCAAAGGAAAACACCATGAAAAGAAACCGAACTGGCTATCCAAGTGCTATTTGCGGAAGTTAGTACGGACCAGAAATTTAACACCGAACTGGCAGGTGAGACTTTGTCGGAACCAAACTCGCGACACGATTTTGATCGGGCGAATCGGACGGACAAAAAACGAGTGCTCAGCCTGCTAACCAGCATCCAAGCACTTTTTAGCAATTGGGATTTATCAATGAGAATCGTATTACCATGCAAAAAAAACAAGGAAAGGAAAATCTAGGACGCATTGTTTCACAACATGGAAAGTCTAACTGCAGTTCGAATCCGAGACCGAACACAACGCATTCGTCAAGTTGTCATCGACTCCAATCGGGTTCAGTACGCGTCTTCGCCCCAAATTACGAATCCGGCTCGAGTTCTCCTTCCCGCCCCGTCCTCGTTATTAGCCTCGCCCTAGAGTTCAGATCCATTTGAGCTACTCCTGTGCTGTCTGATCGATCCCACCTCCTCCTCCACCTTCTACTCCTGTCTGGTCGATCCCTCGCGCTAGCTATGGCCATCTGCAAGCGACCAGCCGCCGCCGTCGTCATGGGCGGCCAGGCCGTCAACAAGAAGAGGAAGGTCGTCGTCGCGAAAAGAACATGGCCTGGCCCCAGCGGCATCAAGAAGGCCGCCGCCATCAAGAAGCCCGCCGCCTACGCCACCACCGCCGACTACGAGGAGGAGAAGACCTGCCTCGGCGAGGGCGCCTTCGGCGTCGTCTTCAAGGCTCGCCACCGCGTCACGGGCCAGACCGTCGCGATCAAGCACCTAGCCTCGCCGCCGCCGGAAGTCGACGCCGCCGAATGCCCCGATCCCCGGGAGCAGCTTCTGCGGGAGGCCCGGTTCCTCGAGGCGTGCAACGGGAACCCCCACGTCGTCGGCTTCCACGGCGTCGTCCTTAACCCGGACACCACCAAGCTCGGCCTGGTCATGGACTTCGTAGCCGGCCAGAGCCTCCGCGACATCCTCGACGAACGGCAGGACCGCAGCGCGCCGCCGCCCCCGGAGGCCACCGTGCGCGCCTTCATGCGCCAGCTCCTCACCGGCGCCAAGGGGGTGCATGAACGGAACATCGTCCACCGCGACATCAAGCCGGCCAACCTCCTGCTCACGGAAGGCGAGGAGGTCCTCAAGATCTGCGATTTCGGCCTGGCCATCTCGGCGTCCGACCCGCCGCCGCACAGCGAGGCCGGCACGATGCTGTATGCCGCGCCGGAGGTGCTCCTGGGGAAACCGGATATCGACTCGCTCGTGGACGCGTGGTCGATCGGCTGCGTCATGGCAGAGCTCGTCGGCGGCGAGATGCTTCTGCTGCGTGCCGGCGTGGAGGAAGCCCTGCTCGAGATGCAACGTCTCTACGCTGAGGAGATTATCTACCTATGGACCATCTTCGGGCTGCTAGGCACGCCGGACGACGTCGAGTGGCCCGGGTTCGCGTCCCTGCCCCGCGCCGCCAAGATTCCAGCGCTGAAGCCCGGACAGCGCAGCAGGCTGCGCGAGCTGTTCCCCGAGGAGACCCTGTCTGAGGAAGGATTCGAGGTCATGGCGGGGCTGCTTACGTGCAACCCCGAGAAGAGGTTGACGGCGGCCGACGCGCTCAAGCTCCCGTGGTTCGCCGGCGACGAAGACTAGCTGAGGAGATCCTCCTGCCCAAGCTGAGAAGGTCCTCTTGCGGATGCTGACGAAGTGGCGCCAAGAGATCAGTTGCTGAAGATCGTTTCACCGGTGGCAAGAACCGGCCGACCAGCGACATGAAGGAGCTAGCGCGCAGCTCGTGTACTTGTGAAACACACATTGTAATACATACAGTTATTGTAATTGCAACTTTGTATGTCCCTTAGTTGCTTTCTAATATAAGGTAGTGTCCTTTTGCATATGAAATAACAGTTGTGTATCTGTTGCAATTTGCAATTTGCCATCGCAGTTCGATTCATCTTTTGTAATGCACATTTGCTGTCTGTTTGCGCTTGAAAATAAGACTTGTTGCAATGGCAAAGGTTCCTCATAAAAATGAGACGATAGCCGGAAATATCTCATAAGTCATATCTCACAGTATGAGAAAAGAAATGCACAGGCACACGAGCATCAGATAAGATCAAATCAAACTTTTTCAGAGACAAGAAAATGTTGACATACTTTAGGCTTCACACCTGGCACCAAATGCAAATATGTTCTACAGAACAGAGAGATTATGGCACCAGGGGAGAACAGAACGAAGACGACATACAGTCTCATACAGCACACAACACTTTGAACTGATGCAGTTGCTCCTTGCCGATGAAAACTCAAAAGTATCCCACCTTTAATACTATGAAGTATAAAACAATAGATATAGATTAAACAAGAAAACAAGTCTAATGTATGCAACATCAAATTAGATTAATTTAGAGGCAACAAGACCAAAAAATTGATCTTGACCAAAGCATTGACAATTTGACATGAGAAATTTTGGTCACAGACCCACTATAGATGATAAAACCAGAAGGAAATAGTGCAACACTGCAAGTAGGAATTCCATATTTTACTGTAGCCTCAGTAAATGGAAAGAAGCCAAGAATGTCATCCACTATTTGTAACCAAGAGGCAAGTTTATTCTCAGGAAGTACTCAGAAAACTTGTTCTACATTCAGGATAGACAGTTAGCGCTCCTCTAAAGCTGAAACCATCCTATATCAATCACTTACATAACTTGATTAGTATAAACAGAGAAGCCACAAGCATCTACAATGCAAACATAGATTATGAAACTACATAGCTATTGGTGAACTCAGCAACTTTTGGCCATGGAAACACAACAGCTGATTTAGCCCGCAACAGTTGAAACAACATGACATCTTCTAGTTGGCCTCCTCATGCTCGTCATGCTGGTATGTAGCATGGCCATTTGGCATAGCAGCTGCTCCTTTCGCACTGATGTCACCAAACGGCCTCTTCCTTGAGGATGACGACCGTTCAGAGGCATCCTTCTCACTCTCATCTACAGCCATGTTTGTGTGTTTCTCTTGAGGAGCCCTGGATGTTGAAGCTGGGGGTGGCATCGCATCAATTCCGCTGAGCCGGCAGAAGACTTTCTCAACTGTCTCGGTGATCTCTTTCCCCAGTCCACCATTGTCGAGAATCAACTCCCAGACCGCCTTTGAGGCTTTCTCCAGGACTGGAGTTCTGCATTCCAAAAAAATGAGTTAACACTGCTTTACAGGTTTTTTCTGCTTCAGGCCAAGTTATAAAACAAAACAATCTAAGTTGCAAAGAAAAGCTCAAAATAACAGTAAGGTGCAGAGCTGCAAAGTTACAACTGTGTCCAAACTAAATGAACCACTCTATATCATATCACTGGGATATACTACCTCCTTTCCTTAATATAAGCCGTTCTAGCAAAATAAAATAAAAAATAGTTTGCTAAAACGGCTTATATTATGGAACAGGGTATCACAAGTACTTTTAAACAAGCAGAGACCAGAGGTTAGCAAATAGATATGGTAAGCAAAAAACCTATTGTCATGGAGTATCGTGTGTGCTAAGAAAGTCAAAGTCAAACTCACAAATAGTTCAGCTTAAAAATAATGTACAGCATAAAGCAGTATATATGGTAAAACCAAATCCAAACCAAAAAAGATGTTGGAAGATTAATTATTGAGCACATTCCGTTTGCTCTATGTGATACCGCATTAGTGAACTATACATAAAATCTAGTGCTTACTCCAATTCCTGCCGAAGGGCGTCAAACAGCTCCCTCTTGGTCTTTTTCTCAGCGCCAGGAGTCTTCAGAACTTTGCTTTGCTCCACCATCATCATAGTATTTTTCTTCATATCCTCCTGAAATCCAATATTAAAAAGGTTTAGTCCTGATGTGCGAACTAACTATTCCATTAATCAATCCAATCTCACATAAAAGCAATGTGAGGAAAATGTGATGAAAAATACATTGCATAACATAGCCTACTGGGCAAAAGTCAAAACTTATATGCTAGTACATTGTGCAAAATTATCCTGCCACACGAAATTTCCTGTTGATCAGGTGAAGAAGGCACAAAAAAGAATGCTTCCAAATGACTAGGTGATTTTTTAGGCTCAAAAAACAGTAGCACAAAATGCTCGAAAGAATCCATAGCCATGGCCGTGGTCATGGTGGCTTCTCTACTAATCTATAATCCATCTGCCAGCTTGCAATCAGCGACCTCACAACCGAGGGACCTCGGCACCGAGAGCAAGATCGCAAGCAGGCGGGGGAGAAGGGGATTAGAAAGAGGAAGGATGTGGTGGAAGGGCCGGAAGCATACGTTGGCCTTGAGCTGGGCGATGATCTTCATGCGGAGCGCGTCGACGGTGCCGTCGTTCTTGAGCGACTCCAGCACCTCCTCCGGCTGCACCACCTTCGACGACGACCCCATCCTGCTCCACTCCCCAAATCGGTAAATCACCCACCGTCACCTCCCGCTCCTCAGCCCTCGAGCTTCAGATTCGCAGCGGAATCGCTTCAGGAGAGCGCAGGACGCCCAGGGCAGGTGGTGGGCGCGGCTCGCCGGAGTAGGCGGGGACGGAGGAGGTTAGGGTTGGTTTTCTTCCGCTGGGGACAGGAGAAGAGAGCGGGGAGCAAGATGACTCTTTTTTTTATTGGGTCCGGTCTCCTCTGTGGATGAAATGACGAGACTACCCCTCCTCCTCCCTCTCCTCTCGCCTCGCGTCGCCTTCCCGCCGCCACCCGCGCGCCGCACCGCCGTAGCCGCCGCGGCAGCAGGCGTCCAGGACGCGGCCATGTCGGCGGCGTCTACCGGGGAGTACCCGTGCCCAGTGTCCCCTCCCTACCCGGCCGCCTCCAAGGACGTGGAGCTCCGGCGCGCCATGACCGCCTCCGCCCGCTCCGGCGCCTACTCCTCCGCCACCATCGTGTTCGAGGACGAGTGGCTCTCCGTAGTGGACAAGCCCGCCGGCGTCTACTGCGAGGCCCTCCTCTCCGCCCTCCCCTGCTCCACCGCAGCTGCAGGTACATCAAAATGCTCTAGAATATAGACAGATCACTCATTTAGTAGGCAGTGGCACTACGATGCTGCTCGTGCGTGGCAATTTCAAGAGTTGTTCCTGCTGATGAAATTCAGATTTGGTTGCTTTCTGCCTACTGCACATATGTGTATTTAGCAATGCCAGAGGATTGCACATTTAACTGATCTAATTTAAACATTGACCAACAGTATTGACAATCCAGGCAGAGGAAGACCAGAAAGACACTTTTTCTTTGTGGATTCTAAGAGCAAATGCTTGCAGATTAGTTATGATTTACGAAGCGGCAATGTACGACTAGTTTCTTGGACAGAATTTTTTGTTAGTTATATTACCTCTGGGAGCTCTCTTGTTGCTGGTCAGGACTTGGTTCAACTAATTCATAGGATTTACTCTTATATTAGTTCATCTAGAGTTGGGTTTCTGCAAGTAGTAGTTCATATTGATATGTCTCCTTTTACTTCCATAGACTGATTGCAAGGGTTACAGTAATCTGCAATGTATGCAAACTAAGCTTGTAGATTGCCTAAATCTCTCTAGTTCGAAGCAGATAAGAATGAGCTATGCAGTGAACTCACTACAAGTTTAATCGCACCAGCTGAATGCTGAAACTTATGACTTCAGCTAGTAAGACATGACGCTATGATGTTAACATCATATCAGATGTGCATAATGCCACAAACTCACATCTGAAAAACTTCTGAATATATTCACCATTTCACACGCGTCTACTGTAAGTTTGAGCTTCATACAGCAACAGATATGAACCTGAGCAGATGAAGAAGCATAAGGGTTTTCAGAATTCTGTATTACTCTAAAAGACTGGAAGGTATGAGTACCTTTGCAGTATGAGACGGTTAGTTAATTGATTTTCCAAATAGAACCAACCGAAACAAATGGCTATAGGATCGAATTCATCATTTTTCTGTTGGATGTAAATTGGATAGATGGGCCATATTGTGGGACTATATGTTCTATTTTTTCCCATTGGGGAATCGTATGCGCGACCGTGTTCTAGTATTCTTGCACGAAATAATCTTGAAAAGTTTGTGGAGATGATCAAATGAGTTCCCTCACTTGTTAGCAAGTTATTCTGGCAGCAATTTTCTTTAGAGCAAGCTTTTGATAGGAACTGATGCCAGGCTAGGAGTTGTAACCTGAGAATTCTTTTCTGAAATGTGTACAATTTGACTGCAAATAAACATTCAATATTTTAATACCTGATACTCCTTCCATTCCTATGAATAAGGCGTACAAGCATTGCAATACACAACTTTGCCAAAAAAAACTGATCAACCATACCTCGATTGTGTCGTATAAAGTTGATATCGTCAGATTCGTATTGAAAAACTCTTTCTAATGATACCAATTTTATATTAGATAGATAATTTTCATATATTTGGACTAATTCTTGGTCAAATAGAAATCTTGGAAAACGCATGCACCTTATTCATGGGAAAGGAGGGAGTATAGTGTAGGCGTTTAGAATATTATGGTACAGTTAAAGTGGCCTTCACAATTTAAGGTTGTGACCTATCTATTACTGTGAGTTCCTACCGTTACTGATTTTTCTATTTCTAACTAAATGAAACTCTTTCATTACCCACAGGGAATCCTTCAAATAGACCTAACCTTCACCTTGCCAACAGGCTGGATCGTGATACTAGTGGTCTCATGGTCATCACCAAATGCAACAAGGTTGCAGGTAAGCTGGTGAAGGCCTTTACTGAGCACAAAGTCAAGAAAACATATCTTGCTCTTTGCATAGGTTACCCACCGTCGTGGGACAAGATTAAGATATGTTCTGGCCATGGGCGATCGAAACACGGTGCTTGGCGTGTGTATGCAATGTCTGATGTTGGCCGAACACTGCCAGGGGGGTCCTCTGTAAGGGACATGAGCACAAAATTTGAATTGTTAGGAACCAATGGTAAAGGACAGTTTCGAGAACCATCTAATGTTGATAGTGATGATATAGAGTTGATTACTGTGCAAGAGAAGGCGGCTGACCATACTTCAAACGGTGATGTGAAGAACGACATGATTTTTGTTAGAGCCTATCCTCAAAGTGGTCGGACACATCAGATTCGTCTGCACTGTCAGTACCTTGGGTTCCCTATCAGAGGGGACGTAAAGTACGGAGGAGTGATCGAGTGGAACGATGTGGCTTGTGATGGTCATGCGTTGCATGCAGAGAGTTTGTCATTTGTACACCCAGTCACTGAATTGCCCGTCACATTCCGAGCACCTCTCCCTTCATGGGCAAATGAAGTTATTTCAACAATGGGATGAAATACCCTGGAGCCTATTTGTGATGCATGGCTCTCCAGTTTTACTGAAAGTTTCGACAATGTTTAACTGTCAGAAGCACCTCTTGGATGTCCTCACAGAGAGCAATAGTCGTTACTGATCATGGGAAAGAGAACTCTAACACTTGTTTGTGACTCGATAGTAGCT
This sequence comes from Lolium rigidum, assembly GCF_022539505.1. Taxonomy (NCBI): domain Eukaryota; kingdom Viridiplantae; phylum Streptophyta; class Magnoliopsida; order Poales; family Poaceae; genus Lolium; species Lolium rigidum. The sequence goes on along the minus strand of NC_061512.1, from coordinate 70,902,133 downwards.
TTATGGCGAACAATCCTGGACATATGTACTTAACAATTCGAGCACAGTTTTGAATTTGGAGTATGCGACTGTAACTGTGAGATACATTTTTGCTGTAACAATATCGAGATTGCTCTTGTAGTATAATTATGAGATACATTTTTGCTGTAGCAATATAGAGATCGCTCTTGTAGTATAATTATGAGATACATTGTGTAGTATGTAGCAAGTGAGATGGTTGTTAAAGCATTATTATAGTACTGTAGTTGTAACCATGCATGCTGTACCTTTTTTGAGAGAAAGTGCGGCCATTTATTCATAACTTAACATCAGTACAGAGAGTTTGCCGGATGAACTCTGGGATTACATCATGGAAACTTCAAAAAACAGAGTTCTCGCAAGAGCGAGCAAACAAGTGAGCTGCACCATTCAAGCCACGAGAAATATAACGAAAAGTACAAGACAATAACGAAGCTGCAATCAGCTTGATATCTGATACCACTGTGCCCATCACTGACCGGTCCAACACAGGATCAGTGAGTGCGAAGGAGCCATCAACATATCATGATGGCTTCCTCCTGCATGATGTACCTTAGGGTAATCCAGTTATCCTTTTCTGCTAGACCCAACAAATTTAAGATTCAGATATGTTTTTGCTCTAAAAAAATGGAACTCCTATAATTAGATTATTTTGGGATCTCAAATCAATTCTAGACAGACCGGCTCAAAATAAGGGGTGGCCAAATTGCAATAATTGTCTGCTTTGCAACCAAATTCAAGAATCGGTGGATCACATCCTATTTAGAATTTGGAAGGAAATTTTAGCTTGGACCGGTTTCCATGACACCCTCCCATCCACTTTGGCAAACGAGGAATTATTAAAGATTGGTGGACAAAGCTAGCTCTGGAGAAAAGAAAAGAGTGAAGGCTATGGCCTCCTTGATTGTGCTTATGTCTTGGGAGATTTGGAAGAAGTGAAATGCAAAAGGTTTTCCGGCATCATGCAACAACCACACTGGGCAAATTCTTGAGTAATGTAATATCAGGAGAGTAGTTTCTTTACATGCAAAGTCCAAACATGTGTCCTACGCTTTAAACCGCAAAACTCTAGACTATTCTTCTTATTTAATGAAAATGGCAACTCTTTTGCCTTGTTTTAAAAGCCAATCTAAATCAAAATTTATTCTAGTCTGCTCATTGTTAGTAGCTTCAGCAGTTAATCTCGAGTACAAAGAAGTCCATCACTCTCTGATTATGATGAAAACTGCGTGTGCCAGGCTTGTATTTGACCTGGATGGACACAGCTTCAGATATGTATTCAGCAATGTAAGAATGTTTCAATATTTCGGCACCTCAAATGCAATTCTGCACAGACCAGCCTGTTGCTTGGTTTTAATGGTCATTTCAGTGATCACTGGAAAACTGTTACCTGTCCGTTCAAATTTTCAAACAGCTGCATAAGAGTATACCAGTTAATCTAAAACAGAACAGCCAATGCAAATCAAAATTATTAAGTCCTCTGTTCATTGTTTGCTTGAATGAATGAAAATTCAGAACATGCTCTGTTCTCAAGATGTACTTAAGCTACTGCAAAAATTGCAGAAGGGAACACAACACCAACAAAATTGTCCTCATTCCATCCTTTGATTTGATTGCGTTCCTCTCCGGATGTATTTGAAGCATACGAATCAATTTATGCTAGTTTGGGGAAACAATCTCTTGGGAAGAAAAAAGCATCTCTCATAATGTTGCATGAGTTGAATTCACTGGTTGGCTGATCAAAATCTCATTCTCTCCATCGATGGCCGCAGCTTGGGTTGCAGCAGACGAAGAACAGCGTCATCCCTTCTTCCCCCCTCGCGGTGGCCTACGGAACAGCAGAATCAAGGTTCAGAAACTTTGTTCTAGCTAAACCTCTGAGTAAGATCAACAATTTGCGTTTTGCTTGAATTTACTTACCTGGAAGAAGACAGCTTCGCCGTGGCCACAGACGGCGCACCGGACCTCCTTGGTGCGGGGCAGAGTCGGGTCACCGGCGACGTCCTGGAGCACCTGCGTGAACTCTCCGGCGCTGTGGTGCACAATGTTCCTGTAGACACAGTTGTTGTCTGCGACCTCCTGCAATTCCAGAGCATTTCAATTGATACAACAGAAGTTATAGAGTGCACATTGTACAAGTGAAGGAACAAGACTGTCTACGTACAACAATACACTAATCTAACGAGCTCTACTTCTGTAGTATGGCACAAGTTTTTTGACAGCACTGTGCACTTCCATTTCAACTCAATCTGCTCAATCTCATTTCTTCCTAAGAATAGCACGGTCAGGGCACTCCTCAATTAATCTACCACAGATTGTACAATACCGAAGGATTGCTGCTCTTCTCATCTTGTTCCACAGACATATAGACGGCACAATAGTTTCCAGGAACATAGTGATAAGACTTAAAAGGCGAAGAAATCTTTGGATGGGGTTGAGGAGAGAAAGAGAAATAGAAACCTGGTGGTCGCAGTTCCTGCAGGCGAAGAGGAGCGCCTTCTGGTCCCTGTCCTCCTTGGGATACAGTATGTTGTTGCTGCCCCCACAAGAAAAGAAGATCTGCTGACCAAATCCACCACCCAAACAAGGAAACAACAAGGAAAGCCTGGCCGCTGCTTACCATTCACGGCAAAACTTCATGGCACTCATGGCTGCTGCTGGTTGGGGACCTGTATACTTCCCCCCTCCTGCTCGCCTCTCTCGGAGCTCAGATCTTTCTGTTTTAGGTGTTTCTTCGGTGGCGGGGAGCTGAGTGGGATGCTGCTCTGGAGTAGATTTGGTGGAGGTCGGCGGAGTGGAAGGAGAAGCGGGTCAAGACGAAGAGGCCTTTCACTCTTCGAGTTCGAGGGAGGGCTGTGGGAACAGTGAAGTCAAAGAGGTTGGCGACGACAAGAGGGGGTAAAATAGGCAACGTGCTGGAGGAGAATGTCCTTTTCCGATGCAAGTTGTCTTGCCATGCTGCCTGCGTGTGGGGACACCATATGAGATCTACAGAGGGAAATGCTACGTTTAATGACATGCTTAATTGAGCCTAATTAATAAATGCATTGATCCACTGCACCGTTTGAAACATTGACCACGAAATTAACACCACAATCCCAAACTCACGCACGCCTCCTCGTCTCTCGTCTCCTTCTCTTTCTCTATACTTATTTCTTCTCAAGCACGAGCATCGATCAGTTCTTCCCATGGGAGCTCTACTGCTAGTTTATGAAGTTGCCCCGGATGTGCACTTTGGTCATGAATTTGCAAATCGTGAATTGTGGGCCAAGAAGTTGCCCCCGTGCGAGTGTTTTGGTCATTCCCTCACGACTAATGTTAGTTTGCTGATGTAGCCAACTATTGTGCCCCCTAAAAAGTCAAACCAAGCACTAAAAAATTAGAAAAACAAATTTTAGGGGGCAATTTAATTTTTTTACCATGTCAGCAAACTAAACGGTCACCGTGACGGAGTAACCAAATCGCTCGCGCGGGGCAATTTTTTAACCTACAGTTCACGATTTACAAGTTCGTGACCAAAATGCACATCCGGGGCAACATCATAGACTAAATTGGGGGGGGGGGGGGGTCTCCGGATCTAATTCCATCCTAGTTTGGTATTCGTTGATACAAGGTAGTATGTTGTAGGATGCATCCACAGTACATCATCTATTTATTCGGTGTTTTCATCTCAATTTATCACACATGGATCTGCTCTGCTTCTTCCGACCAGACGATCTCCTTGCTGTTTCTTTCCGCTTGTGCAATCCGGCTCCATCAATTCAAGTTGGGCTTCGTAATTTCATTTTCTTTCGGAATTTCCTTTTCTGTAATGTCTTCTAGAATTAGGAGACACCCTTGAGGTTATGAAAAATATCAGAGAACACAAAAGATTGAAGAACTTACTCAATCTCAAAGGCAAAGGAGTGCTCTTGATCATTTTTTTAGCAAAAGAATCAAACGATGTCTCATGAAGAACTAATTAAAGATTTTATCTCAAGAAATGCTAGAAGGATGTCACATTTCCGCGAAAGAATGGAGTACTTTTGACTTTTATAAGGTCACCGCGCTTACCCATAAGATGTAATTCATGTAAAAAAAATTTGTATCACCAACTTGATAATAAATATTATATAAAACCCTAATTTTCAAATTGTGAATGGTTACCCATCGATGTATCTTAGACTGCTCATAGTGGGAGTAACATAGCTAGTAACATCACACATTTCAAATCATTTTGGTGACATGGCATGTCATTTAATGAAGAAAGAGAGTGAGGTGGTAACTACGTAGTAGCTATGTTACCATAACATCACACACCCCAAGGCAAAATGAGTCTACAACATAATAAATAACACAATGCATGACACCACATATAAGTTACTACCCACTATGAAGGTAGTAACCTAGACTAGTAACATGGCATATGTTACTAGTCTAAGTTACTCCCCACTATGACCAGCTTTAGTTTCACTTCAGGCGTGGAGAGGGTTCTGAATCCCTCTACCAAGTCCAGGAAGGAGATTGGTTAGAGAAACCGAACTAGCATGTGGTTGTATAGTTGTGAGGGCAGTGGCGTCTCAGTCCATTAAAGTTTAAACCATGGAAAAATAGCGCGTTCTTTCGATGTTTTAGCGGCGCTATAGTGTATTTAGAAGATGAACGTTACGCTATGCATAATTTGTTCGCTATTGCGCTAATCTTGCTATAAACGGTGCTAAGCTCGCTATTTGTTGTATCGTTATAGCGTTATAGCGCGCTAAAAAAAGTTATGGAACTAGCAGCAGCCCACGAGCCCCCGGTTCCAAGCTAGCTCAACTCAACTCCAGGTCGCCACTTTTGACTCCCCACGCGGCGCAGCGGTGGCGGCTACAATAGCAGCGCCACTCTCCTTTAGCTCTCTCCAGCCGCCTCCGCGTGCCACGTGGTCCCGACCAAAATCACTAGGAGGATGCCTGCCTCGACCAGGAACTCGATCTGATGTCGGTCTTCGCCGTTAGGCCACCACCTCTTCCGCAACACGCGATAGTCATATCTAGTTTTATATAGTACCGTAAAGTAGTTCAGTAGTGTGGTAGTTGTAGCCCACACACACCATGGTTTAGCTTTATAGTTCTTAGTTCAGTTCAACTTTGTACTTCTTAGTTCATCTTATAGAGGAAGGGAAAACATGTTGATATAATTCAGTAAGAACTAGTTAATTAGTTATACGTGTATTATTCCAAACAATTTTTTAGCTGGTGAAATCCTCGATTTATATGCTATACCTTTTAATTTTCTATTTTTTGCGACATGCTATTTTGAAAAATAGCATGCTACTAGCACGTTATAACTTGCATAGAGTTTATAGAAGGACCATGCTATTTCATTTAGAGCGCTATTTTTTCCTTGGTACTTTAAACCCTAGGTTAACACTTTGATGTCATGTCTTATAAAGGCGAAATATTTTTTAGTGGGAGTCTACATTTTCGTCGATAGCGAGCAGCATGTGGTGACTTTGTCAATCAAGACCGACCGAATTAGTTTTCTTGAACTCAGTCTCTCAGAGATGTTCGGTAGGATGTGCGTGGGCGCATTTATAGAGGGGAGCGTATATGTATATACGTATTTACGTACATGTGTATAGAAATCTTTAGCAGGGCAAGCTCGCGCAAAAATTAAATACACGGCACATGAGCCTCGCCACTGTGATCCTGGTACAGAGCCGTAGAACATTTACAAATCAATCAGTAAAAATCATTCTATAAACGAACGACCTACTGTACGGGGTACGAATGTACATCAAAATTCAAGCCCAACTTTTAAATATGTACACCGCTTCTCCCGTCAGACCACGGCCAGGAGGGGAAGCAGCAGCGTGAGGGCGAAGGCGAGTCGGCCTCCGAGGGCACGGCGGCTGCAGCCTGACCCGGGCTGCCTCGGGGACACCGGCGCCGCGCCGGGGTATTCGCTCCGCCGCGGCTGTATTTGAGTCGACGACGTCGGCCCGGGGGCCGCGCCGTCGTTCTCCATCGTCACGTTCTTGTAACCTGCAGTTGGTTAGTCGGTTGCAACAATTAATCAATCAAGCACTGGTTGATAATACTGCAGTTGATCAATCAGTTGCAAACATTCTCTATTTCTTGCTGGGATTAATGCGATGATGATCGATGAACTTACAGTCGAACTCGTGCCAGCCGAGGACGGACCTCTCCCTGTCGAACACCACCTTGAGGCCGGTCATGAAGTTCTCTGCATGTATCAGCAGCAGCCAAACAGTCAGCAACAGAAAGATGGAAGAAAGCAAAGACAGCAGTGTGCGTGCGTACGGCCGATGATGTCGACGGTGATGTCGTTCTTGAGCACGGCGAGGCAGTAGCCGAGGACGACGACCCGGCCGTCGCTAGTTTGGCCGCCGATGATGACGAAGGGCTCCTTAACCGGAAACACGGCTCCGCCACCGGTCGTGAGGGTGACCACCGGCGTGGACAGCTCCGTTTGGCCGCTGGTCACCTCGTAGCAGTACTCGAAGGGGATGGAGGCGCTGAGGTTGGCCCTCTTCTCGCGGACCTGGGAGTTGAAGCTGGTGGCCAGGTCCGTGTAGGCCGGGTCGTTGAGGTAGGTGTAGGACGTGCCGGAGTCCACCACGGCGGTGAACTCCGCCGCCACCGCCTCCCCCGCCACGCTCATCCCCGTCACGCTGATGTTGTACGTCGGGCTGCACACAACGAAGTACGTTGTTCACACTTTTAAACTCGAGGGTGCGGTGCGGTTTGTTAGTGGCAAGGCACGACTGACGGACTGAGTACTTACTGTCTGTTGCTGACGATGAATGGCGTCTCCGCCTGGCCGCGGAGGCCGGCGTCACCGAAGTTGATGCGGCCGAGGCCGTCCGGGCTGAAGCACATGGAGAAGCTGTCGGAGACGACGAGTCCGGCGGCGGCCAGCACGCTCGGCACCGAAACCTTCTCTATGCCGAGGCCCAGCAGGCCGTCCACGGCGGCGCCGTCCAGGAACGCGCCCGTCTGCACCTGCCCGCACCCCAACACCACCGGCGCCTCCACCGGCTCGCCGCCGACGACGCTCTCCCGTTCCCGGCTGAAGTGGATCACGTCTTCCACGAGCACCCCGGAGGAGGAGGTGTTGGCGGAGACGTACCTGACGGTGTACGGGCAGCTGCTGTTGACGGCGTTGCAGGCGTTGGGCCGGTCGCAGAGCGCGTGGCCGCACCCCACCGGCTTGCTGGTCGACGACTTCCCCGGGCTGTACGGCCGGAGCGCAACACCTGGCGTTGACGCGTTGTTGTCCATGGGCGCGCAGTGCTTGCAGTCACAGGGCACCCAGAAGAGGTCGCTGCCGGTGTCCAGCGCCACCAGGAACGTCGCGCTCGGCGTGCCCACGGCCACCTCCGCGTAGTGGATCCTGCAAACCGATGAGTCGACCGATCAGTGGCGGGAACTATGGAACATGGTTTGAATGGATGGCTGGTCGATCCGGTGCGGGCGCGTACGATCCGTCGAGTTGGTAGGTGATGTTGCCGTCGGCGAACGTGAGGAGGCCCTTCCCGCTGTCGGCGAGGCCGCGGCGGGCTATGTGGGCGCGGTCGTGGTGGTACAGCGCGGAGTAGTACTCCGGCGAGCCCTGCGCCTCGGCCCACCACGCGGCCGCCGGGTGGCCCCGCGCCTCGGCCCACCGCTTGACCACGGGGGAGGACCGGTGGTGGAGGTCGAACCCGATCCCTGCCGCCTCACCGAGAGCGGCGAGCACCGTGGCGACGGCGACGAGGCGAAGGCAGGCAGTGGTGGTGGAGCGAGCCATGGCCATGGTGGGCAGGGGGAGGCGTGCTGGGACGGCAAGAGGAGCGCGGTTGGTGCACGCGGCGGCAGCATCGAGCTTAAAGACGCGTACGGGACGGCGATGAAGTCAAAGTCTTGTGTGGCTGTGCTTGTCACGACGTCAACTCTGGCCTCTTGGTGGTGAGACTGGGCAGGCTTCGTCGAAGGATGGCCGGAGGAGGAAGGGAGACGGCGACTGGTTGGACCGACGTGGCCGAGCTTCGTGTTGGTAAGGCAGGGGGTGGACCCTTCTTGCGATTATGTCCCTATTGTTTCCGCGATTTCTTATGTGTGCCATGTCCCTCAATGTGTTCATCAACAATATTTTGACGGTTTTGCTCATTCTCCGCTAGCTGAGAAATAGATTAATGCTTTGTTAGCTTTTTGCCGTTATATGCAAGTGGGTTCCACCCGCCTTATTTCTTTGGGTGTGTCTAAGTCTTAGTTGGCTGAAACTTAACTTATGTCTTAGTCAGTGTGTTTCGATGTGGGCCTAAACAAAGTACAAACAACAACAAACACGAATCTTAAAGCAGAAATAAAATCTAACGATGCAGCACGTGACTGGGACATAAGCTACGTCTCAGGTAGCTAAAACTTAGCAATTCCTTATTTCTTTCCCATCATTCTCAACCTTAGGAGATAAGAGAGTCAGCCACCCAACTCACTGGAGTCAGGCTAACAGGGGCCAACGAAGAAGAAACTTAGCGTTGGGGGTGTTGGTTGCTGGTTGCTGACATCATAGGAGAAGAGAACTGCTTAGAGGTCTAGTCAAGGTGGTGGTAGACCGCCAAAGGAGGAGCTCGTGGTAGGGCGGGGAGGCGAGGGGAACCCTGCCGCAAGCAGGGTGGGCGGTGGTGGTTGCAAGGGAGACGTGGCTCGCCGGAGGGTGGAGAGGAGAAGTGCCTCGACGAAGTTAGAGAAGAACATCATAGAGAAGGAGAGGTCATGATATCAGTCGACTTAGTTCTCGATTGACTGGGAGCTAGAGAGACCCATATTTTGATGCTGAAATTACACAAAATTATTAAGTTCTCAAGATATTATGGTTTGGCTCGTCCAAAGTCCAAACCAGGGTCAAGTCTTTTTTCTATTGCGACAGGCTGGTTTTTCATCTGGCGCCGAGAGATGATGTTACTTTACCAAACTACACCATACTTTTCGATATGAAATAACTTTGACTTTGTGCCAGGCAGTTGGAGGTGCCGAGGTGGCCCACATAACCTCCAGCATAAAGAAATTCAAGCATAGAAAAATATGCTGTATTTTTCTTCTTGTTCACTGAACCTGTTCCTTTCGGTTCCTTTGTCTCTCTTTTTTTTTTTTTTTGTTGCGAATTCGGTTCCTTTGTCTTTGCATTGCTCAGGTAGAACATGCAGAGCCGTCAGCTCAATCGTGGCAACTGCACATCGATCGATGCAAGTAGAGTAAAATCTGAACTCAAAGAAGCGCAGAACGTCAACTAGGCAAATAGGATATTACATCGTTATTCTTCATATGTTATTGTAATCGAGATTCGAGTGTGACAAGACAACAAATCTATTGAGTCTAGAAGGACACAAGTTGACCTTGGGATGCAGCAAGGTGTTGCAAGCTAAGGGCATCTCCAACGGGGCGACCCATCCCGCGCCCGCGCGTTCGGATGGGTCGATCCGGACAAAAACCCGGCCCAACGCGGGGACGCACCGCAAAAGCGGACGGCCGCGGCGTCCGGAACGACGCAAACCCGGCCCGAATCCGGGCCGGGTTTGCGTGGCCGCGGATGGCACGCGGCGTCCTCGCGTGTCCGCCCGTCCGCGTGGCCGGCCCACTGTCGGTGCCCCGCTCCTATTAAATGTGGATCGGGGAAGTGGACTGTCCCTATCCGGTCCCCACTTTCCACTCCGGCCGCACGCGCGAGCTCGAAGCTTCCGCGCCGCCATGGCCCCGAAGCGCGAGTTCTCGCCATCCGCCAACGACCACGAGGCCGGCAGCGAGCCGGCCGGCCGCGCCGGCGCCGTTCGCCATGGGGCCGCCGGCGACGCCCGGACGCGACCGGATCTACGTCACCGTAGCGGTGGCGCGGATGTTCCGGGACGCCGGCGTCCCAATGCCGTGGGGGACGTGCACCTCCCCACGGCCGGCACCCGAGCCCGGATCGGGTTCCGGTGCCGCCCATCCCGGCGTCCGGCCGCGCCCGCTACGCCGAGATCCGGAGGCGCCGCGCTCAGCCGCCGGCGGACCTCCGGCGAGACCCCGCGTACGGCGACGCAAGTCCCAACCGGGACTTGTGGTTCGAGGTGGAGCACGATGCGCGGCGGCGCACGTGCTTCACATCCGCGACGCGCGGCCTCGCGCGCGGCCGAGCACAGCCGCTAGGCGGGCCGGCCGCCGCCCGGCGGCCTCTACATCGGCGAGCCCGCGCCCAGCCCCGGCCCCGGCCCGCGGCCGCAGCCCCGGGAGGAGGAGAACGACCGGAGCCGCGGCGGCGCTCGCGGCGTCCCGCGAGCGAGCGAGGACCTCGACGAGCCGGCCAAATGGCCGCTCCTCGCCGAGACGCCGCGCACCTCCGCGCCGGCGGAGGCGGCCGGGAAGGCCCGGGAGGACGCCCGGGCGGACGCGTGGGCCTTCCTCCGGCCGGCGCGCCGTCGGGAGGAGGCCGCTACGCGTCGGCGGCGCTCCGGGAGGAGGAGCGCCGGGCCGCGCGCCCGGCGGAGGAGGAGCCGCCCGGCCACGCAAGGCGGAGGAGCAGCTCCGACAGGAGTCCGCGCGGAGGGCACGGCTGCGCAGGCCGGCGAGCCCGCCGAACGCGCACTCCGCCTGGGAAAGGGCGCAGTGGGACCCCTGGCCGGAGTCCCCGGTGCCCTCCGGCGTGTCGAGCCGGAACAGCGCGTCGCCGCCGGGGGGCGTCGTCGTCATCGACGCCGACGATGACGAGTACTCACCGGGGTAGTATCGCCGGCGGCCACCGCGAGCTCGCAAACCCCGGCTAGGGTTTGCTTTTTTTTAGTTTAAAGCCATATATGGCTTTCTTTTGTGTAAAATTTGCCCAAAATAGGGCTAAGTTTAATGACCAACTAGTTTAAATTTATGTTTTGTTCTTTTCCTTTTTTATTTTCATTTCTGTTTTATTTTATTACCAATGCGCTGCGTCCGCGCGTTGGGCGCAGCGTGCGACCCAAACGGACACGCGGACGCGGGCCGCTGTCCGGGTGTCCGTTCGGCCACGCAAACGGCCCAAAACGGACGGCCCAGCGCGTCCGTTTGGGTCGCGCGGTTGGAGATGCCCTAAGCCCACATCAGAACTGTAGCGCTGTTGTGTGCATGGCCAACCGACCGAGTCCACGGTTTCGTACTATCCCGTGCATCTACGTGCAGAGCATGGTGACATCGCCGACCAAGCTCCTGGATAACACAATGCCATGACTCTCGTGCACGTTGGTAACTCCTATGGTTCGCTTGAATTCTACGAAAAATTAATCGACCGAATAATGCAAAGTAATTGGAGAGAATACATCTTTTCCCGCGTTCAATTTAGTTTTCTCTTTATTATTTCCTCTTATCCATAATAAATGTTTGTAGATTTGGCTCAATTTGGTTTAAATGGAAGTTGTTGATTGTGGTACATCATGGTTCAACACTTAACACTCATCATTACCCTAGTAGGAAAACAACTATATGTAGACGAGTTACTCGTGGCGCATCAAATAAGTAGTGCCGCCACGACTATATAGCTGCAGCGCACTAGGAAGTGATGTGTGTGCTCTGTGGCGCACCTCTAATACTAATGTGCCACGCCTATCCTTCAGCCTAGCTGGTAGATGCACCCCCTTAGTCGTGGCGCACCTGGGGTGCACCAGTATAGGGTGCGCCACAACTAAGTGGGGCTGGGCTGGGAATTTTGATGCCCACTTAGCCATGGGCACTAATATTTTTATGGGCTGGGAATTTTGGTGCCCACTTACCACCCCTGATCGCCTCTTCAGTTTTAAAAATGATAATAAAATGATAGATAATTCAAAATTTAAAATTCTTTGAGTTGTCCATATGTTACGTCGTCTATTTATTAGGAAAAAACATGAATTTTGATTTTTCTTCTTCAAAATGACGCCATATTTTAGTAAAATGGCTATGAAAAAATTATATAAAAAATATATCTACAAAAAAGTTACTTCTGAATTCAGCCACTTATGACCGTTTACCAATTTTTTAGATTCTTCAAAATAAAAAAAGAACATAGAGTTTTTCAAGTTTTAGATTTCCATGCAAAAAAGATTACCTCTAGCGCAAAAAAATGGGAGTGCGCCCTACTCCTGCTAACTCCACCATATCCTCACCCCATCCACACAACCTTTATCCTTTGGATCCTTCCTCTCTCACCTTTCTCTTCTTCCTCCCTCTCTCTTAGACAAATGAGATATGGAGGCTTTCCTCTCCGACGACCCCTGCCTCCTTCTCATGCCGCCTGACGTCGCCAGCCTCCAACGCTGGCCCTGCCTCCTCAAGCGTTGGTCCCTGCCTCCTCAAGCATCGGGCGTCCGCCCACCCCTGCATCCTCAAGCGCCGGCCATCGGCACCTGCCTCCTCAAGCGTCGACCGCCTGTCCCTCCCACGTCCCTCCTCTCCGCGGCCACTTGCCCCTCCCTGCATCGCGGCTAGGGTAACGATAATGAACGTATTAATAAACAATTCGCAAAAAATGGCAAAATATTACAAAGAAAAATTGCAAAAAATTTGAAATAAAAAAAATGTACCCGTGGTGCACGACGCGGTGCGCCACAACTACCTGCATTACCCATGGTGCATCAAACTATACGCCACGACTACTTGCTACCAGTGGCGCGCTAGCCATGGCACACGGATGAAGTTCCACGGGTAGCAAAATCCGGTGCGCTACAGGTAACCTTTTTCCCTAGTAGTGTTACACGTATCGAGCCAGCCAATTTGCATCGGATGTCACAAAGTTTTCAACACAAAAGAAAAGGTAAGTTAAAAAAAATCACCACACAATCCAAAATCAGAAATTTAATTGTTTTTCCCTAACTAATTCATCCTACGCTATCGAAAAATCTTTATTGCTCCTTCCATCCTAATGTGTAGGTCTTAGGTGTATCCTTAGGTTATCAATACAAAAAATATACTATAATAGAAATTGTGTAATATACTCCCTCCGTCCCAAAATGTAAGGCGTCTAAGGATTAGTCAAAAGTCAATGTTTTTTAAGTTTGAGTTTATACACAAAAATATAAATATTTACATTACTGAATCAACATGAATAGATTCACCATAAAGTATATTTTCTTAATATGTTCATTCGATATTGTAGATGTAAATATATTTTTCTAAGTATTTGATCAAAGTTAGTAAAGTTTGACTTTTGACCAATCCTTCACGCCTTACATTTTGGGATGGAGGGAGTATAAAATCATATTACTACGTATTAGAAATTATACCTTATATTACCTTGGTCAAATTGATGATCTACGGATACGTATGGGACTATACATTAAAACTATATGCACCGGAACGGAGGGAGTATTAAAGCGTCAGTGGTATGACATTTTTCTTATACGTCGTCCCGTATATCGCAACCAAATCAAATCTCGGTCAGCTAAAGAACAAATCGCTAATCCTCCCGTAATCCTCGCCTAAAATATCCTCCTCTAATCCCGTCTATGTCAGTCGTACCTGCAGTTTACTAGACCATCGGATCCTATCCACGCACGATGTGTTACACTTTCCTATTCACGAAACAACCTCTACCATCACGCCAGCGGCGGAGAATTTTGGAGGTCAACACCGGCAACCTGGTCGACCCTGTCGTCATTGCTGCTGCTCCTAGCTAGACAGCTCTCAGCGGCTTGCAAACCAAGCTAGCCGCAATACAACAAGCATATGCACCACACAGGGCTATATACAACACATCATCTGATTACGTAGGTCTGCATTCCGTGAAGATTATTTAGGTAATTTCTTCTAGTTCTCGTGCATATATAGGTATACGCATCGATCAGGTGTTGGGCTCGCCGTCCGCATCAGTTGTTTCGAACTTGGCCTGGGCGCGCCCTTGCTCGCCCTGAGTGGCCGACGATTGTCATATCTTTCTGCTCTTGTTGCCGTGGATAGGGTTTGCGCATCAGGTACCTCCTCTTGGCCCAGATTGGTCGACGGCTTTATTTGTTTTATCAATATACGGCCGACGGCTTTATTTGTTTTATCAATATACTTAAAGTTTGTCAAAAAAGATGAATTTCTATATTTCTTTTCTTGTGTGGGCATGATCCCCTAAATTAGTCAATTCGATTCAGTATTGTCAATTTATCCAGAACTTATCTCTTTTCCTTGGTGAAACAAGAATCCGTTTTGTTCAAACAAAAGCGCTTAGTTTAGCCTTTGTTTGCTCTGTGCTGCATCTTCTATAAAGTAAAGATGCATTGCATCCAATGGAATCCCGACTCCCTTCTTTTTTGATTTCCATTCTATTTAGATATGGTGTAGATCTAATTCTTATATAAAGAAAACTCTATCGCTTCACTTTGTCTCGCTTTCTCTAGAATCTCTAGAAAAAGGAATTTCTCAAATAATATTATAATAATAGACTATTAATTAAAAATAGAATACTACTAAATTAGAACCTAATTACAATAGAAGGACTAATCTATGCAGTATAATGAGAAGTAATACTATAAAAATAAAAATAAATAAATAAAATAACTCTATTTAAGGTATGAGAGAGAATATTATGTATTTCTTATTTCCTCTTTACTTTATTTTTTTTCTATTTAAAGTGGATCAAAGTTATATAGAGGCCAGACTTTTACATCAAAGACAACAACTTGCCTGACTTTAAATTAATAAAACTCTTACGGTAGCTAAGATTCGATACATGATGCGGTGTATAGCTTAGCCAACACGGAACATAACTCCTAGAACAACCGAAGACACACGAAAGCTACGATAACAACACCCCAGCGAGCGAGAATCATCTGGACGAGTGAGTAGTGAGGTCATCACTTGCGATGAGCTCCGCGCGCGCCTACCTTAGCCTTTCCCCCAACCACTCCAGCCCTTCCCAGTCCTAGGTCTTTGCCAGAGGCTTCCACAGCTGCAAGAAAATGGAGCATTTATATAAAAGGAAGCTGGATGTCGAAGCACCTTAGCTTGGAAGATATGTCTATTGCGAACATGCCATAGCGACCAACACAGCGCTGAAAATAGGGACCAAAGCAAACGGCCGGCCCGGCCGGCGAAACTAG
Organism: Lolium rigidum; assembly: GCF_022539505.1. NCBI lineage: Eukaryota > Viridiplantae > Streptophyta > Magnoliopsida > Poales > Poaceae > Lolium > Lolium rigidum. The sequence goes on along the minus strand of NC_061512.1, from coordinate 70,887,087 downwards.
AGATAATGTAAAAAAAAAACTGCGGGAAAGAAGTGGGATTCCATCTGCACCCCAACATCTGTCGAATCACACTCCACCCGACCTTTGCCAAAGAGGATCTGAAGAAGATATGGCTGGTAGTTTCCTCTTCTCCGCAAAATGCGCACGCCCATTCGATGGCCCTCTGCGGTGTGCAATCAACTCTCTCATCGGCAGTCTATCCAAAGCTAACTACCAGGTGAATATACAGACTTTTAGCGGGATCTTGGCAGCCCACATGTTCCTAAAGTGGGCCACTGAAGCTCCGCGAGACAGCGCATTGTACATCGAGCTAACCGTGTACACTCCAGAGGGATCAAGTGTCTAGGAGACCTTGTCGTGACCAGGAAGGAGGTGTGTGTTATCTAGGAGGGCCTGTAGCTGATCCCATTCCGCTCTACCCTGTCCATCAAGGATCCGTCTAAGTCTGAGGTGGTCCTGTCCTTCACATGCATGAGCTACCGAGATCATATGATTCTCTCAAGTACTAAAGATAAGCGGGAAGCTCCCTCAGCACTCCCCCGCCCTCAGCCCATCTATCATACCAGAATTGAGTCTGTTGACCATTATGGACTTCGTGCTTAGCCCCGATCTTGAAAAAGGTCTTTGATCTAATGCAAGCTCTTCCAGAATGCCGAGCCCCCGTGGCCTGTACACGCAAAGATATCTGCCGTGTCAGTGTATTTTACCCTAATCAGCCTTGCCCAAATGGATCCATCGTCCTGATACAACTTACACACCCATTTTAACATCAAGGCGATGTTCATCTTCTTGGAGTTGAGAAGGCCCAGCCCTCCCACTTCCCGAGGTCTACACACTCCCGGCCAGTCAACCAGATGGTATAACGTCAATTCAAGAGTTCATTGTTGGGCCCGAGATACTTGAAAGGTAGGGAGAGATCTGGCTAAAATTGAGGTCATTGCGCAAGAAGTTCCCCGTTTTCTATAGGGAATGAATCCGCGAGATTGGGTCAATTTGCACAGTTTGAGTCTTCCTCGCATCCGTTTCTGCAGTAGTTTCACCATTTCCGTTTAGGGCCCATCCCCTTCCAGAAAAACTTGGCTCTAAGGGTGTCAAATCTTGCATGGATCCCGTCCTGAAGTAAGAACATTCCCATTGCGAACATTGAAAGGCTGGCCATTGCGAACATATAGAGGCAAGACTTGTGACTTCATGAGGCAAGAAGCATAATGACTTGGAATACAAGAAGCGTTAGAATCCTTAAAGAGCTCCTAGTATATATTCTAACATCTCCCTCTATCGTAGCGGAAAGTGAACTGAAGCGAACGATTACGGCTGGATTTCAAGTCTTGCATTTCCGTCATGTCTTTTCATCACCAGTGTCCTCTTATGGAGCCTTCTCTTCCCTCCCACAGTCACAACGGAGTGTCATGGACGCAAGTAATATGACGTGGACGTTTTGATTGGGTTTGTTGCCAATGACTTGTTGTAGATTTTCTCCTTTATATCGATGTCGGGGTACACTGGTAGAAAAATGGCCTTCCGGGAAGCCCCATTAGTCGCCAAAATATAGGAACCGCGACTAATGGGGTCTTTAGTCGCGGTTCGGGTGGCGAACCGCGACTAAAGAGCTGGGCCCGGCGCGCTCCGCTGGCCAGCTGGTGGACGGGAGGGGCTTTAGTCGCGGTTGGCCAGGCCAACCGCGACTAAAGGTCCCCGAAGGCTTTTAGTCGCGGTTTGCCAGGCCAACCGGGACTAAAGGCCCATCCCTATAAAAGGGCCTCAGCTCACAGCACTTACCCATTTGGTGCCACTTCTCTTCATAAGCTTCACAAGGGGGTGTAGGTTTGCTTTTGGTTCCTCTTATGCACACAAGGTGTTTGATAAAAATGCCCCAAGAGCATGAAACAAACATGATATGAAGTGTTGGAGCCACACTTGAGCTTCCTTATTTATTTTTTCCTCCTCGATCGCGGTTAGCAACTTGAACCTTTTCATGTGTCATTGATAAAATATGCATGTGTGTAGTTCATTGTTTAATTTATATTGTTTGTAGCTAGTTAGTTTAACAAATGCATGATGGTTAATTATATATTTTATATTATAATAATGCAGATGAATCGACAATGGATGTACGGTAACCGACTCTCCGGCGAGTTCACTACGGGTTTGAAAGATTTCCTCGTAGTGGCTAATGCGAACAAGCAGGGGGTTTTTGTTATCTCGTCCATGTGTTAACCGTAAGAATCGAAGGGTTACTCTTCCTCAAGAGATGTTCACATGCACCGCTTCGGCACGGTTTCATGCCAAGCTATAATTGTTGGACCAAGCATGGAGAAAGAGGGGTTATAATGGAAGAAGATGAAGAAGGGGATGATTTCATCGATGAAAGCTATCTTGCTCATTTCGGTGATACTTTCATGGAGGATGTCTGAAGGTGAAGGGGAAGGTGAAGAAGAGGCACGTGATGAGCCCATTGATGATCTTGGTCGGACCATTGCCGATGCACGGAGACGCCGCGAAACCGAAAAGGAGAGGGAGAATTTGGATCGCATGTTAGAGGATCACAGAAAGGCGCTGTACCCCGGATGCGATGATGGTCCGAAAAGCCGGGCCGCACACCGGATTTGCTGAAATGGAAGGCACAGCAGGTGTAGCCGACTCGGCATTTGAAAACTTGCCGAAAATGTTGAAGAATATGTTTCCAAAGAATAACGAGTTGCCCGCCGATACGTACGAAGCAAAGAAGGTTGTCTTCCCTCTAGGTTTAGAGGTTCCGAAGATACATGCATGCATCAACGATCGCATCCTCTACCGCGGTGAATACGAGAATTTGAATGAATGCCCGGTATGCACCGCATTGCGTTATAAGATCGAGGCGATGACCCCGGTGGCGATGTTGAGGGCCGTAAACCCGTGAAGAGGGTTCCCGCCAAGGTGATGTGGTATGCTCCTATAATACCACGGTTGAAACGTCTATTCAGGAACAAAGAGCATGCCAAGTTGTTGCGATGGCACAAAGAGGACCGTAAGTCTGACGGGGAGTTGAGACACCCCGCAGATGGAACGCAATGGAGAAAGATCGACAGAGAGTTCAAAGATTTTGCAGCTGATGCAAGGAACATAAGATTTGGTCTAAGTACAGATGGCATGAATCCTTTTGGCGAGCAGAGCTCCAGCCATAGCACCTGACCCGTGACTCTATGCATCTACAACCTTCCTCCTTGGTTGTGCATGAAGCGGAAGTTCATTATGATGCCAGTGCTCATCCAAGGTCCGAAGCAACCCGGCAACGACATCGATGTGTACCTAAGGCCATTAGTTGATGAACTTTTACAGCTGTGGGGCAGATCTGGTGTCCGTGTGTGGGATGAGCACAAAGAAGAGGATTTGACCTACGAGCGTTGCTTTTCGTAACCATCAACGATTGGCCTGCTCTTAGTAACCTTTCCGGACTGTCAAATAAGGGATACAATGCATGCACGCACTGCTTACATGAGACTCGAAAGTGTACATTTGCCAAATTGTAAGAAGAACGTGTACCTTGGGCATCGTCGATTTCTTCCGAAAATTCATCCAAGAAGAAAGAAAGGCAAGCATTACAACGGCAAGGCAGATCACCGGCCGAAGCCCGCGGAACGTACTCGGTGCTCGAGGTATTTGATATGGTCAAGGATTTGAAAGTCATCTTTGGAAAGGGTCTCGGCGGACAATCGGTTCCGAAGGGAGCCGACGGGCACGCAGCCATGTGGAAGAAGAAATCTATATTCGGGAGCTAGAATATTGGAAAGTCCTAGAAGTCCGCTCGCAATCGACGTGATGCACGTTACGAAGAATATTTGCGTGAACCTCCTAAGCTTCTTGGGCGTGTATGGGAAGACAAATGATACAAAGGAAGCACGGCAGGACCAGCAACATTTGAAAGACCCTGATAACCGGCATCCGGAATGGTTTCAAGGGCGTGCCAGCTACGCTCTGACCAAAGAAGAGAAGGTCATCTTTTTTGAATGCCTGAGCAGTATGAAGGTCCCGTCCGGATTCTCGTCCAATATAAAGGGAATAATAAACATGGCGGAGAAAAAGTTCCAAAACCTGAAGTCTCACGACCGCCACGTGATTATGACGCAATTGCTTCCGATTGCTTTGAGGGGCTCTCGCCGGAAAATGTTCGAGTAGCCATTGTGAAGCTATGTGCATTCCTCAATGCAATCTCTCGAAGGTAATCAATCCGGAAGTTCTACCACGGTTACGTAACGATGTGGTCCAATGTCTTGTCGGTTTCGATTTGGTGTTCCCGCCATCCTTCTTCAACATTATGACGCACCTCCTGGTTCACCTAGTCGAAGAGATTTCCATTCTCGGTCCCGTATTTCTACACAATATGTTCCCCTTCGAGAGGTTCATGGGAGTATTAAAGAAATATGTTCGTAACCGTGCTAGGCCGGAAGGAAGCATCGCCAAGGGCTATGGAAATGAGGAGGTAATTGAGTTTTGTGTTGACTTTGTTCCCGACCTTAAGCCGATTGGTCTTCCTCGATCGCGGCACGAGGGGAGACTAAGTGGAAAAGGCACGATCGGAAGGAAATCAACGATATGTATGGACGGCCATTCTCCTGACCGAAGCACACCACACAGCTTCGACCAATTCTAGCTTGGTGGCTCCGTACTTTGAGAAACACAAGAATATTTTACGCTCGGACAACCCGGGAAGCCTCGAATCCTGGATTAGGAAGGCCCACATGGAGACTTTCGGCGGTTGGTTGAGAAAACATTTAATGAATGACAATAAGGTTGTAGATCAGCTCGTACATGTTGGCCAAGACACCATCTTCGACTATAACGACTTTCCAACGGTACGAGATAAATGGGAATACATTTTACACGATCGCCCAAGATAAAAAGAGCACCAACCAAAACAGTGGTGTCCGCTTTGATGCAGCAACCGAGAATGGGCAAAAGGTCACATATTATGGTTACATAAAGGAGATATGGGAACTTTACTATGGACCCTCCTTTAAGGTCCCTTTGTTCCGGTGCAAATGGTTCAAGCTAACAGGAGGTGGGGTAAAGGTGGACCAGCAATACGGACAATGGTGGATTTCAACAATCTTGGTTACCTTGACGAACCATTCGTCCTAGCGAAAGATGTCGCTCAGGTTTTCTATGTGAAGGATATGAGTAGCAAACCGAGGAAACGGAAAGATAAGAAAACGATCAGTACATCGGGCGATGATCCAAAGCGCCACATTGTTCTTTCAGGGAAAAGAAACATCGTGGGAGTGGAGGACAAGACGGACATGTCGGAAGATTATAATATGTTTGGTGAAATTCCGCCCTTCAAAGTGAACACCGACCCAAGCATTAAGTTAAATGATGAGGATGCTCCATGGATACGGCCCAATCGTAAGCAAGCGGGGACACAAGGGAAGAAATGATGTGTAATAATTTATTGTACCAAACTTTGTTGAATGGATCATGTGAATTATATTATCCGTGATGTGTTCCGGTGTCCATTTTCGAATGATTCGATTGATTCGAGATAGCACTGATGATACATGAAATTTGGAGTGATTTAGTCATACTCCCGCCTAGGCGTATAATATGCATACTCGTAGTCTTCATAGTCGCTGCCGTTGTACCGGTAGTCGTCGCCTTCTAAGTTGCCGCCGTCGTCGTCGGCTGTCGTCGTCGCCGCCGTCGTCGGGCGGCGCTCGTGGCTCGAACCGAGGGTAGCGCAGGCGGGGATATCACCGGCCGTGATGTAGTCCATGACGCTCGCGCAGTCCGGCCGTACCACCATAGCCGACGGCCGGCCTCGTGGAAGTTCCCGGGAGGCGGACCGTCCTCCTCATACCCGGCGAGCGCCCTCTCACGCCGATTGATGAAGAAGGCATCCCAAGTATGCTCGGTTATCGGGATGCCAGCGGGATTCATCCGCTGCTCCGCGTGAGGTCGAGGTAGTAGTGGTTCGTGATGGCCGCCCGACGCGCAGCACCCGAGGGAGGGGAGGGACCGGCACGCCGCCGGCGCTTAGGCTCCGGCCCGGCGGGGACGCGGTAGCCCGGCGGGCAAGGGTAGTTCGAGGCGCAAAGCTCCTCCACCTCGCCGGTAGGTTAGAGTGGGTGCGGTGGAAGCCATGAGAGAGTGATGAGAGATTGTAGAGATGTGATAATGTCGGCTGCCGGGCTACATATATGTAGTGACAAATGGCGGGAAAATGGGAGCGGGAAGACAGAGGCGGGAAGAAAGTGGCGGGAAGAAAGAGGCGGGAAGACAGGAGGCGGGAAGAAAGTGGCGGGAAGAAAGAGGCGGGAAAAATGGGAGCGGGAAGACAGGAGGCGGGAAGAAAGTGGCGGGAAGAAAGAGGCGGGAAGACAGAGGCGGGAAGAAATTGGCGGGAAGAAAGAGGCGGGAAGAGCGGGTCGGCGGAAAGACAGAGGCGGGAAGAGGGGGCCGGCTGAAAGACAGAGGCGGGAAGAGGGGCCGACGGAAAGACAGAGGCGGAAAGAGGGGACGGGTTGAATTGAATTAGTTTTATTTTTCTTAATTTTTTGATATATTATTTCTATTTTTAACATTTTGTAATGACTTAGTTCTATTTTTCTGAATTTTTTGATA
>NC_061512.1:70785528-70880390 GCF_022539505.1 Lolium rigidum | reverse complement strand
TGCATATAGTGCTATGCATAATAATTGTGGATCATTGTGTGAATTTGCCATGAGGTTTGTTTGTGTGCTTATGCTTACTACCAAAACCCTAACTTTGATCCTTTGAAGATCACAAAGAAGAACAAAGAAGAAGAAAAGAATAAAATTGAGAAATCACAAAAACCCTCACATATGGTTTTGGCCATTTTTGAAAATCTTCAACCTAGACCAATTTGACTTGCACCATTGGTTGGAGATTGTTCCTAAACCCTTAATAACACTTTTGGAATCAAATAAACTCAAATCAAATCAAATTTGAATTCAAATTGAGCTCACATGAGATAATGGTCAAATCTGCTATTTTTATCATGATGCCCACTTTGAGGTTCTGTATTTAGAGATTCTTAAGCCAAACAAATCCAATTCTTTGCACCTCATCCAAGACCTCATCAAGATGAACAACTTGGGTCAAGACCATCCCTGCAAACTCTCTCTGGATTCAAAGTTATGATCAAGCAAAGTAGCAACATTGAAGCAGATTCAAGATTATGCCCATTTTGGATTTTTGCAAACCAACTCCATTTGGCACCCCACCACCACCTTTCTACTCCAATCTTTATTCAAACCAACTCCACCAAAATTCAATTCAAAATTCAAAAAAATTCTTCTTTCGGCCATTTGACCGAGCACCTTGTGTGCACCCTGCTGCCAACCCTAGACATGCTAAAATCCAGTGGACCATTGGCTAAACCATCGAGCTTATGTCACCTTGAGTACCTCTATCTACCCCTTGCACGATGCTAAGCCTCGCAGACACACTTTAGGTGTACATAAATCATCGCATTTGACCGAACCATGCTATGTCGTGGCATGACATGAGCACCACATGCCTTTCCCCTCCCTCGGTCGAATCCAACGTGCCAAACCATGTCGATGCACCTCCTCTCACTCTCCTACGACATGCTGAGACATCTTGCTCGACGAAATGGAGCACGCCACGCGCCAGCACGAGCGCGCCCAGTGATGCACGCGCACGCTAGAGCGCGCACGACACGCACCAGAGCGCGTCAGGCCATGACGTCGCCCCGCTGACCTACGCCACCACTCGCCCTCTCCGCTCGCCAGCAGCTGCGCCACACCACCAGGAGATGCCATGACATGCTCATCTGCCCGCGGGAACGCTGTAGACGACGACCTTGTCGACGACCACCGCCGCGGTACTACAAGCATCCGTCACTCTCCTACCCTCGTCACTGCCTCTTTTTCCCCGCAATCAAGCGCAACATGGCCACCGTGACATCGCCGAACCGCTCGCGTCATCGCCAGCCCCGCTGCTCCCCTGTAGACGCGTCGCCATGATCGCCACCTCCGTAGCACCACGGTCTCGCCTCGCCGCTATAAAAGGAGGACTCCCCTCTCCAAAATCTTCACACCAGCAGCCTCCTCTCCTCTCCCCGACCCTCCTCGACCATCTTCACCTCGACATTAGCCACTAGAGCCGCTCAATTGCCTCATCGGAGCCCGTGAGCCGCCGCAGAAGCTCGTCGGAGATTGACGCCATCCCCGGAGACGCCGCTGGTACCAGACGAACCGCCGTCGACGACAACGTCCCTGCGCACCTCGCCGACGACCGCCGGAGCGCCGGTGAGCTCGCCGACCCCCTACCTGCGCCGCCAGTATGCGCGCCTCTCGCCGTCGATGACGATGAATTTGATCCGTTGGATCATGTTCTAATCGTGCGGCTGAGAAAAGAACTTACCGTTTCGGGTTGTAACGGTCGCTGACGGGTGGAGCCCACCCTGTCAGGCAGCCCACGCGTACGAGACGCGTGGTGGGATGGATTTCTCGCTTTTAAACCATTTCGGCCCAATTAGGTTTCCCGCCAGGCCCAGGAATTCAAAATCTGATTTCGAGTTTAAATTCAAATTGCTTGCAGATGCTATTTTCAAAATTGAATAGAATCAAATCCACGAGGCCAAATTCTATGAATTTGGTGTTGTTGGAAAGCTTGTGAAAATCTCTACCCAACCCCACTGGTCTCAACCCTAATTTCGTTGTAGAATTAATGAGGTAAAAATAACAAGGCAGGGCCTTTTGCAACTTCAAACAATTATTAAAAATCAACCCTAAATGATTTTGAGTTGATTCCAACTCTCATAAATCACATTTCACATACTATACAAGTTTATATAAAAATATCACATAGTTGTTTGTATGATCATGGACTAGAGCAAAAGAATGGCTATGTAGCTATTTCTAGTCCATTTAAACTTATCCAAAATTATTTCTTAAATATTATGAGAGGTTCCCTCTCATTTAAATCATGGTCCTAAGCAATTCAAGATGAGGTGTTGACTTGGTCTATATCATCTCATAATGGGTTACTTAGAGACATTAAATTGTTGCAAGAGTAAGGTTTAAATTGTATGAGGTTGGTACCTCATTTAAATCCTCTTCCCCAAATAATAGATATGAAGTGTTGACCTTGGTCAACATGTATTCATACCTTATTATTATTTGAGGAAATTAAATCTTAAGAAGATTCAATGAGAGGAAATTATTTCTCTCCTACAAGTTTTCTTAACACACAAGCCAACCCCCATTTGTGATTAGTGTTGTGATGCTAGAATAGTGGATGTGAACCAATTGAGTGATTAGTATAGCCTTAAGATTTGTTTGGTGATTGTATACCTCGTATTCGATTTTAGACGCTAGTACCGAGGAGTACCAGGAGGAGGAGGTCTACTTCCAGGAAGAAGACGACCACTTTGATCAGTACACCAACCAAGGCAAGCTAATATTCTTGCAAGCTACCTTAGTGCAAAGCTCTCCTTGAGCAAGGCATTGTTACCCTATTTACCTTGTGTTCTACTTTACCAATCCCAGTTTTTACCTCTCAAAGCTTTACTTTGCTTTACAAGTGTCACTTTTATAGTTAACTTGAGTCTAGATATGGAGTAGTGCAAGAGTATCAAAGTTAGCCTAGAGAGCTACAAGCTAGTTAGCAACCACTCATGCTTAGTTGCTAGTGCTAAATTAAAAGCTGACTACTCTAGATGGGAACATGTGAAACTTTTGAAATGACTTTGAAAACCTTGGAATGATGAGTCATTCCATTGAAAGATTTTGAAGGTGAATATGACTTGAAGGACTATGGTGAATTTGATGAAAACCGATGATTGGGTTGGATGCGATACCATTCCAATTCTTGAGTACCCCCACAATACCTGATTATGGGTAAGGCTTTAGCTGGAAACTTATATGTCTTAGTATGAGTTCCCTCTGAACAAGCGTCATAGAGGTTATGCCGAGGCTGCATCCGTTGAAAGTGAAATGATGTGAAATGAGGTGAATGTACGACCCAAGCCCTGTGCAGTTCCCAGGTTGACGGTTTGTCTATCACCGGGAGGCCAAGCTCGTGGGGAGAGGTGCCTATACTAGGATGTGTAAGTGAAAGGTTAATGGTTGATGATCCGCATACCGAGTTATGATTATTCAGTGGTTATCCTCGACGGATGTAATCAAATGTTGTGGCACAAGTGTGCAACCTCCGCAGAGTGTAAACCTATTCGAATAGCCGCGTCCGCGGTCATGGACAAGCTTGGAAAGACCATACCGTTCCGTCATCGAACTTTTCCAAAAGGATGACTTGTGAATTGAATTTGAAATGTGACTTTGTATTTGAATCACAACAGTAGTTGTGGGAATGACACTAATGTTCCCACTTGAGTTAAGTTAGGCAATTGAAGAGTCTTTTACTAAAGTGTTTATGAACTAAAATTGGCTTTATGCAAATAAACCTAGAGCTTAGCATACCCTCTCGCTCAAACTCGTTAGTGCTTACACTAGTATTAGTTTGCGAGTACTTGAAAGTACTCACTGGCTGTGTCCCCGGCTATTCAAATGGCCGATTATGAAGCTGAACAACAAGTATGAAGATGACGGCCAACGGGACGTCTACGACAACTAGGAGCTTCTTCTAACGTCAAGCGTTGCCTCGTGGAATAGATAGTCCACTACTACTTCGCTTCCGCTACGTGTTATGTAATGATCATTAGATCAAGTGTTGTAATGAGACTGGATCATGTGATCCTTTTTATTGTAATGACTATTATGGTGTTGTAATGAATGATGACTCTATGATATTCAACTCGTTATGTCTCGCAAAAACAATCTTCCCGGGATTGCGATGTATGGCATAATAGGCATCCGGACTTAAAAATCCGGGTGTTGACAAGTTGGTATCGTAGCCATTGTTTAACCTTAGGAGACCCTAGTTAGAATGGACGTTCGAAAACTTAGTTTTCAAAAACAAATGAAGTAAATATTTGCTGAAAAACTTATTCACCCTCTTACCCTTGAGACCTTTTCAGAAGATGAAAGTCATGCTCTTCACTTTGAATTTTCTACATAAAATTTTGCTACACTTGTTCACTTCTCTAACTTACTCCTCCAATTCACTTACGGATGGAGCCACTCAACCGACCAAGTTTTACCAGCTGGGCAATGGTGGTAGCCTTGATTTTCGAGAGGGACTTGGAGGCTCTGTCTCGACATTTCGAGCGCCCGCACCCGGAGTTTCTTCGGAGCTCGAAGTCAACGACCAGCACGGCGGGGAACTTCAATGGGTCATCACCGCTGATCCGAGAGGCAAGATGGAGCCTCCTACTTCCGAGAGGATCCACTTCACCATCCGGGAAAGCAACCGGCTGGACGGACTCGCTCGTGCTCTTCAGAAGCACTTGCCCGTCGTGCGGCGAATGTGGGCCATCCGAGGAGCTCGCTTGGCTCACTTCGCGAGGCGTGACTCCGCTGGAGGACCCATGGACCCGCAATGCCACCCCGAGTTGAAGCACCACGTGGAGCATCTGGACTTTATGTTGTTCCGAGACTCGGAAGGAGCCGGACAACTCCCGCATCTACGCCAACCAGACTCACCTTGCACCTGGCTCGAGCATGCCGATGACCATCAAGATGCTTGCAAAGGACCGCAAGACACTCCGCCCGCCAGCGTGCCAAGAAGGACGCCACCATCGCGCGCCTTCGCGTGAAGATAGTATCCTCGGAGGCCAACTGCTCAAGGCTCAGGAGGACTCAGATGAGGGAGATGGAAGAAGAAGGTGAAGACATTCAGGGAGGAGGAACCTTCCCGAGTGATGATGACGACTTTGAGGAGGATGAGAACACCGATGTGGAGGACTACGAGTTCCTAGAGGCCGGAGAAGATGACTACATCCCGATAGATGTAGATGATGAGTAGATTGCACTTGTTCACTTGCGTAGGTGTGAGTTTGTATCGGAATCCCTTGTATCGTAGCTTGGAAGAAATGGTTCTTAAAACCATTAGTGTGTTAACTTGTAATGTGTGTTGTTTGCAATGAATGAAAGTGTTGTTTGTTTTCAACATGATAAGTACTTCAAGTTTTAAACTTTTAACTTAAGCCAAAAACAAGCCATAGAAATTTCCCTCTCATCTCATGATCTATCTCAATGTTCAGATGGCCCCTCCGACTCGCAGCAGCGATCAAGATGCAATGATGCAACTTTTTCAAACCCTGATGGCAGATCGAGAAGTTGAGAGGGCTGAAAGACAAGCCAACATTGCTGCACTGCAACAGATTGCCCACAACAACCAATGCCAGGGAAACCATGATCACCCTGGGTCCAAACTCAAGAACTTTCAAAACACCAATCCCTCTGTGTTCAACAAAACAGAAGAGCCACTTGATGCCGATGACTCGGCTCCGGACCATGGAGAACAATCCGGAAGTTGCGGGAGTCGAAGCCGCGAGAAAAGTCTTGTTTGCTACCCATTACTTAGCAGGACTCGCAAGAGCCTCGGTGGACCAAGCACTCGCGCCATGAATGTCGGTCAGATCATGACTTGGGCAGATTTCAAGCTCAAGTTCGGCAAGTATCACGTGCCCCGGGTCTCGATAAAGAAGATGAGGGATGAGTTCCGGGAACTCAAGCAAGGTAGAATGTCCGTGGTGGAATACCGCGATAGATTTCTCACTCTGTCAAGGTACGCCCCAGATGAGACCGACACCAACGAGAAGAGAAAGGAAAGATTCCTGAACGGACTACACGACGAGATGCAGACTGTACTGGTCAACATCCCCTTTGCCGACCTTGAAGCCCTGGTGGATTCCGCCATCCAGATGGAGGGCAAGCTGCACCAAGCCAACGAGAACCGCAAGCACCGCATGATGAACCAGAGTGGGCCCAGCAATACCCAAGGTATCGCCCCAGCTCAAGCGGAGGATTCAACCCCGAAACAACAAGCCCTAGGTGCCGCCGTCACGTCCGAGTTTCCAGAATCGGAGTGGAGGACACCCAAGGCCAGGAGGCCACAACAAAAACAACCACCATGCCAACAACAACAACAACTTCAACTGCGCCCTGATGAGAGCCCCCAACAACAACAACACCAACACCGCTCCAAGGACTGGGAGCAACGCTGTCCCCGTCGCCCCCAAGGACAAGTCGACTGTGACTTGTTATGAATGCGGAATAGTGGGACACTACTCCAATGAGTGCCCCAAGAAGCTCGCCAAGACCACCCCCAATGCCTCTGCCCCTGCTCAGCAGCAACGCCGTGTCTCCACCGGCAGGAAGTTCACCCCGAACAACCCGAACAACCGCGGCGGCCGCCTCTTCCACATGAACGCCGAAGAAGCCCAGGAAGCACCAGATGTCGTGCTGGGTATGTTCTCTGTTAACTCAATACCTGCAAGAGTGTTGTTTGATTCCGGAGCATCGCATTCGTTTGTTACCGAAGATTTTGCATGCACTAGTAAGATTCAACCAATCAGTTTGAAACATGTCATGATAATTCAAATACCGGGTTCAACTACAAAAGCTAGAAAAAATTGCAAAGATGTACCCATCAGAAACCATGAAATAGATTTTTATGCCAATTTAATTGTTCTGGGAACAAGAGGTTTGGAAGTAGTACTGGGTATGGATTGGATGTCGAAACATCATGGATTGATCGACTGTGCCAAGAAGGCCATCACCATGACTAGTAGCACCGGAATATTAGTAGAACATGTGTCCGAAAGGCTGCCCGTAAAGTTCACTCGCAACTAGAGTTTAGCCAAGCCAACCTTGGATCAGATCAGGGTCATCTGTCGATACCCTGATGTGTTTCCTGATGATCTACCCGGTATGCCCCCAGATCGGGATATCGAGTTTATCATCGAGTTAATCCCTGGAATGGGACCTATAGCCCAGAGAGCCTATAGCATGAACCCCGCAGAGTTAGTGGAACTGAAGAAGCAACTGGATGATATGATGTACAAAGGTCTGATTCGACCAAGTGCGTCGCCTTGGAGATCCCCAGTTTTGTTTGTGGATAAGAAAGACGGTGCCACTCGTTTATGTACGGATTACCGTAAGCTTAACGATGTCACCATCAAAAACAAATACCCCTTGCCAAAGATAGAAGACCCGTTTGACCAGCCTGACCGATGCCAAAGTGTTCTCTAAGATTGATCTTAGGACTGGTTACCATCAACTCGAAGATTCGTGCAACGGATATTCCTAAGACTGCATTTACCACTAGATATGGACTGTATGAGTACAATGTCATGTCATTTGGATTGACCAATGCCCCCGCTTATTTCATGAATCTCATGAATAAGATCTTTATGAACTTTTTGGATAAGTTGGTCGTTGTCTTCATCGACGACATCCTTATCTACTCCAAATCCGAAGAAGAACATGAGCAACATCTGGAAGTTATTCTAGAAACCCTTAGGCAGCACAAGTTGTACGCCAAGTTCAGCAAATGTGAGTTTTGGTTGAAGGAAGTAGGATTCCTGGGACACATCTTGTCTGCAGGAGGAATTGCCGTAGATCCCGCTAAGATCAAAACCGTTAAGGAATGGAAAGCCCCAACCACTCAGACCGAAGTCCGTGCATTTCTCGGATTAGCAAGATATTACCGCAGGTTTGTTGAAGGATTTTCCAACGATCGCAAGACCAATGACTCAACCTGTTGAAGAAGGACAAGAAGTTTGATTGGATCGACAAGTGTGAAGAGAGTTTCCAGCAACTCAAGCGCAGATTAACCACAACCCCAATTTTGATCATGCCCGATATCACCAAGCCATTTGACGTCTATTGTGACGCATCCAAGATTGGTCTTGGATGTGTGTTGATGCAAGAAGGCAAGGTGATATCATACCTGTCAAGGCAACTGAAGCAGCATCAGCAGAATTATCCAACCCATGACTTAGAGCTAGCCGCAGTAGACCTAGCCTTGAAAGTATGGCGTCATTACCTCATGGGTAATCGATGCGAGATCTATTCGGATCACAAGAGCCTGAATTATATCTTCACCCAGAAGGAACTGAATATGAGGCAGCGCAGATGGATAGAGTTAATCAAGGATTATGATATGGAAATTCACTATCACCCCGGCAAGGCCAATGTGGTAGCAGATGCCCTGAGTAGACAGCCAATTCAGTGGAACTCCATGATCGCAGAAGAACAGCCTAGTTTGTATCAAGAGTTTGAACAATTTAGACTAGATCTAGTTAGTGAAGGATTTCTAGCAAGCATTGAGCTACTAGACACTAAGGAAGCCCAGTAAGGGAAATGCCAGCATTGACGGAATCAAGAGTCAAATAGCTGCGTAAAAGGCACCGAGATTCACCGAAGATGAAGAAGGAGTGCTGTGGTACAACGGACGCCTATGTGTGCCGTCGATTCAGATTTGAAGCAAGTCATTCGAAGGAAGCCCATGATACCTCGTATTCCATTCACCCCGGAGGAACCAAGATGTACCAGGACTCGAAGGAACAATTTTGGTGGCATGGAATGAAGCGAGAAATTGGAAGCTACATCGCCAAGTGTGATATCTCGTCGACGAGTCAAAGCAGAGCATCGGCGACCCGCAGGATTGTTGCAGCCATTACGGATTCCCGAATGGAAGTGGGACTCGGTAGGAATGGACTTTATCACAGGATTGCCCAAATCAAGTAGAGGAAATGATTCTATTTGGGTAGTGGTCGATAGATTAACCAAGGTCGCCCATTTCATCCCCGTCAAGACCACCTACCAAGGCCCAAAGTTAGCTGAGTTATACATCTCCAGAATAGTCAGCCTGCACGGAACCCCGAAGTCTATAGTGCCAGATAGAGGATCTCAATTCACCTCAAGATTCTGGCAGAAAGTGCATGAAGGACTAGGAACTCGGCTGAATTTCAGCACAGCCTATCACCCGCGATGCGACGGACAGACGGAGAGAGTCAACCAGATACTAGAAGATATGTTGAGAGCCTGTGTGCTAGAGTATGGATCCAAGTGGGAAGACTGCTTGCCTTACGCAGAATTCTCATACAACAATAGTTATCAAGCCAGCTTACAAATGGCCCCCTTTGAAGCCCTGTACGGAAGGAAGTGTCGTACCCCTCTGAACTGGTCCGAAGTCGGAGATAGTCAAGTCTTCAGCCCCGATATTCTCCGCGAAGCTGAAGAGAAGGTTCACAAGATCCATGAATACCTCAAGACCGCCCAGTCAAGACAGAAGAGTTACGCCGACAAGAGACGCCGAGAGATGACCTTCGACATCGGAGATTTCGTGTATCTCAAAGTCTCACCCCTCAAAGGAATGCAGAGATTCCAACTCAGAGGAAAACTTGCTCCCAGATATGTCGGACCCTTCAAGGTTCTGAGTCGCCGAGGAGAAGTTTCATATCAGCTTGAACAACCGGAAGAAATGTCCGCTGTGCACAATGTGTTTCACATATCACTACTTCGGAAGTGCTTAGAAGTGCCGGAGAAGACGGAGGTGTTCAAGAACATCGATCACAAATCGGTGGATATCAACAAGGACTTGACGTATCGCGAAGTTCCTATTCGCATCCTGGAAGAAGCTTTCAGAACCACCCGCACCAGAAGTATCAAGTTCCTGAAGATTCAATGAAACAATCATACCGAAGAAGAAGCCACTTGGGAGCGAGAAGAAGATATGAAGAAGGAATTCCCCGATCTCTTTAGTACCTAGTTTTCTTTAAGATCTCGGGACGAGATCTTTTGTAAGGGGCAAGGGTTTGTAACATCCCAGATTTCAATCAATGAGAAATAGTGGTTCCCAAAGTTCAAAATTTTCAACCAACAAAAAACTTTTATTCTTGCATATAGTGTTATGCATAGTATGTGTGCATTTGTGTGACATTGCTATGATGAGTGCTTGCAACTCTTACCAATATACTAAAACCCTACCCTTGATCCCTTGTAATCACAAAGAAAAGCAAAAACAAAAAGAAAAGAATAAAAGTTAGAAAATCACAAAACCCTCACATATGGTTTATGCCATTTTTGAAATTCTTCAACCTAGACCAATTTGACTTGTGCCATTGGTTGGAGATGGTTACTAAACACTTATTAAAACTTTTGGAATCAAAGAAACTCAAATCAAATCAAATTTGAATTCAAAATGAGCTCACATGCACTAATGGTCAAATCTGCCATTTTTAACATGATGCCCACTTTGAGCCTCTGTAGTTAGAGATTCTTAAACCAATTAAATCCAACTCTTTGCAGCTCATCCAAGACCTCATCAAGGAGAACAACTTTATTCAATAACACCCCTGCAAACTCTCTCTGGATTCAAAGATATGATCAGGCAAAGTGGAGACATTGAAGCAGATTCAAGATTGTGCACTTTTTGAATTTTTGCAAATCAACTCAAATTTGACCACCACCACCACCACTCTGCTCCAAATCCTATTCAAATCAAACCCACCAAAATTCAATCAAAAATTCAAAAATTATGTTCATGCGGCCAATTGGTCGAACAAATCGTGGGCATGAATCTGCCAACCCCATGCATTGCAAAAACCAGTGGATATTTGCCTCCACTATCAACCCTAGGTCATCTCTGGTACTCCCCTGACCCCTCTACACTTTGCCAAGCACCAGAGACAAGAAGGGTTACACTAAATCATCACCATTTGACCAAACCATGTCATGCCGTGGCATGACATGGACACACACCTGCTCACTCTCTCCCTCGCTCGAATCCAATGTGCCACACCTTGTCACACAACCTCTCCTCACCCTCCTGGACGTGCCAGACACGCTGCTCGACCCAGTGGTGCACCACACACGCCGGCACGATGCACGCCCAGAAACGCACACGCGCGCCAGAGCGCGCACTGGCAAGCCCTGGACGCGCCAAAGCACACCCTTGCCACGCCGCGTCAACGCTCGCCTGGACCCCTCCTTGCGCCACCAGCTCCACTACGTCACCAGCCACCGCCAGGACATGCCCATTGGCTCACTCGACGCTCGTACACGACGACGCCATCATCGACGTCCGCCGCAGTACTGAGAGCTTCGGTCACACTCGCGAGCTCGTCTCTGCCTTGTTTTCCCCGCAATCAAGCCCTACCTCACCTCCGTGACGTCGCCAAGCCACCCGCGTCAGCGCCAGTTCCCCGCAGCCCCTATAGCGACATCGCCGCAGCCTGACCTCACCGCCGAGCCACGACCACCCTCGGCTGCTATAAAAGGAGGCCTCCCCTCGCTCATTTCTCCACACCATCGCCTTCCCCGCTCATCTCTGACTCTCCTCGCCACCTTTCTGCTCGACATTACCCACTAGCGCCGCCCAATTTCACCATCGCCGCCCGTGACCGCCGCAGAAGCTCGCCGGCGATAGAAGCTGCCCCAGAAGACGCCGCTGGTGCCAGACGATCCGCCGTCGTCCACAACGTCACCGCAGCTCATCGTCGACGATCGCCGCGCCGCCGGTGAGTCGCCAACCCCCGACCCTCGCCGCCAGAGAGCTCGCTTCTCGCCGGAGAAGACGACGCTCGTGCGCCTTTGGATTCCCTTCTAATCGTGTGTCTCAGAGCGAGCGTACCGATTCGCTCCGTTAAGTGTGACTGATGTGTGGACCCCGCTGTCGGGCGGCCCGCTCACGCGAGACGTGCAGCTGGGCCGGCCCATGTTATTTTCGCTGTTTAGCCCAGTTTCGTTTCCCGCCTAGGCCCAAAGATTCAAATTTGAATTTTTCGAAATTGTCCAATTGCTTGCAGATGCTATTTCAAAATTGAATAGAATCAAATTTACCCAACCAAATTTGATGAATTTGGTGTTGTTGGAAAGAGGGTGAAAAACTCTATCCAACCCCACTGGTCTCATCTCAAACTTCTTTGTAGAATTAAGGTGACAAAAATAACAAGGCAGGGACTTTTGTAACTTCAAACAATTATTAAAAATCAACCCTAAGTGATTTTGAGTTGATTCCAACTCTCATAAATCACATTTCACATACTCTACATGTTTATGTAAAAACATCACATAGTTGTTTGTATGATCATGGACTAGAGCAAAATAATGGCTATGTGGCTATTTCTAGTCCATTTAAATCATCCAAAATTATTTCTTAATTAGTATGAGAGGTTTCCTCTTATTTAAATCATGGTCCTAAGCAATTCAAAGTGAGGTGTGGACTTGGTCTATATAATCTCATAATGGGTTACTTAGAGACATTAAATTGTTGTAAGATTAAGGTTTAAATTGTATGAGGTTAGTACCTCATTTAAATCTTTGTTCCCAAATAATAGATATGAAGTGTTGACCTTGATCAACATGAATTCATACCTCATTATTATTTGAGGAAATTCAATTTTAAAAAGATTCAATGAGAGGAAATTATTTCTCTGTTACAAGTTTTCTTAACACACAAGCCAACCCCCTTTTTTGATTAGTGTTGTGATGATAGAATAGCTTGAGTGAACCATGTGTTTGATTAGTATAGCCTTAAGACTTGCTTGGTGATTGTATACTTCGTTTTCGATTTTAGACGCTAGTACCGAGGAGTACTAGGAGGAGGAGGTCTACTTCCAGGAAGAAGAAGACCACTTTGATCAGTACACCAACCAAGGCAAGCTAATATTCTTGCAAGCTACCTTAGTGCAAAGCTCTCTTTGAGCAAGGCACCATTGCCCTATTAACTTGTGTTTCCCTTTACAAATCCTAGTTTTTATCTCTCAAAGCTTTACTTTGCTTTACAAGTTTACTTTTATAGTTAACTTGAGTCTAGTTGTGAAGTAGTACAAGAGTATCAAAGTTAGCCTAGAAAGCTACAAACTAATTAGCAACCCTCATGCTTAGTTGCTAGTGCTAAATTAAAACTGACTACTCTAGCGGGGAACTTGTGAAACTTTTGAATTCTGAAAACCTTGGAATGATGAGTCATTCTATTGAGAGATTTTGAAGGTGAATATGACTTGAAGGATATGGTGTTTTTGATGAAAACTGATGATTGGGTTCGGATGCGATACCATTTCAATTCTTGAGTACCCCCACAATACCTGATTATGGGTAAGGCTTTAGCTGGAAATTTATGTATCTTAGTATGGGTTCCCTCTAAACAAGCGTCATAGAGGTTACGCCGAGGCTGCCTCCGTTGAAAGTGAAATGACGTAACCTGAGGTGAATGTACGACACAAGCCCTGTGCAGTTCCCAGGATAAAAGTTGGCTATCACCGGGAGGCCATGCTCATGGGGAGAGGTGCCTATACTAGGGTGTGTAAGTGAAATGTTAATGGTTGATGATCCGCATACCGAGTTATGATTATTCAGGGTTATCCCTGACGGATGTAGTCAAATGTTGTGGCACAAGTGTGCGACCTCTGCAGAGTGTAAACCTATTCGAATAGCCGCGTCCGCGGTCATGGACAGTTGGAAAGGCCATACTATTCCGTCATCAGAACTTTTACAAAAGGGTGATTTGTGGTTTGAATCTGAAAGGTGATTCTGATTTGAATCACCACAGAGTTGTGGGAATGTCACTAATGTTCCCACTTGAGTTAGTTAGCATATGAGGAGTCTTTTACTAAAGTGTTTATGAACTAAAATTGGCTTTATGCAAATAACCTAGAGCTTAGCATACTTTCCCTCAAACTGTTAGTGCTTACACCAGTATTAGTTTGCGAGTACTTGAAAGTACTCACGGCTGTATTCCTGGCTATTCAAATGGCCAGACAATGAAGCTGAACAGCATTATGAAGATGACGGCCAGCAGGACGTCTACGACAACTAGGAGCTTCTCCTGACGTCAAGCGTTGCCTGTGGAATAGATAGTCCACTACTACTTCGCTTCCGCTACGTATTATGCAATGATCATTAGATCAAGTGTTGTAATGAGACTGGATCATGTGATCCTTTTTATGTAATTACTACTATGGTGTTGTAATGAATGATGACTCTATGATATTCAACTGTTATGTCTCGCAAAAACAATCTTCCTGGGATTGCGATGTATGACATAATAGGCATCTGGACTTAAAAATCCGGGTGTTGACAGCTGCTGCGCTGCCGCCTCCTCCGAGTTCGGCCCATCGTCGTTGTCGTCGTCGTCCTCCTCCTCCTCCTCCATTTGCGCCGCCGTCGCCAACACATCGGCCTCCACTGCCTAGGCTGCCACTTCCACTGTCACCGCCTCCTTCTGCAACTGCTGCCCTAGTGCCTCTTGCCGCTGCCATTGATGGAGCTCCCACATCCGCAACCGCTCCTGCAGCTCCTCAATGCGTCTCTGCTCGTACAGCTCGTTCGCACGCCGCCGTAGCTCCATCTCATCCGCACGGCAACGCCGATGCCCCCGCTATGGATGCCTTTTATAGGCGTCGGCGACGCGAGAAGAGGCGGGGAAAAAAGCGCGGGAAGAAAGAGCAGGTGCGATGGTGGCGACGCGTGGAGGAGGTGCAGAGACGCGTCGGGAAGGCGTAGCGCCGACGGGATGTCTCGCCTGCCCCTATCTCGCTATTAAGATAAAGCTACGACGCTTCGTTCGTGTGGCAATGACGCGTCGAGCCCGCCACTCCCCGCCTCGATCTCGCTGTGTCCGGAGCGCCCGGAGCATCTCCTATGAAGAGAGGCTTTGGACTGAGATCGAAAATATATCCAGCGCGTCCCAAAATTCATTGGGGGCGTAACTGGAGATGCTAAGTTGCCTATCGATGGCTTGGTATGGTAGCGGCAAGGTCCCTCGTGGCCTCATGGCTGATTGTGAGGTTGCCAGACTAGAGAATAGTAGAGGAGTCCCATGGCTAGGGGTATGGGTTCTTTGGAACATTTTGTACTACCATAGTGCATAAGCACTTTTTGGTTGCGACGCCTTGTTAACTTGTTCACCTGACTGTCATGGATTTTTTTCGTGTGGCGGGATATTTTTGAACAATGTAGCATATATATTGTTGAACTTTACCCGACACTTATGATGTAGACATGTATTTTTTATCAAATTTATTTCCATTTCTTAAATGTTGGATTGGCTTGATTAATGGATAGTTTATTGGCACATTGGGTCTAATCCTTTTTATGTTAGATTTCAGGAGAATATAACTAAAATACTATGATAATGGTGGGACGAAGAAAAAATTCTGAAAATGTACTCGTGGATCTAAGAAAAATACCAAGAGAGACTTGTTTGGCGCTCTTCGGCCGGAATTGGAGTAAGCACTAGGGACATGTTTGGTTCGCACTTTCTATTCATAATCTGATTACGATGCAACATGATGCAGTTAATCATGTTTCTTTCTCACCTTCCATAAAAAAATCACACCACAAGTCTGAAACTGCATGGAGCCCCATGTGTGATTTTAGTAATGGATGACAATCTCTATAGTCTAATATTTGCATTGAGTTATATTTGTAGGAGTTTTTCATAGGCAATTCTTGAACCATATGTTAGCTTCAAAGTTGCAATAAGAAGAAATTGATGAATAACGTCAAGTGTCAAGTTTGTCTTAAAGATGAAGATGAAGTGAGCCCTCAAGTTTAACTTCAAAACATCAACATGATGAAGAATGAAGAAATGAAGTGCAAGTTCAAGATGAGCCATCTCGAAGATATCATTTGCTTGAACCATGTCATCCATATGTTGATCATTAGCATGGTCACAGGTATTTCTTAGGCTTTACTTTAATATTTTACTTTAAAGTTAATGGATCAGCTAACCCTAATTCTTTTACTTAATCATTTAGTAATCCCTAGGGATTATGAAAGCTACTATTCACTGAGTGGTAGATCTTGACTAAGTATTTCAAGTTTTTAGAGTTGAAGTCTACTGCTTCACTATTATGGTTAATTACATTTCTTAGTTTCACTTTATTGCCTCACTTAAGGTTAATGTAGGGTGTTAGCCCCAATTATTTTTAGTGAATTTATTTCTAGATGAGTTTAGAACACGAGTGAATTTTATTTTAATGTTAAGAATAAATATATATAGCTCCTCCTACTATTTCTAGTTTTAATAACATTTAGCTTTATAATTTTCCCTTTTAAGGAAATTGGGGTGTAGCCGTGTAGGGCTTAGGTTATTACTAATTAAACGAATTTTTTACTAATACCACACATCATTTTAGAAAACACTCCATTCACATATTCAACTTTTTATGAAATTACTTTAACACGGTAAAATTGCTCAATTTTTTTATTAATTCTTTGAGTTTCTATGCATTTAAGTAATTAAATAATATAGTTTATTTGAGTATATAATATTTCGGTGATAGAATTTAAGTGGTCATAATGATTTTTGTGAGGTTTGGTTATTTTTCTACATTTTTACCAATTCTTAGAAGCTTTTAGGTTTTAACCATATTAGTAAAATCAAATTTTAATTACTTTTTGCGCTGAAATGAATCTAGCCACATAGACTTGCCTGTGGAGCCAAGGCTAGGTCAAAGGCCATGTTGGCTAACGGTCAACTACATGTTTTGTGCAGAATCATATTAGTTCTTGCTCTGCCTTCTTCATCAAAGGAACCATCTACTGAGAGAGCAGCCTAACCATGTGTAGGCCACTGCCATGGAGGACTTGGAGCCTTCCTCATATCTCAAGTAGGCCACACCGTATTAACACACTTCTTCCCTTGATAATTTTAGATACCGATCGGATCTAATACAATGTATCACAGTAGCTACATATTTACCTTTTGGTTACTTCAATTGGAGGACAAATCTCGTCGTGAAGAATGTCATTTCTCAATTGCCTCTTCATTAGAGCTTTAGAGGGGCGCTAACTGTCTATCCTGAATGTAGAACAAGTTCTGAGTACTTCCTAAGAATAAACTTGCCTCTTGGTTAGAAATACGAAAATAGGTGGATGACATTCTTGGCTTCTTTCCATTTACTGAGGCTACAGTAAAATGTGAAATCCCTACTTGCAGTGTTGCACTACTTCCTTCTGGTTTTATCGTCTATAATGGTATGTGACCAAAATTTCTCATGTCAAATTGTCAAAGTTTTGGTCAAGATCAATCTTTTTGTCTTGTTATCTCTAAATTAATCTAATTTGATGTTGCATACATTAAACTCGTTTCTTGTTCAATCTACATCTATAGTTTTATACTTCATGGTGTGGTATTAAGTTGAGGTGGGATACTTTCGATCGGCAAGGAGCAAGTGCATAAATTGAAAGTGTTGTGTTCTGTATGAGACTGTATGCCGTCTTCATTCTTGTTCTCCACCGATGCCATAGTCTCTCTGTTCTTAAATAAACATGAGTTGGTAAACTGCAGAACATATTTGCATTTTGCAGAAATAAACATTTTCTTGTCTCTGAATTTTTTTGATTTGATCTTTTCTGATGCTGGTTTGCCTGTGCATTTCTTTTCCCTTACTGTGAGTTGTGACTTATGAGATATTTCTCCGCTTATCATCTTATTTTAGTCAGGAACATTTGCCATTGCAACAAGTCTTTTTTTTCAAGCGCAAACAGACAGCAGATGTGCATTACAAAACATGAATCGTATTGTGATATGGCGAATTCCAAATTGCAACAGATACACAACTGTTACTTCAGATGCAAAACTACACAAGTACATTTTACTAGAAAGCAACTAAGGGACATACAAAGTTGCAATTACAATAATTGTATTACAATGTGTGTTTCACAAGTACTCCTTCATGTCGCGGGTCGGCCGGTTCTTGCCACCGGTGAAACGATCTTCAGCAGCTGATCTCATATGGCGCCACTTCGTCAGCATCCGCAGGAGGACCTTCTCAGCTTGGGCAGGAGGATCTCCTCAGCTAGTCTTCGTCGCCGGCGAACCACGGAAGCTTGAGCGCGTCGGCCGCCGTCAATCTCTTGTCGGGGTTGCACGTAAGAAGTCCCTCCATGACCTCGAATCCTTCCTCGGACAGGGTCTCCTCTGGGAACAGCTCGCGCAGCCTGCTGCGCTGTCCGGGCTTCAGCGCTGGAATCTTGGCGGCGCGGGGCAGGGACGCGAACCCGGGCCACTCGACCTCGTCCGGCGTGCCTAGCAGCCCGAAGATGGTCCATAGGTAGATAATCTCCTCAGCGTAGAGACGCTGCATCTCGAGCAGGGCTTCCTCCACGCCGGCACGCAGCAGAAGCATCTCGCCGCCGACGAGCTCTGCCATGACGCAGCCGATCGACCACGCGTCCACGAGCGAGTCGATATCCGGTTTCCCCAGGAGCACCTCCGGAGCGGCGTAGGGCATCGTGCCGGCCTCGCTGTGCGGCGGCGGGTCGGAGGCCGAGATGGCGAGGCCGAAATCGCAGATCTTGAGGACCTCCTCGCCTTCCGTGAGCAGGAGGTTGGCCGGCTTGATGTCGCGGTGCACGACGTTGCGTTCATGCACCCCCTTGGCGCCCGTCAGGAGCTGGCGCATGAAGGCGCGCACGGTGGCCTCCGGGGGCGGCGGCGCGCTGCGGTCCTGCCGCTCGTCGAGGATGTCGCGGAGGCTCTGGCCGGCTACGAAGTCCATGACCAGGCCGAGCTTGGTGGTGCTCGGGTTAAGGACGACGCCGTGGAAGCCGACGACGTGGGGGTTCCCGCTGCACGCCTCGAGGAACCGGGCCTCCCGCAGAAGCTGCTCGCGGGGATCGGGGCATTCGGCGGCGTCGACTTCCGGCGGCGGCGAGGCTAGGTGCTTGATCGCGACGGTCTGGCCCGTGACGCGGTGGCGAGCCTTGAAGACGACGCCGAAGGCGCCCTCGCCGAGGCAGGTCTTCTCTTCCTCGTAGTCGGCGGTGGTAGCGTAGGCGGCGGGCTTCTTGATGGCGGCGGCCTTCTTGATGCCGCTGGGGCCAGGCCATGTTCTTTTCGCGACGACGACCTTCCTCTTCTTGTTGACGGCCTGGCCGCCCATGACGACGGCGGCGGCGGCTGGTCGCTTGCAGATGGCCATAGCTAGGGCGAGGGTGGACTGGTGGGATCGATCAGACAGGAGTAGAAGGTGGAGGAGGAGGTGGGATCGATCACACAGCACAGGAGTAGCTCAAATGGATCTGAAGTCTAGGGCGAGGGTAATAACGAGGCCGGGGCGGGAAGGAGAACTCGAGCCGGATTCGTAATTTGGGGCGAAAACGCGTACAGAACCCCGATTGGAGTCGACGACAACTTTACGAATACGTTGTGTTCGGTCTCGGATTCGAACTGCAGTTGGGCTTTCCATGTTGTGAAACAATGCGTCCTAGATTTTCCTTTCCTTGTTGCGGTGTAAGCTCGGAGCGACTTCACCAGGCTCATTTGCCCAACATTACAAACGGAACGTATAAGCTGGACTTAAATTTCGAACTGCAATTTAGAAAAAATTGAAGAAAAACCCAGTAAATCTGAATACGTGATTGGGGATTCTAGGATAGTTTTGCTCCATTTAGATCGATTGTTTTGTCATTAAATAGAATTTCATGTTTACAGCTAAAAAAGGTTTAAATTGCCTCTCGGTGGCTTGGTAGCGGCAGTGGCGGACCCAGAAAATTTACAAAGCCTTCGAACGAAACTGCTATAGAAAGTAACAAACGCAAGCAGGCTTGGGCCATCTGCCGGGCACGAGGGATGCTAGATCCGCCCCTAGGTAGCGGTGAGGTCCCTCGTGGACTTGCGGCCAGGTAGCTGATTGCGGTGGCCGCCATAGTATAGAATAGTAGATGAGTCACCATGGCTTCAGTATGGATTTTTTCCAAACATTTTGTGCTACAGCAGTGCAGAAATCACTTGTTCCCACAATAATATCTTTTTGTTGCAATGCCTTCTTCACCTAGTTTAGGGAGAATTTTTGTGTTGCAAGATATTTTTGAATTTTTTCGAGAATACACCCTGGGAGGTGTATTGATCACATAGAAGAAAAGCCAGAAGGCTCACACCATAACGTTTGTGCTGTCAACAGGGGTGACAGCTCCCCGAGCAAAGCCTAATCTCCGTCCCTCCACGAGAAAGGAAAGGGGTCAGGAAAGCCGAAAGACTCGGAGCAGAACAACCTAGCTAGACGCCAACTGAGGGACTCCTCCTTGATCCTACCCCTAATCGCTCGAGCCTCCGGTGCCGCGCCGTTGAACACCACCTCATTCTGGTGCCTCCAGATGCACCAGAAGACAAGGATAACCGCCGTCCAAAGGTCCCGCCTCAGCCCCGAGGGGCAAATCAAGGAGGACCACCACTGAACAAGGTCGGTGTCCACGGAGGGGAGCCACTCCATCATCCCCCACCGAGCTAAGACCCAAGCCCAGATCTCACGCGTGACCACACAACCTAGCAGAAGGTGCTGGATGGACTCCGGCTCTTGGTCGCACAGGGGGCAAGCAGCAGGGTGTGGAAGGCCACGCCGCTGCAGCCTATCCGCCGTCCAGCACCTGTTCCGGGAGGCAAGCCAGGCGAAGAACTTGCAACTGTAGGGTGCCCGCGATCGCCAAATCTGGGAAGCCACCGGCGCCATCGTGGTCCCGGCGAAGAAGGCGCCATAGGCTGACTTGGCATAGTAGATACCATCGGCCGTCCACCGCCAGCGAAAAACGTCCCCCTGGTCAGGCGAGAGAAGGATGTCGGAGATGGCATTCCACAAGAAGAAGAACTCCAGGACCGCAGCAGCCCCCAAATTAGGACTGCAATCACGCATCCACTCCCCACTGAGCCCCTCCTTGACGGATCGGGAGTTGGCGTGACGCTTGCTGACCAAGGCCGCCAAGTTAGGCGCAATGTGCGCCACCCGCGCCCCGTCAATCCAGCGGTCCTTCCAGAATAGGGCTTCCTCGCCATTGCCCAAGGAGACCACCATGGCCGAGTCAGCCAGGGCCCGGGCCAGAGGGGGAACCTTGAGATCGAACTCAGCCCACGCCTTCGCCGGGTCCGTCCGCTGCAGCCAAGCCCACCGACACCGCAACGCCACGTTGAGGAGACGAAGGTTAGGAATGCCTAAGCCGCCACACCTCTTGGGAGAGGTCACCTTATCGCATGCCACCAGACAGTGCCCGCCGCTGACGTCAGCCCACCCCTTCCACATGAAGCCGCGGCACACCTTACGGAGGGCTTGCAAAGTCTTGGGGGGGGACGTCCAAGGACATCATGGCATGGACAGATATTTTTGAATAATGTAGCATATATCCCAGTACCTATGTGGTAGGCATGTATTTTTCATCATAGTTTCATAACATTGCTTTAATAAGAGTTTGGCTTAATGAATGAAATAGTAACTTGGCACATTCGGTCTAAACCTTTTTATATTAGATGTTGGGAAGGAGTTACTTGCATTGGTGGTATTCGAACTTGTCAACGAAGGCCATTATAGATGGAAGGTACAAGATTGACTTAAATTTTGAACTAAAATTAAACTTTTCAGAAAAGATCAGGTAAGTTCAAATACGTGATTGGGGATCCTAGGAAAGTTCCTTTCCCTTTTGATCAATGTTTTATTATTTAACAACCTCTTATGTGTTGAGCAATAAAAAATGTAATTAGCTCAAAATCATGGTTCAAGCATGACAGAGATTTGCAACATATACTACCAATGGAAAAAATGTTGTTACTCTATACCAGTTTTCGATGCGCTCCTTATGAAGAGCATTGTCCAGCTCAAGGCCAACAGATGCTTCCAGCTTCTATGGCATATCATTTCTCTTATAAATTCCCTTCTTCTGCATGCTTACAATCTTGCTCTCGGTGGCCCAGTAACGGCGATGTCCCTGGTGGTGAATGGGTGATTGTGAGGTGGCCAGGCTAGAGAATAGTACATGAGTCACAATGGCTTTGGTTATGGATTGTTTCGAACATTTTGTACTACCATAGTGAGTAAAAGAACACTTCATGCAGAACCATTTTATGTTTGTGATGCCTTTGTTCACCTGATTGTCATGGATTTTTTTTCATGTGGCAGGAAATGTGAACAATACATATGTTGTCCAATTTTACCCGGTACTTATGTTGTAGACTCGTATTTTTCAGCAAATTTCCTTCCATTGCTTTAATGTGAGATTGGCTTGATTAATGGAATACTTTATTGGCACATCGGATATAAACCTTTTTATATTGGATTTGAGGAGAATATAAAGAAAAAAATACTATGATGATGGTGGAGCAAAGCAATGTTCTGAAGACGTACTCGTAGAGCTAAGAAAAATACAAAGAGGGCTTGTTTCACATTCCTCGGCAGGAATTGGAGTAAGCACTAGGAACATGTTTGGTTCGCACTTTCTGTTCGTTATCTGAATTGGAGTAAAAAAATACTATTTAGCTCAATGTGAAGACTGAAGATCATGGTTCAAGCACGGAAGAGATTTGCAACATGCCAACACCTACTACCAACGGAAAAATGCTTCTAATCTACTACGAGTGTCCGATGCGCTCCTTATGAAGATCATTGTCCAGCTTAAGGCCAAGGGATGCTACCAGCATCTCTGCCATATCCTTTCTCTTATAAATTTCCTTCTCCCGCCTGCTTGCGATCTTGCTTTCGGTGGCCCGGTAAGAGCGAGGTCCCTTGTGGTGAAATCGCTCATTGTGAGGTGGCCAGAGTAGAGAATAGTATAGGAGTCGACATGGCTATGGGTATGGATTCTTTCAAACATTTTGTACAACTGTTCTACGTAAAAAACACTTCTTAATGCAGAACCATTTTTTTTCTTTGCGATGCCTTGTTCACCTTGTTGTCAGGGAATTTTTCGTGTGGCAGGATATTTCTACACAATGTAGCATATATGTTGTTAAATTTTACCCGGTACTTATGTTGTAGACATGTATTTTTCATCAAATTTCTTTCCATTGCTCTATGTCAGATTGGCTTGATTTACTATTATAGTTTATTGGCACATTGGATCAAATATTTTTATATTGGATTTTAGAAGAATATAAAGAAAAATACTATGATGATGGTGGAGCAAAGCAAAGTTGTGAAGACGTACTCATAGAGCTAAGAAAAATACTAAGATGGTTTTGTGTGACGCTCTTCAGCGGGAATTAGACATGTTTGGTTCACACTTTCTGTTCATTATTATGATGCAACCTCAACCCTTAATCATGTTTGTTCATCTCCTTACATAAACAAGTCCATGTAAAGAATTACCACCGCTAGTCACATTCGACTTTCCACCGCCCTTCTTGTGTCTTCTAAAAAATCAGACCACCAGGGAGAGGAGCCCTGTGGCATTTTATTAAGAAGAAGGTGTGTGACACACGTCAAACCTAGGGTTCGAATCCGCACTGCCATTGCGCTCTCACCACTGGGCCAAGAGCCTATCGACCTTCTTCTTGTGTGTTCTCACTCCGCCTCACAATGATAGTCACATTCTGACCTCTCTCTCACAACCACCAAGGGTGGCTAAGGTTTCTTTTACTCTCGTTTCTCAAGGAGACGCCTCGGTCGTTGAATGCGAAAGGCGATGAACAATTGCCACATGTTGGACTACATGAAATGAGGTTTGGCTGCCAACACACCTACATATAAAGAGACATGGTGCAACAGAAACATGCCTATAGAGGAAGGGTGAAGGGCGAGGAAATATGGTGCCTTTGAATGGGTCTAATTTTTTTTTGGGTTAATTATTGGTTTGCCACTACTATCCGCGCATGACTCAGTTTTGCCACTAGAACAGAATGGTGCTCAGTTTTGCCACCGCTTCTGGCGCAGCTGCTCCATCGAGGCCAAACGGCCAGGCTTCAAACGTTTCCGTCTCTCGCCGTTACTGAAAGTGGGGCCGGATCTTACAGGTAGGACCGCGCAATGACAAATAGGTGTAGGTGAAGACCGAACTACCCCTGCTCCCGCCACACAGCCACACACCGATCCACTGCACCCACCACCATCCGCGCCCCTGCCGGCACCACCTGCGACGCCACCACCTGCGCCGCCGCGCGGCCGTCCCGCGTGGACACCTTCTCCACCGCCACCGCCTCCAGGAGCACCTGCTCTACCCCACCGTCTTGCGACGTAGTCGCTCGTTCCGCCAGTACGCCCTCCACCTGCTCGACGAAATGGCTAGTGGCGGCGACAGCCTTACATTCTTATTCAGACAAACTACATGACTGAAACAGCAACAAACTACATGCCATGCTTTAACCCTTAACCTTTCCTATGATAAACTTGGCCCTTGTCCTTGCCTCTACCAATCTTCAGTGCCTCTTTCATCTTCTTCATGCCCTTCTTCAGCCAGCACAACATAACTCCAGCCTTCACCTTTTCTTCAAGATTTGGTGACACATGGTACCTTCTCGGTTTGGGAGTAGGTTTTGGTCTGTCTGTTGGAAGTTGGATGACCTGTGTAGTCCTAAAGCACTCACCTAGCTGCTTCAGGGTAACAGCTGCTTGTTGCTCTTCCCTCAGCCTAGCAGCAGCTTCTTCCTCCTCCCTGCGCTTTGCAGCAGCAGCTTCCCTCTCTTCCAAGGTTCTCCTACGATAAACTAGCAAGTGCTTGTCTGCCCTAGCCATGGAAGCACTTCTGGACAGAGAGGCATCTCTGGAGCCAGAGGCACCAGTAGAGCCAGTGCTCCTCCTCCAACTCATGGCATTGTCCATCTTTGTTTGCATTTCTGGTTCAGTAGATGGATGCCATTTATAGGATGCAGCGCAATGGCATCAGCACACGAGCTGAACAGAAGGCACACTAGCTGAACACATATAGACAAGTCCTTGAGTTTGATCTGTAGTGTCTAGCCAGAAAAGGGAAAAGAATATTCTCTATATTGGGCTTGGGCATAATTAACTTTTCAGTCGACCTGCCATATTCACAAGAATATTCTCTGATTAACATTGTCTCTATATTACAGGGCCTCATCAATGCAGTGAAGAAAGTTTTCCCTGATTCAGAACATAGGCACTGTGTGAGACACGTTTCCCTGACGAATGATCTATGGGAAGTTGCAAGGTCTACAAATATTCCAACTTGGGAAAGAAATATGGAAAAAATGAAAGTGGACAGTGCAGAAGCTTGGGCATGGGTGGAGGAATTGCAGCCAAATACATGGATTAAAGCTTTCTTCAATGATTTCCCAAAATGTGACATGCTTCTGAATAATCATTCTGAAGTATTCCCAAAATTATGCATAGAAATGTGGCCAAGCAAAAAGAGGCGAGATACATTCCCAAAATGATGTTGGAATTATTAGAGTACATGTTTGAACTATGTTTGAATGATGTTGGAATGATGAGATTACATGTTTTGAGAAACTCATGTCAAAATGTGCTAAAAAAGAGCTCCAAAGGTAGGGTAAATGGCCTCATTTCTAAGCAAGTTTTTTTGATCTTGTCTAAATTGGCCAAATAAGTTCACAACACATCAATTCCATGTAAGAAGACTATGTGAGAAGGATTTCCATTTTTTTGATTTTTTTTGAATTTTTTATGCTCATCTCAAATTTAGTCAAACCTAACTTTGACCATCATTTTATCAAGTTTTAAACATGGAATTGTAAAACTAAGCATGGATCCTTGTTATTCACTCCAAAATGAAGCTTTGGTGAGGTTTTTGAAACTTTTCATGTTCCAAACCCTAAACCTCTTGTCTTCACCCTCGAACTTGTACCCCAGGTGTTTGAGATATCACATTAGACACATGGTTTTTTTGTTGAACAACATGTAGACCATGTTTATCAACTAGAATGGGTAGTATATGACATAAGAAGACTATGTGAGAAGGATTTCCATTTTTTTGATTTTTTTTGAATTTTTTATGCTCATATCAAATTTAGTCAAACCTAACTTTGACCATCATTTTATCAAGTTTTAAACATGGAATTGTAAAACTAAGCATGGATCCTTGTTATTCACTCCAAAATGAAGCTTTGGTGAGGTTTTTGAAACTTTTCATGTTCCAAACCCTAAACCTCTTGTCTTCACCCTCGAACTTGTACCCCAGTTGTTTGAGATATCACATTAAGACACATGGTTTTTTTGTTGAACAACATGTAGACCATGTTTATCAACTAGAATGGGTAGTATATGACATAAGAAGACTATGTGAGAAGGATTTCCATTTTTTTGATTTTTTTGAATTTTTTATGCTCATATCAAATTTAGTCAAACCTAACTTTGACCATCATTTTATCAAGTTTTAAACATGGAATTGTAAAACTAAGCATGGATCCTTGTTATTCACTCCAAAATGAAGCTTTGGTGAGGTTTTTGAAACTTTTCATGTTCCAAACCCTAAACCTCTTGTCTTCACCCTCGAACTTGTACCCCGAGTGTTTGAGATATCACATTAGACACATGGTTTTTTTGTTGAACAACATGTAGACCATGTTTATCAACTAGAATGGGTAGTATATGACATAAGAAGACTATGTGAGAAGGATTTCCATTTTTTTGATTTTTTTTGAATTTTTTATGCTCATATCAAATTTAGTCAAACCTAACTTTGACCATCATTTTATCAAGTTTTAAACATGGAATTGTAAAACTAAGCATGGATCCTTGTTATTCACTCCAAAATGAAGCTTTGGTGAGGTTTTTGAAACTTTTCATGTTCCAAACCCTAAACCTCTTGTCTTCACCCTCGAACTTGTACCCCAGTGTTTGAGATATCACATTAGATACATGGTTTTTTTGTTGAACAACATGTAGACCATGTTTATCAACTAGAATGGGTAGTATATGACATAACAAGACTATGTGAGAAGGATTTCCATTTTTTTGATTTTTTTTGAATTTTTTATGCTCATATCAAATTTAGTCAAACCTAACTTTGACCATCATTTTATCAAGTTTTAAACATGGAATTGTAAAACTAAGCATGGATCCTTGTTATTCACTCCAAAATGAAGCTTTGGTGAGGTTTTTGAAACTTTTCATGTTCCAAACCCTAAACCTCTTGTCTTCACCCTCGAACTTGTACCCCGAGTGTTTGAGATATCACATTAGACACATGGTTTTTTTGTTGAACAGCATGTAGACCATGTTTATCAACTAGAATCGGTACTATATGACATAAGAAGTCTATGTGAGAAGGTTTTCCATTTTTTCGATTTTTTTTGAATTTTTTATGCTCATTTCAAGTTTGGTCAAAGCCTAATTTTGACCAGCTAACCCTATTCTTCTAGAAGGAAACCGGACCGATCCGTGGGTTGCTCTGTTTTGCATTGTGGACCGTTCACTGCGGTAACGCCAGCCGTCCGATCTAGCCTTCTAGAAGGTTTCGGGGCCGATCCATGGACACCCTCGTTCTTCAACCTCATTGGTTCCTTTCTCCACGCATACGGTGGGCTATAAGAACACTGAAATGTCCGTTGGGCCGTCCCGCGTGTCTAGGCCTGCGATGCATGCGCCATGCATGCGCCATGCAGGCGCCACGCCAACGGCCCTTTCCACGTACCTCACTCACCGACGCCTTTTAATGCATCGACGCAGCGTCTCAGCGTTGCCATCGTCTCAGCTCTCGCGGCCGATGCAGCGGCATCGGCTTTGCCATCGTCAATACGCTTAATTATTTTTGGAAGACGGCTAGCCACGCGTTAATTCATTAGGAACCACCCAATTATGAGCCAACCTCTTTATAAGGGGCCTCTCTTCCTCTCCCACACACCAACCGAGCGAGCCTCTCTTCCTCTCCCTCTCCAAAGCACCACGCACCCAAGCGAGCCTCTCTGCCTCTCCGAAGATGCAGTACACGGGACCGACCTTCCGCCGTCCGCGCACCAGGACGGAGCTACTCTATCCGGCGGACGTCCTCGTCGAGAAGACGCTCCGTGTGTGGGCAAAGTCGAGGTGGAGGACCGAGGTCGAGCTCACTCGAGACTTCCTCGACGAGGGCTTCTCCCACCTCCCACCGGGCTCGCCCGTCATGTACTACGTCAACGAGTCTCGTGAAGGCGTCGCCCTCAAGCTGCTCACGGTCACCTTCGCCAACCGATTTGACGCGTACGCCCTCCTCGGTGAGGTCTTCCGGGTGCGGCTGCGAGTCAATCTTCTTCACCACCTACAACGTCTTCACCGATTGCGACGCCATCTTCTTCTCCGGGAAACCTATGCACTGCCTCCCGTACTACAAGTGAAGACGCCGGTGAAGAAGGTGGTGCGGCGCAGGTGCTGCGGCAGGTGGTGCGGCCAAGATGTGTTCTCGTCAACCTCGTCAAGTTTTTTTTAGCTTTACGTTTTCATTTTCTATGTGGTTCCGTGTTGAGTCGTGTCAAGTCGTGTGTCACTCAACTTATCTATCTATCTAAGTTATTTCCGTGTAATGGTGGAACTAAGCATCTTATGTATCG
Organism: Lolium rigidum; assembly: GCF_022539505.1. Classification (NCBI taxonomy): domain Eukaryota; kingdom Viridiplantae; phylum Streptophyta; class Magnoliopsida; order Poales; family Poaceae; genus Lolium; species Lolium rigidum. The sequence goes on along the minus strand of NC_061512.1, from coordinate 70,851,952 downwards.
AATTTATCTAAGTTATTTTGCGTGATGATCTGGCTACCAATATTTGCATCTCATATATCTTAGTTTTCTATGATTTCGATGTAATATATCAAGGGTGTATGAATCATGAAATCACAAACATGGATCCAAGTATGAACTTTGATGTATTATAAGTAGGGTACCCATAGTATGAAACAAAAAATCACAAAAACGCAATGCTTGAAATCAGATAAATGCACCATTTTTCCCCGCAAGAATATAAAGATGCACCCTTTTTTGTTTGATTATTTTTCCAACCTAAACCACAAACACGTAATGCTTCAAATAACAAAGACGCACCCTTTTTTGGGTTAAGCAGCGTGCATAAACACAAAGAACAAACATATACGTCCTTACACCATAAACCAAGTCACGAACTAGAACTAACTATAGTTAGATTTCTTCCTTTCGGTTTTCAATATCTTTCCATCTGCCCCACTGGTTACCGAGCAATTCTTCATGCTACCAAACAAAGCGGTCTTGGGTTCGAGTCCCAGCCGCACCCTTTTTTGTTTGTTCATTTTTCACCATTTTTTAAACACCCTTCTCATCTGCCCAAAGCCAAACCTTGTGGGTCCCACGTGAAACGGCCAGCAACGGTCCTCTTTTCAAACGCGTCTCCGCCTGGTCCCACCTGAAACAGCCGAGTCATGGACGTTTGACTTGAATGAAACGGCAGGCTCACGGAACGAGCCGTTGCACACATACTAGTGGCAAAACTGAGCACCATTCTGCTCTAGTGGCAAAACTGAGTGTTGCGCAGGCTGTAGTGGCAAACCAATAATTAACCCTTTTTTTTTATTGTTTACCGGGAGGAGCACAAAGGCTCCCACCTGAATTTGTATTTCCTTCAATGCATCGACAGATCGGGTGAAGGGCCCGATGGTAGCAGTACAGGGGATTTGAGGGAGTCATCTCCCAACGCGAAGGGGGAGAGCTCAAAAAAGAAAACATAGAGAATCATGGTCGTTCTGGGAGGAAAAACGTGAGCCAGAGGTCTAATTTGATTTTGCATACATTATACTTCCTCTTCCAATAATTCTAATATTTACAATATTTTCATTCTACTTATAGCCTCCAAATGATGCGCTCCAGTTTTACGTGAGCGCTTCCGCAGCCGTCAACCTCTTCTCGGGGTTGCACGTGAGCAGTCCGCTCATGACCTCAAATCCTTCCTCGGACAGGGTCCACTCCGGGTACAGCTCGCGCAGCCTGCTGCCCTGTCCCGGCTTGAGCGGTGGCATCTCGGCGGCGCGCGGCAGGGACGCGAACTCGGGCCACGTGACGTCGTCGGGCGTGCCGAGCAACCAGAAGATAGTCCCGAGGTAGGCCAACCCCTCATCGCACAAACGCTGTGCCCGCAGAAGCAGGATCTCGCCGTCGACGAGCTCCGCCATGATGCAGCCGAGTGACCACGTGTCGGCGAGCGAGTCGGTATCCGGTTTCCCCAGCAGCAACTCCGGCGCCGTGTACAGCACCGTGCCGACCTCGCCGTGCGGCGGCGGGTCGGACGTCGAGATGGCGAGGCCGAAATCGCAGATCTTGAGGAGTTCCTCGCCTTCCGCGACCAGGACGTTGGCCGGTTTGATGTCGCGGTGGACGATGCTGCGTTCTTGCATCCCCTTGGCGCCCGTCAGCAGTTGCCGCATGAAGGCGCGCACGGTGGCCTCCGGGAACGGCGGCGCGGTGCCGTTGCGTTGTTCCTCGAGGATGTCGTGGAGGCTCCGGCCCGCGATGTATTCCATGACGAGGCCCAGCTTGGCGGTGTCGGGGTCGCGGACGACGCAGTGGAAGCCGACGATGTTGGGGTCCCCGTTGCACGCCTCCAGGAAGCGGGCCTCCCGCAGCAGCTGCTCGCTGGGATCGGGGGCGTCGGAGGCGACTTCCGGCGGCGGAGAGGAGAGGTGCTTGATCGCGACGGTCTGCCCCGTGGCGCGGTGGCGAGCCTTGAAGACGACGCCGAAGGCGCCCTCGCCGAGGCAGGTTTTCTCCTCTTCGTAGTCGGCGGTGGTGGCGTAGGCGGCAGGCTTATTGATGACGGCGGGCTTCTTGACTCTCCTCTTCTTGGCGGCTTGGCCGCCCATGGCGACGGCGGCGGCTGGTCGCTTGCTGATGGCCATAGCTAGGGCTTCCGTTGGAATGCTGAGATCGATCAGACTTCAGACAGCTACTAAGAGCATGTCTAACAGCCCCTTACTTTTCTGCCCCTTATAACGCTCGAAATTCGCCCCGTATAAAAAAAATTGGTCGATCAGACACCGCTCCGTCTAGCAGAACCCGTATTTCACCCCGTATATTTGTAAATTTAAAACCGCAGGAAAGTTTCATTCATAGTTCGTCGATCATACGTAGAAATCGACGTGCCTACATACATACAAAATGCGCGATCGGATCGCGACTTCTAGTCGGAGAGGTCCATGATGAACCCATCGGCCTCCGCCTCCGCCTGCGCCTGCGCCGCCCGCGCCTCCGCCTCCTTCACGGCGGCGATGGCCGCCGCCTTTTCTTCCTCCTCCACCTTGTCCTTCTCGGCGGCTTCGTTGAGGGAGTCTTGAATCGCCTTCAACAAGGCGGGGTCCTGGTCCTCGTCTTCCTCCTCCTCCTCGCTGGCGAGCGGGGCACCTCCGCCGCTGGTGCTCCCGATCATCGCCCTCCACGCCTCGCTCACCCGGCGTTGGCGCTCCCACTCGGCGAGCCACGCCGAGAACTTCGGGCCGCTCATCGGCTTGAGCGGCGGGTCCTCGTGGTACCAGCGGCCGCCCCGCGTGAAGTCGCGGAGCTTCTCCGGCACGAACTCCCCGCCGTCGTACTTGCAGGCCGCGCGGCGGCTGCCGGCGGCGGATCTTTTGCAAAAAATCCACCACGCATCCTCCACGTTGTCCGGCGAGCGGGATCGCTTCGATCCGCTCGCCGGGGAGGCGGCACTACGGCGGCGGGAGTCCATAGGTGGCGGCGGGTGGAATGCGGCGCGGGGGAGGGAGGAATTGCTCGCCGGAGCAGGGTGGAGGCGGCGGCGGCGCACGGCGGAGCTAGGGTTGCGAGTGAGGGGTTAACCCCTCACTCGCACCTGCGCCCAGTATAAATAGTGGGCGGAGGGGCCGATTTCCTGGGGGCCGTATTCCGCCGAAACGGGGCGGCCCGAATACGGGGCCTGCTAGACGGCCCAAACCGCGCCTGCCCCGTATGTCGCCGGAATTTTACGGGGTGGACGGGTTATAAGGGGCCTGTTAGACACGTACGTTGTGTTCGATCGGACTCGAGTACCCGGGAGTACGGCCTATCTAGCTGTGCGTAGTAGATTTTCCTTTCCTTGTTGCGGTGTAGTCACTAGTCACTACTCAGTAGTCACTAGTCCAGTGGACGCAGATTCTGACCACCGAACGACTTCACCAGTATCATTTTCCCTCCATTACTAATAGAATGTACAAGATTGACTTAAATTTCGAACTACAATTAATAATTTCGAAAAAAATGAAAAAATCCAGTACCTCCGAATACGTGATTAGGGATTCTTGAAGAGTTATGTTCCATTTAAATCATGTTTTTCGAGAATACACTCTAGAGGTGGCAGCTCTTTACGTGCACCTAAACTTAGAATGGATTACTATTGTTGTTTAATTCTAATGGTGTTGTTAATACCGTGGAACCTCCTCCGTAGCTTTTCACCCCCAACCACGGTTCTAGTGTCCACCAATAGACTACACAACCTTTAGTCGGTAACCCTCAATCAATAATTTGGAAATAGTTTTCTCCTTTTTGAATGCAGGTCATAAGGTACGTAGTTTTCAAAAGGTTTTCGTAAACAAAGTAAAATAAGCCAAGGATTTGTTTAAGAGTTTGAGTGCAAGATTATGTGACCAGCGTGCTTTCTCGTCATGAGATCGAGATGGAAGATCAGCATTGGTCCGCTATGGACTTACGTTTGAAGAGTGTCGATCACAAGTCCTTCCCTCGTCCCTCCCGTGCCGCCCCCGCGCGGCGGCCGGGGGATGCCTACCGCGCCACCGCCCTACTCCTCCTCTCCTCCTCCACTCCCTTCCTCGCCGTCACCAGAGGGCGCGGTCAGGCAAGGCCTAGCCTGCGGCGGCGGCGGGGATTGCATCGTTCCCTCTCGTGTGCGGGTCGGGCGTGGGGCGCCTTCCTCGGGCCAGGGCGCGGCCCTATCGTCGGGGCCTCGATGGCGGCGCCTGGCATCGGCTCGGCGATGGCATGACGGACGTCGTGGCGGTGGTGTACCCTGCCGGTGGCGGAGGGAGGGGTAGGGGCTGGCTGCAGGGGAAACCCTAGGTCCCCTTCTCATCGCCTCTCGGCGGCTGGCGGTGGAGGGATATCGTTCGGCTGCGACATTGCCCAGGCGTGTGCGGTGTCTCCAGACAACGCGATCTGCTTGGTGTCTCCGGCAGCAACCATGGCCAGATGGTCGCCGGCATGGGGGCCCGACCTGAATAAAGGCGGCGGTCCTAGGGTTTCTCTTGGGTGAAGATGAAGACCTGCCAGAGGCTTGGCCTTCTTGATCTGGTTGAAGTGTTGAGTTCTGGAAGGCGCCGCCGGCGAGTGTAACAGTGCTTCTATTGCCTGGATTTTGCTGGATCGGTGGTATTCGGTCGTGTGCACCCATGCTTTTATTCTGACCGTTTGATCTGGAGGGAGCGGCGCGGAACTCTTTTCTGTGTTGATACCAAGTGACAATTGATCCATGGTGAAGTCAGAAAAAGAGAATATCATGAAGGCCGGATTGGAGGACTAGCTAATGGAGGTTCAAGTCTTTGCGCTGTTGAAGGCCTTGCTAGGTGTTCCGAACTTCGCATCAGTTATTATTTTACTTTAAAGTTAATAGATCAGTTAACCCTAATTCTTTTACTTAACCATTTAGTAATCCCTAGGGATTATGAAGGTTACTATTCCGTGAGTGGTAGTTATCTTGACTAAGTATTTCAAGTTTTTAGAGCTGAAGTCTAATGCTTCACCATTATGGTTAATTACATTTCTTATTTTCACTTTATTGTCTCACTTAAGGTTAATGTAGGGTGTTAGCCCTAATTATTTTTAGTGAATTTATTTCTAGATGAGTTTAGAACACGAGCGAATTTTATTTTAATGTTAAGAATAAATATATATGGCTCCTTTTACTATTTCTAGTTTTAATAACATTTAGCTTTATTATTTTCCCTTTTAAGGAAATTGGGGTGTAGCCGTGTAGGGCTTAGGTTATTACTGAACGAATTTTTTACTAGTACCACACATCATTTTAGAAAACACTCCATTCAATTATTCAACTTTTTATGAAATTACTTGAACACGGTAAAATTGCTCAATTTTTGTTTATTAATTCTTTGAATTTCTATGCATTAAAAAATTAAATAATATAGTTTATTTGAGTATATAATATTTCGGTGATAGATTTTAAGTGGTCATAATGATTTTTGTGAGGTGTGGTTATTTTTCTACATTTTTACCAATCCTTAGAAGCTTTTAGGTTTTAACCATATCAGTAAAATAAAATTTTAATTACTTTTTGCGCTGAAATGAATCTAGCCAAGACTGGCGTGTGGAGCCAAGGCTAAGTCAAAGGCGATGTTGGCTAACGGTCAACTACACGTTTTTTGCAGAATCATACTAGTTCTTGCTCTGTCTTCTTCATAAAAAGAACCATCTACTGAGAGAGCAGCCCAACCAGGTGCAGGCCACTGCCATGGTGGACTTGGAGCCTTCCTCATCTCTCAAGTAGGCCACACCATAGTAACACACGGTTTCTTCCGTTGATGTTGGATCTGATACAATATATCACAGTAGCTACATAGTTACCTTTTGGTTACTTCAACTGGAAGAGCTTTAGAGGGGCGCTAACTGTCTATCCTAAATGTAGAACAAGTGTCCAAAAAACAAAAAACAAAAAAAGCGAACCCTAGGCTCCTCGCGTCGCGCCCGCGCGCGACCGAGGGCCTCCCCTGGCGGCGCCTCCCCAAGTCCACCTCCCCTCCCCTCCCCTCTCCTCGCCGCCGCCAGAGGCCGTCGCCGGGCAAAGCCCGCGCGGCGGCGGCGGCGGGGCCCCTCTTCTCCCTCGTGCGGAGGTGGCAGCGCGGGCCCCCGCGGCCGGCGAGGGCGCCGCGTTGGTTGGTGGGCGCGGCGGCGTGGCTCTTTCGACGGCGGCGCGGAGACACCAAGGTCGGGGCGCGCTCACGGCAGCGGCAGCTCCCCGGAGCAGCCCTGGCGGCGGGCGGCGCGAATCTCGCGCGCGGGAAGATCTGCGGGAGGATGCGAGCACCTTTCTCGTGGCGGTCTGGTGTGGTCAGGGTGGCGTCTTCGACGGCGGTGGTGTTGCGGCCGTCAGATCTTGCCGACGCGGTGTGCAACAGCACCGAGGCGAGCAGCGTTCGAGCAGCGCGGCCGCGGACAGGGGTCTCCGCCCGCCTCGATCCCCTGGGCCAGGGCTGGGCCCAGGCCCTTGCAAGCCCATCGCCCTCCACCTCCCGATCTGGCTTCGCCTGCAGCTGGGGGCTGCACGTCGCTGGTCGGTGGCTGAGGATGTGTGGCCGGTGGACAGGGGTCTCCGGCCGCCGCGACTTCAGGTTGGGGCAGGGCCTGTGGCCCTGGCATGCGATTCGTCTCCTCCCCTCCAGATCTGGCGAACCTAGATGGTATTCTGTCGCAGTTCGAGGGATGGTTCTCACCCGACGGGTCCTGGTGGCTTTGTGGCGGTCCGTTTGCTTGAGCGCCTTCTGGCCGTTGGGCGTTGGCTTTCACGGTGGTGGTGCTTTGGTTTGTCCTTCAGTCCGATGGCGTGCGGAGTTTGGGAACCGGTGCGGCGGCCCAGGATGGTGGGAGTCTTCCTGGTTGCCGGGCGAGCCAGAGGCTCTAGTGCTGGCCGGTGTCCATGGTCGCGTGGGCGGCGTGGCACTGGCGAGCTGCACGGTGTGACGGCGGTCTGTTCGTCGTTCAGGCGACGGTCAGTACCTTGTGTAGCTGGTAGGGAGCATATGCCGAGGGGAAACCCTTGCCCTCCTGGGCCACGACGGCGGCGTCCATGGACGTCATCCCCTTCCTGAAGGCGTCGTTGTGGCTGCTCCCGGCTTGTCTACATGCTCCAGGTGAAAACCTAAGGTCTTCGGATCGGGCGGTGTCGGCGCTCTTGCGTCGTGTTCTTCTTGAAGACGCCGCCTTGGAGCTCACTCTGTATGGTTCCCTGCAGTTGGTGTGGCGGAGTGGCGGTGCCTCGGCGTCGGTCCTTCGTTCCGCTGGCTTAGGCAAAGCTTGCTCCTTGTTCTGCACCCTCGTCGTTTCTCAGCTGGCTTCTACCAGTTCGTGTTTATCAGAGGCAGTGTGTGGGCGATGGCGCTCTGCTCTGGGTGGCGATGTCTGCGTAGGTTGTAGTCGTCTCGACGTTGTGCATAGCCTGTTGATGTGCCTGATGGCGTGTATTTCACACGTTCGTTGGGCAACCCCAAGAGGAAGGTATGATGCGCACAGCAGCAAGTTTTCCCTCAGAAAGAAACCAAGGTTTATCGAACCAGGAGGAGCCAAGAAGCACGTTGAAGGTTGATGGCGGCGGGATGTAGTGCGGCGCAACACCAGAGATTCCGGCGCCAACGTGGAACCTGCACAACACAACCAAAGTACTTTGCCCCAACGAAACAGTGAGGTTATCAATCTCACCGGCTTGCTGTAACAAAGGATTAACCGTATTGTGTGGAAGATGATTGTTTGCAGAGAAAATAGTAAAAACAAGTATTGCAGCAGATTTGTATTTCAGTATTAAAGAATGGACCGGGGTCCACGGTTCACTAGAGGTGTCTCTCCCATAAGATAAAAGCATGTTGGGTGAACAAATTACAGTCGGGCAATTGACAAATAGAGAGGGCATAACAATGCACATACATGACATGATAAGTATAGTGAGATTTAATTGGGCATTACGACAAAGTACATAGACCGCCATCCAACTCGCATCTATGCCTAAAAAGTCCACCTTCGAGGTTATCATCCGAACCCCTCCGAGTATTAAGTTGCTAACAACGGACAATTGCATTAAGTATGGTGCGTAATGTAATCAACAACTACATCCTCGGACATAGCGCCAATGTTTTATCCCTAGTGGCAACAAGCACAACACAACCTTAGAACTTTCCGTCACCTGTCCCGGTGTCAATGCAGGCATGAACCCACTATCGAGCATAAATACTCCCTCTTGGAGTTAAAAGCAAAAACTTGGCCAGAGCCTCTACTAGTAACGGAGAGCATGCAAGATCATAAACAACACATATGTAATAACTTGATAATTAACATGACATGGTATTCTCTATCCATCGGATCCCGACAAACACAACATAGAGTATTACGGATAGATGATCTTGATCATGTTAGGCAGCTCACAAGATCCAACAATGAAGCACAATGAGGAGAAGACAACCATCTAGCTACTGCTATGGACCCATAGTCCAGGGGTGAACTACTCACTCATCACTCCGGAGGCGACCATGGCGGTGTAGAGTCCTCCGGGAGATGAATCCCCTCTCCGGCAGGGTGCCGGAGGAGATCTCCGAGAATCCCCCGAGATGGGATCGGCGGCGGCGGCGTCTCGGTAAGGTTTTCCGTATCGTGGTTTTTCGCATCGGGGGTTTCGCGACGGAGGCTTTAAGTAGGCGGAAGGGCGAGCGGGGGCCTGACGAGGGGCCCACACCACAGGGCGGCGCGGGCCCCCCCTTGGCCGCGCCGCCATGTGGTGTCGCCACCTCGTGGCCCCACTTCGTATGTTCTTCGGTCTTCTGGAAGCTCCGTGGAAAAATAGGCCCCTGGGTCTTCGTTTCGTCCAATTCCGAGAATATTTCGTTACTAGGATTTCTGAAACCAAAAACAGCAGAAAACGGAACTGGCACTTCGGCATCTTGTTAATAGGTTAGTTCCAGAAAATGCACGAATATGACATAAAGTGTGCATAAAACATGTAGGTATCATCAATAATATGGCATAGAACATAAGAAATTATCGAGACGTCGGAGACGTATCAAGCATCCCCAAGCTTAGTTCTGCTCGTCCCGAGCAGGTAAAACGATAACAAAGATAATTTCTGAAGTGATATGCCATCATAACTTTGATCATACTATTTGTAAACATATGTAGTGGATGCAGCGATCAAAACAATGGTAATGACATAAGTAAACAGGTGAATCATATAGCAAAGACTTTTCATGAATAGTACTTCAAGACAAGTATTAATAAGTCTTGCATAAGAGTTAACTCATAAAGCAATAAATCAAAGTAAAGGCATTGAAGCAACACAAAGGAAGATTAAGTTTCAGCGGTTGCTTTCAACTTGTAACATGTATATCTCATGGATAATAGTCAACATAGAGTAATATAACAAGTACAATATGCAAGTATGTAGGAATCAATGCACAGTTCACACAAGTGTTTGCTTCTTGAGGTGGAGAGAGATAGGTGAACTGACTCAACATAAAAGTAAAGAGAATGGTCCTTCAAAGAGGAAAGCATCGATTGCTATATTTGTGCTAGAGCTTTTATTTTGAAAACATGAAACAATTTTGTCAACGGTAGTAATAAAGCATATGAGTTATGTAAATTATATCTTACAAGTTGCAAGTCTCATGCATAGTATACTAATAGTGCCCACCTTGTCCTAATTAACTTGGACTACCGGATCTTTGCAATGCACATGTTTTGACCAAGTGTCACAATGGGGTACCTCCATGCCGCCTGTACAAAGGTCTAAGGAGAAAGCTCGCATTTTGGATTTCTCGCTTTTGATTATTCTCAACTTAGACATCCATACCGGGACAACATGGACAACAGATAATGGACTCCTCTTTAATGCATAAGCATGTGGCAACAATTATTATTCTCATATGAGATTGAGGATATATGTCCAAACTGAAACTTCCACCATGAATCATGGCTTTAGTTAGCGGCCCAAAGTTCTTCTCTAACAATATGCATGCTCCAACCATGAAGGTGGTAGATCTCTCTTGCTTCGGACAAGACGGACATGCATAGCAACTCACATGATATCCAACAAAGAATAGTTGATGGCGTCCCCGTAAACATGGTTATCGCTCAACAAGCAACTTAATAAGAGATAAAGTGCATAAGTACATATTCAATACCACAATAGTTTTTAAGCTATTTGTCCCATGAGCTATATATTGCAAAGGTGAATGATGGAATTTTAAAGGTAGCACTCAAGCAATTTACTTTGGAATGGCGGATAAATACCATGTAGTAGGTAGGTATGGTGGACACAAATGGCATAGTGGTTGGCTCAAGGATTTTGGATGCATGAGAAGTATTCCCTCTCGATACAAGGTTTAGGCTAGCAAGGTTATTTGAAACAAACACAAGGATGAACGGTACATCAAAACTCACATAAAAGACATATGGTAAACATTATAGGACTCCAAACCGTCTTCCTTGTTGTTCAAAACTCAATACTAGATGTTATCTAGACTCTAGAGAAACCAAATATGCAAACCAAATTAGCAAGCTCTAAGTATTTCTTCATTAATGGGTGCAAAGTATATGATGCAAGAGCTTAAACATGAGCACAACAATTGCCAAGTATCAAATTAGCCAAGACATTATAGCAATTTACTACATGTAGTATTTTCCAATTCCAACCATATAACAATTTAACGAAGAAGAAACTTCGCCATGAATACTATGAGTAGAGCCTAAGGACATATTTGTCCATATGCTACAGCGGAGCGTGTCTCTCTCCCATAAAGTGAATGCTAGGATCCATTTTATTCAAACAAAACAAAAAAACAAAAACAAACCGACGCTCCAAGCAAAGTACATAAGATGTGACGGAATAAAAATATAGTTTCAGGGGAGGAACCTGATAATATTGTCGATGAAGAAGGGGATGACTTGGGCATCCCCAAGCTTAGACGCTTGAGTCTTCTTATAATATGCAGGGGTGAACCACCGGGGCATCCCCAAGCTTAGATCTTTCACTCTCCTTGATCATATTGCATCGTACTCCTCTCTTGATCCTTGAAAACTTCCTCCACACCAAACTCGAAACAACTCATTAGAGGGTTAGTGCATAATAAAAATTCACATGTTCAGAGGTGACACAATCATTCTTAACACTTCTGGACATTGCATAAAGCTACTCGACATTAGTGGATCAAAGAAATTCATCCAACATAGCAAAAGAGGCAATGCGAAATAAAAGACAGAATCTGTCAAAACAGAACAGTCCGTAAAGATGGATTTTATTAGGCCACCAGACTTGCTCAAACGAAAATGCTCAAATTGAATGAAAGTTGCGTACATATCTGCGGATCATGCTCGTAAATTGGATTAATTTTCTGAGCTACCTACAGGGAGATAGACCCAGATTCGTGACAGCAAAGAAATCTGGAACTGCGCAGTAATCCAAATCTAGTACTTACTTTTCTATCAAAGACTTTACTTGGCACAACAAAACATAAAACTAAGATAAGGAGAGGTTGCTACAGTAGTAAACAACTTCCAAGACACAAATATAAAATAAAGTACTGTAGTAAAAACTTGGGTTGTCTCCCATAAGCGCTTTCTTTAACGCCTTTCAGCCTAGGCGCAGAAAGTGTAACTCAAGTGTTATCGAGAGATGAAGCATCAACATCATAACCAGGGGTGTTGGGAGTTTTCTCAACCATGCATTGTATATTATCTATGTAAGTTTCAGAGGCTCCCTTTTCATTAGTCTTAGGCTTGCTATTCTCATCAAACAAATTTTCAGGAACAAGCCAAGCATAATTATTTTCTAGAGCTTCATGTATTGCTAGGAGCTTACATGGTATTGGTGCTTTAATCTCCCCATCATCATTAGCATTATTAGTGTATTTTAGTCTATACATATCCATTTTTTCAAGTGTTCTTTTAAAGTCGGTATAAAAGCCAAGCCTCTTATGCTTAATAAAAACTTTTCTAGCTTCTATAGCTATATCTTCAAATTCTCGCACTAAGACTTTTAGAACAAAATCTCTCTTCTCTCCCCGCTCCATATCAGAAAGTGTAAGAAACATGTGTTGTATCATGGGGTTGAGACTAATAAATCTAGATTCCATCATGCGTACCAAACAAACAGAGGCATCTTCATAAGTAGGGACAGCTTTTACAAGTGGTATATCTTTAAGATCTTCATGCATACTAATATGGGTGAAAAATTCTTCTATATTATCTCTTCCAATTATAGACCCTTGTCCCACCGGTATGTCTTTTGTGGTAAAATCAAAAGGAAACATGATGAATCAAGTAAAGTAAATGCAAGTAACTAATTTTTTTGTGTTTTTGATATAGAGTGCAAGACAGTAAATAAAGTAAAACTAGCAACTAATTTTTTTGTGTTTTGATATAATGCAGCAAACAAAGTAGTAAATAAAATAAAGCAAGACAAAAACAAAGTAAAGAGATTGGGAAGTTGTTGACTGCCAAAACCCACCGGCGGGCAGCGGCCTTGTCAACACTGTAGAGCCGGGGGGAGCCTAGAGCTGCGGCTGGCTGAGACCCCTCCGAGCGACGGCCCGCAATGCTCTTCTGGTCACACGCGGCGTTGCGAAGTGCAGGGCGTGCCACCTGACCTATACCTGGTCGGGAAGGTGATGAGATTGCCTCGCTTAGTTTCCCGCAGGGCATACATGTAAACGTTAAATACGAGCCTCGATCGGCTCTCGGGTTATCCCGTGAATCGGCTCAAAGAGCCGATCCACCCATGATCCGTACGGGGTGTACGAATACTTGGTGATCCTGCTTGATCAAGATGAAGCTAATGAGATCTACGACGATTTAGGGTTTTCACCACATAATCGGATCATCCTACTCCAGGTTGGGCCCGATGGCCACGCACGGTGCTCGTAAGCCGATCCTAAACAAGGCCAGAAAACCAACATGAAGTTGATCCTAGGAACATCCCGTTTAGGACTTGCGAACGCCACCCTACGTGCCACAGGATCCTCCCCCTTTGTAAGGCCAAACTATTGCGGATATTAAACTAATCCTTGTAGAACAAGGAGCAATCGTAACGGATCAGATCTACTAAATAATGATCAAGCGGGTGCCGCCCCCACACCTGGGATAGGCGTGAGGACGGCTAGATATGCAAGGGTTGCACTACGTAAGCATGCTTAAACGAAGAACAATGCTAACCCTAACACATCTAATGATAACTACGTTGCTCGCCATCAAAAGCGCTTCAAGTACGAGCAACGCATGAACAACGTGGGCTTGTGCTGCCTAGATCGCAAGATGCGATCTAGGCAGCATGTCGCTTACCCGATAGAAACCCTCGAGACGAAGGAGTTGGCGATGCGCCGAGATTGGTTTGTTTTTGGGGTTGAACGTGAGTTGTTGTTTATTCCATAAACCCTAGGTACATATTTATAGTCCAGGGGACTTTCTAATGTGGGCATGCACTAAACCGTGCACGACTCAGATTCTATCTCTTATAATAAACTACTAAGTAAAGATACACGGGCAATTCAGCCCAAGACCCTTCGTGCCAGGCCGCCTTAGAATCCTTTCACAGGTAATCAGCACAAGCCCGGCCCACATCTGGATTCGTCTAAAATCTGGTGATAACACATGCCCCCCTGGTTTTGGAAATAACATTTCCAAAATCATTATGCTTTCCCTTCGAGAGGTCACGTCGTAGCAGAGTAGAGCCGTTACAGCATCCGTCATCATTATGCCCCGTCTTCTCGCCTTCTCTAAAAATCCCGACAGCTTTAGCATCGATCCCTTGGAAGTTGTAATGGCATTAATCCTTCGCCGTATTCATCATTATTTAACCGCGCCGACTGGTTAGCTCTCTCTCATATCCTCTATTCCATCCCCGCTATCGGCACCAAAAAACCCCCTCTTCCTGTAGCAATGTCTTCCTCTTCCTCTTCTTTCTCCAAACTCTTCCCCCAATCTTCGCCGAAGAAGAAGACCGAAGGCAGTCTCCACCCCGCAGTGAATCCCTTCTCCTCCGACAAGGAGAAAAAAGAAGGAGAAGCAGCGAAGGCCAAAGCCTCTCCTTCTGCCCAGCTCCCGCCGAAGAAGCGCCCCCGCATGTGGGCGGACAGCGAGGACGAGGATGATGACGAAGAGGAAGAGGAGGAGGACGACTCTTCCTCCTCCATCGGGTACCCGCCGACCAAGCGCTTCCGCTCCTGGGCGGACAGCGAGGATGATGATGATGACGAGGAGGAAGAGGCCCCGGCCAAGGGCTGGGGCAGCAGCGACGAAGAGCTCCCTGGGAGCAGCGCCGATGACGTCGGCGGCGGCGATGACGAGGACAGCGACGACTAGTAGTATAGGACTAGTAGTAGCAGTGCACTAGGCACCAGATCCCTCTTTTGAGAGCCATCGGCTCTTTCTTGTAAAGCCGCTCCTTGGAATTAATGAAATTGTTCTTTCCATTTATCCTTTAATTGCTCCAATTTCATTCCCTCCGTTTGCCATGCTAAGACCGACAGCAACGCGTCGGACTTCTTTCCTTTCTTGCAGCAACAGCACAGTCCAAGCCCTGTACTAGGCGTCGGCTTTTCCTTCCCGGTCCTCGCCCGAGACGGCCATGATGCAGCCGCAGCCGAGGTAATCCTGATCGGCTCCCAAGAACAAGGCATCTTCCAGGCTTGTTGCCCCCCGAGTCTCGGCCCAGGTAAAGCAGAGCTGTATGGACCTAGGCTCGATCATGTCTGAGGGAACTCCTTATGCCGAGCTAGCCGATTTAAGTATACATCGGCTTCCCAAAAAACGGAGAACCTTCAAGGTGAGCTGCCCCCCGAGTTTCTTCAGTCCCTGCCGGCCGACAGGCTCCCCGACATTGATCCGATCATTGATCCGATCCACGCGCCCATGCTGCTCCTGACATTGTTCTTGAAGAAATCTCCCTTGAGTCGATGGCCCTGCATCGGCTTTCATGTCCTTAAGTCGATGCCTGCTGCATCGGCTGTGTTCGAAAATTTTCGAATTTTCACTTTTTTACAGCCGACCTGTGCATCGGCCCCCATATCTCAATACCCGTCAACAAAAGATGAGATGCTTCTGTTGTATACCCTCATATTTCCATATACCTGGGCGCCCCCCCGAGCCGATTCTGTCAAGAAAATTGATGGTATCGGCTCTGTTGGATAACATGTTGAACCCAGGCAGAGAGGTAGGTGAGGACAATTTTGGCCGATTGCTGGAATCGGCCTCCACGTTGCTTGTTCGTTGAAGGTTTTGTAAGTTCCCTTCGTAAATTTTTCGGGGCCGATCACAAGGATCAACCTCTCCTGGTTTGCCCATTGGTTTGATCTTGCTACTTGGTCAGGCTGGATGAAACCAACCCAACCTCTGACTTGATGCGCCCGCCGTCGTCCACCTTGTGTGCTCCGTAGAGTCGTGGAGCGCTACGCTCCGTCGGCAAGACGAGTACCATGTTTGTGCCAGCCGATGTCTCATCATCGGCTTTCCTCTCGTTTAGGGCGCCACTCCATTTTCCGTGGACGACCCTCTTCATCCAGGGTTCGCTGAACCTTTGCAGCCGGATCGGGCCGTGCCTTTCTTAGCGTATGCAGGTACAACCTTTCGGCTTCCTCCGGGCCGCGCAATCGCTGAACCCTGCGCTTCTGGGAACGGCTGAGTCCGTCAGGGCACCACCTTGGCCGGTGGTACCTGTCTTCTTCCACTTCTCCCTCGTCTTCTGAATCTTCAATATCTGCCCAACGAGGTGACTCAGCGCATTTGCTTTGTGGTGGGAGAGGCCCTAAGCGCTCGAACACAGACACGTTGGCTGCCTCCTTCTTTTTCTGATTGCATTCTGGGCAATTGCCGATTGTGGGCAATCGGCTCATTCCTGAATCCCAGCAGTGTCTGAAGAAGGGGCAGTCCCAATGCCTGGCGTTGTCGTCTTGCTCCCTTGATGCTTCCGTGGCATAGCGCTCATGCTCCTCCTCATCGTGATCCTGCCGACGATATCTTCTGGCTTCTCTAGCCAAACGATTTCCTCTATCACTGTAATAGGGGCGCCGGCGTTGACCATACTGATTAACATATTTGTTGAGGAGGTGATCAGAGAGGGGTCGCTGATATCTTATATTCTTCACCTCTCCCTCTGTGACATAGCGCTTGCCATCATGACGGAGCCGATCGCATGGAGCGGCCTCATCTGGTATCCTTGCCGTGAGAGCAGTCGCCCTCATCTCCATCTTTGCCGAGCGGTTTCCAGGCCCTACCATGTTGATGCCGAACGAGGGGCCTGGCTGGCAACCTTCAGGGTAGGTGATTCCTACCATGTTAACGGCGGGGAAGGGTTGGGTGTCGACCTTCATGGCGTACTGGTTGAAAATTAGCCGCCCCTTCTCTATCGCCGCTTGTCAACACTGTAGGTGGCACGCCCTCCACGTTGCTTGTTCGTTGAAGGTTTTGTAAGTCCCACCGGGCGTGCCAGAATGTGTTGACTGCCAAAACCCACCGGCGGGCAGCGGCCTTGTCAACACTGTAGAGCCGGGGGGAGCCTAGAGCTGCGGCTGGCTGAGACCCCTCCGAGCGACGGCCCGCAATGCTCTTCTGGTCACACGCGGCGTTGCGAAGTGCAAGGGCGTGCCATCCGCCATCTCAGATGTAGATGGCGATGTGGTCGATGTAGACGATATGTCCCACCAGGCGTGCCAGAATGTGTTGACTGCCAAAACCCACCGGCGGGCAGCGGCCTTGTCAACACTGTAGAGCCGGGGGGAGCCTAGAGCTGCGGCTGGCTGAGACCCCTCCGAGCGACGGCCCGCAATGCTCTTCTCGGTCACACGCGGCGTTGCGAAGTGCAGGGCGTGCCACCTGACCTATACCTGGTCGGGAAGGTGATGAGATTGCCTCGCTTAGTTTCCTCGCAGGGCATACATGTAAACGTTAAATACGAGCCTCGATCGGCTCTCGGGTTATCCTGTGAATCGGCTCAAAGAGCCGATCCACCCATGATCCGTACGGGGTGTACGAATACTTGGTGATCCTGCTTGATCAAGATGAAGCTAATGAGATCTACGACGATTTAGGGTTTTCACCACATAATCGGATCATCCTACTCCAGGTTGGGCCGGATGGCCACGCACGGTGCTCGTAAGCCGATCCTAAACAAGGCCGGAAAACCAACATGAAGTTGATCCTAGGAACATCCCGTTTAGGACTTGCGAACGCCACCCTACGTGCCACAGGATCCTCCCCCCTTTGTAAGGCCAAACTATTGCGAGATATTAAACTAATCCTTGTAGAACAAGGAGCAATCGTAACGGATCAGATCTACTAAATAATGATCAAGCGGGTGCCGCCCCCACACCTGGGATAGGCGTGAGGACGGCTAGATATGCAAGGGTTGCACTACGTAAGCATGCTTAAACGAAGAACAATGCTAACCCTAACACATCTAATGATAACTACGTTGCTCGCCATCAAAAGCGCTTCGATGACGAGCAACGCATGAACAACGTGGGGCTTAGTGCTGCCTAGATCGCAAGATGCGATCTAGGCAGCATGTCGCTTACCCGATAGAAACCCTCGAGACGAAGGAGTTGGCGATGCGCCGAGATTGGTTTGTTTTTGGGGTTGAACGTGAGTTGTTGTTTATTCCATAAACCCTAGGTACATATTTATAGTCCAGGGGACTTTCTAATGTGGGCATGCACTAAACCGTGCACGACTCAGATTCTATCTCTTATAATAAACTACTAAGTAAAGATACACGGGCAATTCAGCCCAAGACCCTTCGTGCCAGGCCGCCTTAGAATCCTTTCACAGGTAATCAGCACAAGCCCGGCCCACATCTGGATTCGTCTAAAATCTGGTGATAACAGAAGTGGAGACTCCCCTTGCAGCGTGTCTTGATCTCCCCGGCAACGGCGCCAGAAAATATGCTTGATGGCGTGTATTTCACACGTTCGTTGGGCAACCCCAAGAGGAAGGTATGATGCGCACAGCAGCAAGTTTTCCCTCGTAAAGAAACCAAGGTTTATCGAACCAGGAGGAGCCAAGAAGCACGTTGAAGGTTGATGGCGGCGAGATGTAGTGCGGCGCAACACCGTAGATTCCGGCGCCAACGTGGAACCTGCACAACACAACCAAAGTACTTTGCCCCAACGAAACAAGTGAGGTTGTCAATCTCACCGGCTTGCTGTAACAAAGGATTAACCGTATTGTGTGGAAGATGATTGTTTGCAGAGAAAATAGTAGAAACAAGTATTGCAGCAGATTTGTATTTCAGTATTAAAGAATGGACCGGGGTCCACAGCTCACTAGAGGTGTCTCTCCCATAAGATAAAAACATGTTGGGTGAACAAATTACAGTCGGGCAATTGACAAATAGAGAGGGCATAACAATGCACATACATGACATGATAAGTATAGTGAGATTTAATTGGGCATTACGACAAAGTACATAGACCGCCATCCAACTGCATCTATGCCTAAAAAGTCCACCTTCAGGTTATCATCCGAACCCCCTCCAGTATTAAGTTGCTAACAACAGACAATTGCATTAAGTATGGTGCGTAATGTAAGCAACAACTACATCCTCGGACATAGCGCCAATGTTTTATCCCTAGTGGCAACAGCACAACACAACCTTAGAATTTTCTCGTCACCGTCCCAGTGTCAATGCAGGCATGAACCCACTATCGAGCATAAATACTCCCTCTTGGAGTTAAAAGCAAAAACTTGGCCAGAGCCTCTACTAGTAACGGAGAGCATGCAAGATCATAAACAACACATATGTAATAACTTGATAATTAACATGACATGATATTCTCTATCCATCGGATCCCGACAAACACAACATAGAGTATTACAGATAGATGATCTTGATCATGTTAGGCAGCTCACAAGATCCAACAATGAAGCACAATGAGGAGAAGACAACCATCTAGCTACTGCTATGGACCCATAGTCCAGGGGTGAACTACTCACTCATCACTCCGGAGGCGACCATGGCGGTGTAGAGTCCTCCGGGAGATGAATCCCCTCTCCGGCAGGGTGCCGGAGGAGATCTCCAGAATCCCCCGAGATGGGATCGGCGGCGGCGGCGTCTCAGTAAGGTTTTCCGTATCGTGGTTTTTCGCATCAGGGGTTTCGCGACGGAGGATTTAAGTAGGCGGAAGGGCAGAGTCGGGGGCCAGACGAGGGGCCCACACCATAGGGGGCGCGGCCCCCCTTGGCCGCGCCGCCATGTGGTGTCGCCACCTCGTGGCCCCACTTCGTATGTTCTTCTGTCTTCTGAAAGCTCCGTGGAAAAATAGGCCCCTGGGTCTTCGTTTCGTCCAATTCCGAGAATATTTCGTTACTAGGATTTCTGAAACCAAAAACAGCAGAAAACAGGAACTGGCACTTCGGCATCTTGTTAATAGGTTAGTTCCAGAAAATGCACGAATATGACATAAAGTGTGCATAAAACATGTAGGTATCATCAATAATATGGCATAGAACATAAGAAATAATCGATACGTCGGAGACGTATCAGTGCCCGCGCTCTCGGGTGAGCCCCGGCCCAACGTCTTTGCCCGTCTTGCAAGTGCTCAGTTGTTTCGGCTTAGTCTCCCTAGTGGTAGTGTCCTAGTTCCCCCATCTTCTGCTGGTAGCGCTCTTGGTAGTCCTATCTTTGTGTGAGTGTGCGGTTCTTTCGTTTAAGCTGGGCTCAGCACTGTGTATCTTGTCGCCGTTAAGGGCGTTATTAATTTAACGTCGGGCCTTTGGCCTTTTATCTAAAAAAAAAAAAGAACCAGTGTCTGAGTATTTCCTGAGAATAAACTTGCCTCTTGGTTAGAAATACGAAAATAGGTGGATGACATTCTTGGCTTCTTTGCATTTACGGAGGCTACAGTGAAATGTGGAATTCCTACTTGCAGTGTTGCACTACTTCCTTCTGGTTTTATCGTCTATACTGGTCTATGACCAAAATTTCTCATGTCAAATTGTCAAAGTTTTGGTCAAGATCAAAAAAAAAAATTTGTCTTGTTGTCTCTAAATTAATCTAATTTGATGTTGCATACATTAGACTTGTTTCTTGTTTAATCTACACCTATAGTGTTATACTTCATGGTGTGGTATTAAGTTGAGGTAGGAATGTAGGATACTTTCGATCGGCAAGGAGCAAGTGCATCAATTCAAAGTGTTGTCTTCTGTATGAGACTGTATGCCATCTTCGTTCTTGTTCTCCCCCGGTGCCATGCATAGTCTCTCTGTTATTAAATAAACATGAGTTGGTAAACTGCAGAACATATTTGCATTTTGCAGAAATAAACATTTTCTTGTCTCTGATTTGTTTTTTGATTTGATCTTATCTGATACTGGTGTGCCTGTGTATCTTTTCTCATACTGTCCGATATGACTTATGAGATATTTCCCGCTATCATCTCATTTTTATCAGGAACCTTTGCCATTGCAACAAATTATATTTTCAGACGCAAACAGACAGCAGTTGTCCATAACAAAAACATGAATCAAACTGTGATGGCAAATTCCAAATTGCAGCAGATACACAATGTTATTTCAGATGCAAAAGGACACTACATTTCATTCGAAAGCAACTAAGGGACATACAAAGTTGCAATTACAATAATTGTACTATTACAATGTGTGTTTCACAAGTACAATAGCTGCGCGCTAGCTCTTTCATGTTGCGGGTCGGCCGGTTCTTGCCACCGGTGAGACGATCTTGAGCAGCAGCTGATCTCATATGGCGCCACTTCGTCAGCATCCGCAGGAGGACCTTCTCAGCTAGTCTTCGTCGCCGGCGAACCACGGGAGCTTGAGCGCGTCGGCCGCCGTCAACCTCTTCTCGGGGTTGCATGTAAGCAGCCCCGCCATGACCTCGAATCCTTCCTCGGACAGGGTCTCCTCGGGGAACAGCTCGCGCAGCCTGCTGCGCTGTCCCGGCTTCAGCGCTGGAATCTTGGCGGCGCGGGGCAGGGACGCGAACCGGGCCTCCCGCAGAAGCTGCTCCCGGGGATCGGGGCATTCTGCGGCATCGACTTCCGGCGGCGGCGAGGCTAGGTGCTTGATCGCGACGGTCTGGCCCGTGGCGCGGTGGCGAGCCTTGAAGACGACGCCGAAGGCGCCCTCGCCGAGGCAGGTCTTCTCTTCCTCGTAGTCGGCGGTGGTGGCGTAGGCGGCGGGCTTCTTGATGGCGGCGGCCTTCTTGATGCCGCTGGGGCCAGGCCATGTTCTTTTCGCGACGACGACCTTCCTCTTCTTGTTGACGGCCTGGCCGCCCATGACGACTGCGGCGGCTGGTCGCTTGCATATGGCCATAGCTAGGGCGATCAGACGACCGGAGTAGAAGGAAGCGCGAGGTGGAGGAGGTTGTGGGATCGATCAGACAGCACAGGACAGGAGTAGCTCAAATGGATCTGAACTCTAGGGCGAGGGTAATAACGAGGCCGGGGCGGGAAGGAAACTCAAGTCGGATTCGTAATTTGGGGCGAAAACTTGACGAGTACGTTGTGTTCGATCGGATTCGAACTGCACTTTGGGCTTTCCATGTTGGGAAACAATGCGTCCTAGATTTTCCTTTCCTTGTTGCGGTGTAGTCAGATGGTGAGGTTACGGAGGACCCTCAGGAGATCGGTGAGATGACAAAAAAATTCTTTGGACATTTGTACGAATCTGAGGGGACAAGCGGGATGGACGCTGTACTTAACTTGGTGCCGCGTCGAGTAACTGTGCAGATGAACGAGGAGATCACATCGCCATTCAGTGAGGATGAGGTGAAGTGCGCCCTTTTTCAGATGTACCCGACGAAGGCCCCTGGGCCTGACGGATATCCTGCGCATTTTTCCAACGTAATTGGGAAATATGTGGTAGCGAGGTAACGGAAGCGGTCCTTCGGATTTTACGTGGGATTGATAGCCCGGAGGAGATAAATAATACGTTTATTGTTCTGATACCAAAGGTAGCAAGTCCTACCGAGTTGGGCAGTTTTGGCCGATCAGCTTATGCAACGTAATTTACAAAATTGCTTCGAAAGTTCTAGCCAACAGGTTGAAGAGGATATTGCCCGAAATTATATCGCAAGAGCAATCAGCCTTTGTACCGGGGAGGCTGATCACAGACAACATAATTACAGCTTATGAGTGCCTTCATTTTATGAAGAGGAACAAAGCGAAAAAGCATAGACATTGTGCACTAAAGCTGGATATGAGGAAGGCTTACGACCGAGTTGAGTGGGCATATTTGGAAGCGATTATGTTGCGACTTGGTTTTGATAGAGGCTGGGTTAGTTTGGTGATGAGGATGATCTCGACGGTGTCATTCTCGGTTCTTTTTAATGGGGCACCTTTGGAGTCTTTTAGGCCATCACGGGGAATTCGACAGGGTGACCCAATATCCCCTTATTTGTTTTTGCTTGCAGCGGAGGGCCTTTCGTGCCTTTTAAAATCAAGAAGTGTTGTTCCATCATCGAATCTCGAAGGTCTAAGAGTGGCAAATTCTGCTCCGGCAGTCAACCACTTACTTTTTGCGGATGATAGCCTGCTGTTTGTGAAAGCAAGTATTGAGGGAGCTAATGAAGTTACAGGGGTTTTGGAGGCCTACTGTCAAGCTTCGGGACAACGTGTCAATATGGATAAATCTTCGGTTTTCTTTAGCAAGGGATGCCCAGAAGAAGTCCGCAATGCTATGAAAGAGAGGCTAATTGTGCAAAACGAGACTCTTAATGAAAAGTACCTTGGTATGCCTTCTGATGTGGGGCGAGAAAGAAATGGTTCCTTTAAATATTTAAAGGACCGTGTTTGGAAAAGGATCTAAGGATGGATGGAGATTTTACTTTCTGCTGGAGGAAAGGAAATTTTGATCAAGGCAATCGCTCAGGCGATCCCCACATATTCTATGTCATATTTCAAGTTGCCACGTGGGCTATGCGAGGCAATTAATTCACTACTCCGAGATTTCTGGTGGGGAAGTAGGGATGGCAAGAGGAAAACCTGTTGGGTGTCGTGGGAAGAGATGACTACACCCAAGTATGCTGGAGGTATGGGGTTTAGAGATATAGAACTATTTAATCTTGCTCTGCTTGCACGGCAGGCGTGGCGGATCCTGCAAAACCCGGAGGCACTGAGTGCGAGGGTGCTAAAGGCGGTATACTACCCACAATGCGACTTTCTAGATGCAGAACTGGGGCCACACCCTTCACAGATATGGCGGGCAATTTTTGAAGGCAAAGATATACTCAAACGGGGCCTTATTCGCAGGATAGGTACCGGTGAATTAACACATGCTTGGAATGACCAATGGCTGCCACGTGAAACAGCAATGAGGCCGATGGTGTGTCTCAAGAGGGATCCTCCAATTTTATTGATAGCACAACAGCATGTTGGAATGTGGCAAAGCTGCAGCAATTTTTTCTACCAATGGACATTGACGTGATCATATCAATTCCATTGAGTACTAGGCAACATGAGGACTTCTGGTCTTGGAATTTTGAAAAGACTGGTCTATTCTCGGTGCGATCAGCTTACAAGATGATTGTTGACACGAAGAAACGCCGAGAAGCTTGGTTGGATGGGAAGGCTACTAGTTCTAATCATGGTCAGGAGGAAAAGAACTGGACGTCCTTGTGGAAGGTTAAAATCCCGTCCAAGATTCGTGTATTTATTTGGAGGTTAGCCAAACAGTCAATCCCGACAGGTGATGTACGGTATCGGCGAAATATGGCGCCTGACATGTCATGTGGTATATGCGGCGAGGCTGATTCTTGGCGCCACTCGTTACTAGAATGTACAATGTCCCGTTGTGTTTGGGCATTGGTACCAAAGGAGATCACAGAGCATATGGAGAGGACAACCGAACCGAAGGCTAAACAGTGGATTTTTGCGATGATGTCAACTCTTAAGCATGAGGATCTCATCAGGTGTTTCGTCACTTTATGGGCGATATGGCACGCAAGAAGGAAGGTATTCCATGAAAATATTTTTCAGAGTCCATTGTCAACTCATAGCTTTGTGGAGAACTTTCTCAATGACCTGGAGATGGCCACGCCAAAGAGCAAGCTGAGCCAATGCACAACTAGTAGAGAAGAAGTGGCTCACAAGTGGACAGCGCCACCCAGTGGTTTCAGTAAAATCAACGTAGATGCTGCCGTTCGAAAGAACCAGAATTGTGGAGCTGTAGCGGCGGTGTGCCGTGGAGATGATGGCGTTTATCTCGGAGCGTCAGCAGTTGTGGTACAAGGTATTAGCGATCCAGCGACGCTTGAAGCCTTGGCATGTCGAGAAGCTCTCGCTCTTGCAGCTGACTTGCAACTGCAGAGTGTGGTTATAGCATCAGATTGCCTTGAAGTTATTCAGAGCATTGGCCGAGAGAACCTGGCAGGTTCAGTTCAGTCTTACATGAGATAAAGGCAAGAAGACAAGACTTCTATTCGGTGAACTTTGTACACGAACGAAGAGAATCAAACGTAGAAGCACACAGCTTAGCTCGGAGTTCTGCTTCTTTAGCACACGGTCGTCACCTCTGGCTAGTTCAAACGCCAGATCAGTTTTGTATCCCATTAAACATTGCAATATAATAAAGTGACGGCTGTTTCCTCAAAAAAAAAAAGTTAGGCTTGGGACTCAGATTCAGGCCACCGAGCGACTTCACCAGACTCATTTGCCAAACATTACAAATGGAACGTACAAGATGGACTTAAATAGATTCTCTTTTTTTTTGAGGGTCAAAGTCTCGTAACTCCCCAGCCTCGTAACTCCCCAGCCTCCCGTAGCTCCCCAGCCCTAAACGCCGCCGCCGCCTTTAGCGCCGCCGGGGCATAGACCCTCGGGGCGTGGCGGCGGCGGGGGCCCTTCCTCGTCGACGCCTGGTGGACGGCGGCCGGATCCCCTTCCTCGACGCATGGCGGGCGCGCGGATGGGTTGGGCGGCGGCGGCCTGCACTGCGCCCCCTTCTCCTGCCGGCTCTCCCTCGGCCGGCGCGGTTGGGATGGGCGGCGGCGGCCAGCGCTGCGGCCTCCCTCCTCCCGTCGGCTCTCCGCAGCACTCCGACAGGGGCTGGTGGTGGGCGGCAGCCAGGCTCATGGCCTGCGCCAATTTCCCCCCGCCTCTCGCCGGTGAGTGGAGGTGATCTCGGGCTTCACCCGCGACATGAGGTCGCCCGGGGCAGCAGCCTTGGGTAAGACGGTGGAGGTGGTCCTCTTCTTCGCCGGAGAGGGTTGGCCTGCGGTTGGTGGTGGTGGATCTATCGATCTATCACCGCGTTCCGGCGGCGAGATGGAGATGCTTGGAAGCCGGCGACGGAGTCGCCGGTGGAGGGTTGGAGTGGCCAGCCCGGGATGGTCGCCGACGTGGGGGTCCGACCTGAATAAAGGCGGTGGTCCTAGGGTCTCTCTTGCGTGAAGAGGAAGACCTACCGGAGGCCTGGACTCGTGATCTAGCCGGAGTGTTGAGTTCCGGAAGGCTCCGCCGGTGAATGTAACAGTGCTTTTTGCCTGGAGTTTGCTGGATCGGTGGTATTCGGTTGTGCGCACCCATGCTTTTATTCCGACCGATTGGTTCTGGAGGGAGCGGCGCAAAGCTCTTTTTCTGTGTTGACATCAAGTGACTATGGATCCATGATGAAAGTCGGAAGAAGAGAAGTTCATGAAGGTCGGAGGGGAGGACTAGCTAAGGGAGGTTCAAGTCTTCGCGTTGTTGAGGGACTTACTTGGTGTTCCGGGCTTCACAGCAGCGGTATGAAAGTGGGGGCGACAACACAGGTGAAGTTTAGAGTCCTACCTTTCAGGGTGAAAACCCAAGGTCTGGCCTTAACTGGTTGTGCGTGCCAATGACCTTATTGGAGGCATTGCTTTGAGAGCGGGGACTATCTTCAGGGTGAAAACCTAAGATCGTTGATCGGGCGACGATGGTGTTCGCGCACTATTCCCTTCTTGGAGGCGTCGTTTTTGGAGATTCTGTATTTCAGGTGTTGTCTTGGTGGTGGATGTATTGCTGTTGTTAGGACCGAGATACTGTAGCGGGATTTTTGTTTCTTAGTTTTCTTTTCTTTTTTTGGCTGTGTGCATCCGTAGTGCTATTAGGGTGGTGCGTTGTTGCAGAGGCTGGGGGTGGTATCGTTTTGATATTAATATATTCCCTTTATCGAAAAAACAATATGGACTTAAATTTCGAACTGCAATTAAAAGTTTAGGACAAAAAAAGAATAAAAATCTAGTAAGTCCAAATACGTGATTGGGGATTCTAGGAAAGTTTTATTCCATTTAGGGCAATTGTTTTGTCATTAAATAGCCTTTGATGTTTTCAGAATCCCCCAAATAGCACCGGATCAAGCGTTTCAAGAACGCTTTTCCTTCGTACCGCGTTTGAGGGACGTCGCTGCTCAGCCGCATTCCCAAACGAGGCCCCAAACCAATAAAAATGCACCAAAATAAAGATTTCATTCAAATTTGATTATATTTTACAAGTTTGAATGAAAATGGCTAGATTATAACCCTAGCCTACTAGCTGCCGGCAATGCGTTCGATGGCCCTGCCCCGTCGTCACCTCCCCTCCGCCGCAGCTCCTGCACCGTGTGCCGCCTTTCCCTACGGAGCGTATCGAGAAGACGCAGGTGCTCGTTTGCCGCATCGTCGCTTACCCTCCCCAGCTGCTCCTACTGGAGGGAGAGTTCGACGGCATGGCGAACCTGCTCCTCCTCGCGGGCATGGGCGTCGTCCTGCACCTTCTTCTACGACTCGAACGACTCGAGGAGCGCCTGGCGCTGCGCTGCGGCCTCCTCCGAGTTCGGCCCGTCGTCGTCATCATCATCCTCCTCCTCCATTTGTGCCACCGTTGCCAACACATCAGCCTCCACCGCCTAGGCTGCCACTTCCGATGTCACCGCCTCCTTCCGCAACTGCTGCCCTAGCGCCTCCTGCCGCTGCCATTGATGGAGCTCCCACATCCGCAGCCGCTCCTGCAGCTCCTCAATGCCTCGCTGCTCGTACAACTCGTTCGCACGCCGCCGTAGCTCCATCTCATCTGCACGGCGACGCCGATGCCCTCGCTATGGATGCCTTTTATAGGCGTCGGCGACGCGAGAAGAGGCGGGAAAAAAGCGCGGGAAGAAAGAGCGGGTGCGATGGTGGCGACGCGTGGAGGACGTGCAGAGACGCGTCGGGGAGGCGTAGCGCCGACGGGACGTCTCGCCTGCCCCTATATCGCTATTAAGGTAAAGCTACGACGCTTCGTTCGTGTGGCAATGACGCGTTGAGCCCGCCACTCCCCGCCTCGATCTCACTGTGTCCGGAGCGTCCGGAGCATCTCCTGTGGAGTGGTTAAAGGTTCGGGACGTCAGGCACCGTATTGGGCTGCCGGGCGGAAGGAGGCTTTGGACTGAGACCGAAAATATATCCAGCGCGTCCCAAAATTCATTGGGAGCGCAACTGGAGATGCTAAGTTGCCTATCGATGGCTTGGTATGGTGGCGGCGAGGTCCCTCGTGGCCTCATGGCTGATTGTGAGGTGGCCAGACTAGAGAATAGTAGAGGAGTCCCATGGCTAGGGGTTTGGGTTCTTTGGAACATTTTGTACTACCATAATAGTGCATAAGCACTTTTTGGTTGCGACGCCGTTGTTCACCTGACTGTCATGGATTTTTTTCCTGTAGCGGGATATTTTTGAACAATGTAGCATATATATTGTTGAACTTTACCCGACACTTATGATGTAGACATGTATTTTTATCAAATTTATTTCCATTTCTTAAATGTTGGATTGGCTTGATTAATGGATAGTTTATTGGCACATTGGATCTAATCCTTTTTATGTTAGATTTCAGGAGAATATAAATAAAATACTATGATAATGGTAGGACGAAGCAAAAATTCTGAAGATGTACTCGTGGATCTAATAAAAATACCAAGAGAGACTTGTTTGGCGCTCTTCGGCAGGAATTGGAGTAAGCACTAGGGACATGTTTGGTTCGCACTTTCTATTCATAATCTGATTACGATGCAACATGATGCAGTTAATCATGTGCATTGACTTATATTTGTAGGAGTTTTTCATGTGCAATTCTTGAACCATATGTTAGCTTCAACGTTGCAATAAGAAGAAATTGATGAATAACGTCAAGTGTCAAGTTTGTCTTAAAGATGAAGATGAAGTGAGCCCTCAAGTTTAACTTCAAAACATCAACATGATGAAGAATGAAGAAATGAAGTGCAAGTTCAAGATAAGCCATCTCGAAGATATCATTTGCTTGAACCATGCCATCCATATGTTGATCATTAGCATGGTCACAGGTATTTCTTAGGCTTTACTTTAATATTTTACTTTAAAGTTAATGGATCATCTAACCCTAATTCTTTTACTTAATCATTTAGTAATCCCTAGGGATTATGAAAGCTACTATTCACTGAGTGGTAGTTCTTGACTAAGTATTTCAAGTTTTTAGAGTTGAAGTCTAATGCTTCACTATTATGGTTAATTACATTTCTTAGTTTCACTTTATTGCCTCACTTAAGGTTAATGTAGGGTGTTAGCCCTAATTATTTTTAGTGAATTTATTTCTAGATGAGTTTAGAACACGAGTGACTTTTATTTTAATGTTAAGAATAAATATATATATCTACTCTTACTATTTCTAGTTTTAATAACATTTAGCTTTATAATTTTCCCTTTTAAGGAAATTGGAGTGTAGCCGTGTAGGGCTTAGGTTATTACTAAACGACTTTTTACTAGTACCACACATCATTTTAGAAAACACTCCATTCACATATTCAACTTTTTATGAAATTACTTTAACACGGTAAAATTGCTCAATTTTTTTTATTAATTCTTTGAGTTTCTATGCATTTACAAAATTAAATAATATAGTTTATTTGAGTATATAATATTTCGGTGATAGATTTTAAGTGATTATAATGATTTTTGTGAGGTTTGGTTATTTTTCTACATTTTTACCAATTCTTAGAAGCTTTTAGGTTTTAACCATATCAGTAAAATCAAATTTTAATTACTTTTTGCGCTGAAATGAATCTAACCACATAGACTTGCGTGTGGAGCCAAGCCTAGGTCAAAGGCCATGTTGGCTAACGGTCAACTACATGTTTTGTGCAGAATCATACTAGTTCTTGATCTGCCTTCTTCATCAAAGGAACCATCTACTGAGAGAGCAGTCTAACCAGATGTAGGCCACTGCCATGGAGAACTTGGAGCCTTCCTCATATCTCAAGTAGGCCACATCGTACTAACAAACTTCTTCCCTTGATAATTTTAGATACCGATCGGATCTGATACAATGTATCATAGTAGCTATATAGTCAGAAACTCAATTCGGCTCCCGGGTGCGTATGATCCCTCTACCATAAAAATATATTTCCAAGTGTTAAAAAAATTTGACAAAAAAATTTACATGTACATCTCCATAATATATGTTTATTCGTCAAGTTTCACGAAAAAATGATATTTTTGTAGTCTGAGCGGAAAAGAGAAAATTTATCTTGTGACAAGTCTTTGTTTCAGCACCGAATTTTGTATTTTTTTACACACGCCACATGACATGTCGATTTTTCATGAAACGACTTTGTGAGCGGGTAGCACATGAAGATGCGTGCGAAATTTTTGTTTCAATTTTTTTGACATTTTAAAAAGTGTCTAACATGTATTTCAAGATAAAGGGAGCATACGCTCGCATGTGCCAAAACATCACTCCCTGAAGTCTAATGCTTCACTATTATGGTTAATTACATTTCTTAGTTTCACTTTATTGCCTCACTTAAGGTTAATGTAGGTGTTAGCCCTAATTATTTTTAGTGAATTTATTTCTAGATGAGTTTAGAACACGAGTGACTTTTATTTTAATGTTAAGAATAAATATATATAGCTCCTCTTACTATTTCTAGTTTTAATAACATTTACCTTTATAATTTTCCCTTTTAAGGAAATTGGGGTGTAGCCGTGTAGGGCTTAGGTTATTACTAAACGAACTTTTTACTAGTACCACACATCATTTTAGAAAACACTCCATTCACATATTCAACTTTTTATGAAATTACTTTAACACGGTAAAATTGCTCAATTTCTTTTTATTAATTCTTTGAGTTTCTATGCATTTACAAAATTAAATAATATATTTTATTTGAGTATATAATATTCCGGTGATAGATTTTAAGTGGTCATAATGATTTTTGTGAGGTTTGGTTATTTTTCTACATTTTTACCAATTCTTAGAAGCTTTTAGGTTTTAACCATATCAGTAAAATCAAATTTTAATTACTTTTTTTCGCTGAAATGAATCTAGCCAAATAGACTTGCGTGTGGAGCCAAGGCTAGGTCAAAGGCCATGTTGGCTAACGGTCAACTACATGTTTTGTGCAGAATCATACTAGTTCTCTGCCTTCTTCATCAAAGGAACCATCTACTGAGAGAGTAGCCTAACCAGGTGTAGGCCACTGCCATGGAGGACTTGGAGCCTTCCTCATATCTCAGGTAGGCCACACCGTAGTAACAGTGTAACACACTTCTTCCCTTGATGATTTTAGATACCGATCGGATCTGATACAATGTATCACAGTAGCTACATAGCTACCTTTTGGTTACTTCAATTGGAGGACAAATCTCGTCGTGAAGAATGCCATTTCTCAATTGCCTCTTAATTAGAGCTTTAGAGGGGCGCTAACTATCTATCCTAAATGTAGAACAAGTTCTCTGAGTACTTCCTAAGAATAAACTTGCCTCTTGGTTAGAAATACGAAAATAGGTGGATGACATTCTTGGGTTCTTTCCATTTACTGAGGCTACAGTAAAATGTGGAATCCCTACTTGCAGTGTTGCACTACTTCCTTCTGGTTTTATCGTCTATAATGGGGCCAAAATTTTGGTCAAGATCAATCTTTTTGTCTTGTTATCTCTAAATTAATCTAATTTGATGTTACATCTATAGTTTTATACTTCATGGTGTGGTATTAAGTTGAGGTGGGATACTTTTGATCGGCAAGGAGCAAGTGCATAAATTCAAAATGTTATGTTCTGTATGCTGTATGCCGTCTTCATTCTTGTTCTCCCCCGATGCCATAGTCTCTCTGTTCTTAAATAAACATGAGTTGGTAAACTGCAGAACATATTTGCATTTTGCAGAAATAAACATTTTCTTGTGTCTAATTTTTTTTTGATTTGATCTTATCTGATGCTGGTGTGCCTGTGCATTCTTTTCTCATAGTGTGCGATATGACTTATGAGATATTTCTCCGCCTATCATCTTATTTTAGTCAGGAACATTTGCCATTGCAACAAGTCTTTTTTCTTCAAGCGCAAACAGACAACAGATGTGCATTACAAAACATGAATCGTATTGTGATATGGCGAATTCCAAATTGCAACAGATACACAACTGTTACTTCAGATGCAAAACTACACTAGTACATTTTACTAGAAAGCAACTAAGGGACATACAAAGTTGCAATTACAATAATTGTATTACAATGTGTGTTTCACATTCACAAGTACGCGAGCTGCGCGCTAGCTCCTTCATGTCGCGGGTCGGCCGGTTCTTGCCACCGGTGAAACGATCTTTAGCAGCAGCTGATCTCATATGGCGCCACTTCGTCAGCATCCGCAGGAGGACCTTCTCAGCTTGGGCAGGAGGATCTCCTCAGCTAGTCTTCGTCGCCGGCGAACCACGGGAGCTTGAGCGCGTCGGCCGCCGTCAATCTCTTGTCGGGGTTGCACGTAAGAAGTCCCTCCATGACCTCGAATCCTTCCTCGGACAGGGTCTCCTCTGGGAACAGCTCGCGCAGCCTGCTGCGCTGTCCCGGCTTCAGCGCTGGAATCTTGGCGGCGCGGGGCAGGAACGCGAACCCGGGCCACTCGACCTCGTCCGGCGTGCCTAGCAGCCCGAAGATGGTCCATAGGTAGATAATCTCCTCAGCGTAGAGACGTTGCATCTCGAGCAGGGCTTCCTCCACGCCGGCACGCAGCAGAAGCATCTCGCCGCCGACGAGCTCTGCCATGACGCAACCGATCGACCAGGAGTCCACGAGCGAGTCGATATCCGGTTTCCCCAGGAGCACCTCCGGAGCGGCGTAGGGCATCGTGCCGGCCTCGCTGTGCGGCGGCGGGTCGGACGCCGAGATGGCCAGGCCGAAATCGCAGATCTTGAGGACCTCCTCGCCTTCCGTGAGCAGGAGGTTGGCCGGCTTGATGTCGCGGTGCACGACGTTGCGTTCATGCACCCCCTTGGCGCCCGTCAGGAGCTGGCGCATGAAGGCGCGCACGGTGGCCTCCGGGGGCGGCGGCGCGCTGCGGTCCTGCCGCTCGTCGAGGATGTCGCGGAGGCTCTGGCCGGCTACGAAGTCCATGACCAGGCCGAGCTTGGTGGTGCTCGGGTTAAGGACGACGCCGTGGAAGCCGACGACGTGGGGGTTCCCGCTGCACGCCTCGAGGAACCGGGCCTCCCGCAGAAGCTGCTCGCGGGGATCGGGGCATTCGGCGGCGTCGACTTCCGGCGGCGGCGAGGCTAGGTGCTTGATCGCGACGGTCTGGCCCGTGACGCGGTGGCGAGCCTTGAAGACGACGCCGAAGGCGCCCTCGCCGAGGCAGGTCTTCTCTTCCTCGTAGTCGGCGGTGGTAGCGTAGGCGGCGGGCTTCTTGATGGCGGCGGCCTTCTTGATGCCGCTGGGGCCAGGCCATGTTCTTTTCGCGACGACGACCTTCCTCTTCTTGTTGACGGCCTGGCCGCCCATGACGACGGCGGCGGCGGCTGGTCGCTTGCAGATGGCCATAGCTAGGGCGAGGGTGGACTGGTGGGATCGATCAGACAGGAGTAGAAGGTGGAGGAGGAGGTGGGATCGATCACACAGCACAGGAGTAGCTCAAATGGATCTGAAGTCTAGGGCGAGGGTAATAACGAGGCCGGGGCGGGAAGGAGAACTCGAGCCGGATTCGTAATTTGGGGCGAAAACGCGTACAGAACCCCGATTGGAGTCGACGACAACTTTACGAATACGTTGTGTTCGGTCTCGGATTCGAACTGCAGTTGGGCTTTCCATGTTGTGAAACAATGCGTCCTAGATTTTCCTTTCCTTGTTGCGGTGTAAGCTCGGAGCGACTTCACCAGGCTCATTTGCCCAACATTACAAACGGAACGTATAAGCTGGACTTAAATTTCGAACTGCAATTAAAAATTTAGAAAAAATTGAAGAAAAACCCAGTAAATCTGAATACGTGATTGGGGATTCTAGGATAGTTTTGCTCCATTTAGATCGACTGTTTTGTCATTAAATAGAATTTCATGTTTACAGCTAAAAAAGGTTTAAATTGCCTCTCGGTGGCTTGGTAGCGGCAGTGGCGGACCCAGAACATTTACAAAGCCTTCGAACGAAACTGCTATAGAAAGTAACAAACGCAAGCAGGCTTGGGCCACTGCCGGGCACGAGGGATGCTAGATCCGCCCCTAGGTAGCGGTGAGGTCCCTCGTGGACTTGCGGCCAGGTAGCTGATTGCGGTGGCCGCCATAGTATAGAATAGTAGATGAGTCACCATGGCTTCAGTATGGATTTTTTTCCAAACATTTTGTGCTACAGCAGTGCAGAAATCACTTGTTCCCACAATAATATCTTTTTGTTGCAATGCCTTCTTCACCTAGTTTAGGGAGAATTTTTGTGTTGCAAGATATTTTTGAATTTTTTCGAGAATACACCCTGGGAGGTGTATTGATCACATAGAAGAAAAGCCAGAAGGCTCACACCATAACGTTTGTGCTCGTCAACAGGGGTGACAGCTCCCCGAGCAAAGCCTAATCTCCGTCCCTCCACGAGAAAGGAAAGGGGTCGGGAAAGCCGAAAGACTCGGAGCAGAACAACCTAGCTAGACGCCAACCGAGGGACTCCTCCTTGATCCTACCCCTAATCGCTCGAGCCTCCGGTGCCGCGCCGTTGAACACCACCTCATTCCGGTGCCTCCGGATGCACCGGAAGACAAGGATAACCGCCGTCCAAAGGTCCCGCCTCAGCCCCGAGGGGCAAATCAAGGAGGACCACCACCGAACAAGGTCGGTGTCCACGGAGGGGAGCCACTCCATCATCCCCCACCGAGCTAAGACCCAAGCCCGGATCTCACGCGTGACCACACAACCTAGCGTAAGGTGCTCGGATGGACTCCGGCTCTTGGTCGCACAGGGGGCAAGCAGCGAGGGTGTGGAAGGCCACGCCGCTGCAGCCTATCCGCCGTCCAGCACCTGTTCCGGGAGGCAAGCCAGGCGAAGAACTTGCAACCGTAGGGTGCCCGCGATCGCCAAATCCGGGAAGCCACCGGCGCCATCGTGGTCCCGGCGAAGAAGGCGCCATAGGCTGACTTGGCATAGTAGATACCATCGGCCGTCCACCGCCAGCGAAAAACGTCCCCCTGGTCAGGCGAGAGAAGGATGTCGGAGATGGCATTCCACAAGAAGAAGAACTCCAGGACCGCAGCAGCCCCCAAATTAGGACTGCAATCACGCATCCACTCCCCACTGAGCCCCTCCTTGACGGATCGGGAGTTGGCGTGACGCTTGCTGACCAAGGCCGCCAAGTTAGGCGCAATGTGCGCCACCCGCGCCCCGTCAATCCAGCGGTCCTTCCAGAATAGGGCTTCCTCGCCATTGCCCAAGGAGACCACCATGGCCGAGTCAGCCGGGGCCCGGCCGGAGGGGGAACCTTGAGATCGAACTCAGCCCACGCCTTCGCCGGGTCCGTCCGCTGCAGCCAAGCCCACCGACACCGCAGCGCCACGTTGAGGAGACGAAGGTTAGGAATGCCTAAGCCGCCACACCTCTTGGGAGAGGTCACCTTATCGCATGCCACCAGACGAGTGCCCGCCGCCGACGTCAGCCCACCCCTTCCACATGAAGCCGCGGCACACCTTACGGAGGGCTTGCAAAGTCTTGGGGGGGACGTCCAAGGACATCATGGCATGGACAGATATTTTTGAATAATGTAGCATATATCCCAGTACCTATGTGGTAGGCATGTATTTTTCATCATAGTTTCATAACATTGCTTTAATAAGAGTTTGGCTTAATGAATGAAATAGTAACTTGGCACATTCGGTCTAAACCTTTTTATATTAGATGTTGGGAAGGAGTTACTTGCATTGGTGGTATTCGAACTTGTCAACGAAGGCCATTATAGATGGAAGGTACAAGATTGACTTAAATTTTGAACTAAAATTAAACTTTTCAGAAAAGATCAGGTAAGTTCAAATACGTGATTGGGGATCCTAGGAAAGTTCCTTTCCCTTTTGATCAATGTTTTATTATTTAACAACCTCTTATGTGTTGAGCAATAAAAAATGTAATTAGCTCAAAATCATGGTTCAAGCATGACAGAGATTTGCAACATATACTACCAATGGAAAAAATGTTGTTACTCTATACCAGTTTTCGATGCGCTCCTTATGAAGAGCATTGTCCAGCTCAAGGCCAACAGATGCTTCCAGCTTCTATGGCATATCATTTCTCTTATAAATTCCCTTCTTCTGCATGCTTACAATCTTGCTCTCGGTGGCCCAGTAACGGCGATGTCCCTGGTGGTGAATGGGTGATTGTGAGGTGGCCAGGCTAGAGAATAGTACATGAGTCACAATGGCTTTGGTTATGGATTGTTTCGAACATTTTGTACTACCATAGTGAGTAAAAGAACACTTCATGCAGAACCATTTTATGTTTGTGATGCCTTTGTTCACCTGATTGTCATGGATTTTTTTTCATGTGGCAGGAAATGTGAACAATACATATGTTGTCCAATTTTACCCGGTACTTATGTTGTAGACTCGTATTTTTCAGCAAATTTCCTTCCATTGCTTTAATGTGAGATTGGCTTGATTAATGGAATACTTTATTGGCACATCGGATATAAACCTTTTTATATTGGATTTGAGGAGAATATAAAGAAAAAAATACTATGATGATGGTGGAGCAAAGCAATGTTCTGAAGACGTACTCGTAGAGCTAAGAAAAATACAAAGAGGGCTTGTTTCACATTCCTCGGCAGGAATTGGAGTAAGCACTAGGAACATGTTTGGTTCGCACTTTCTGTTCGTTATCTGAATTGGAGTAAAAAAAATACTATTTAGCTCAATGTGAAGACTGAAGATCATGGTTCAAGCACGGAAGAGATTTGCAACATGCCAACACCTACTACCAACGGAAAAATGCTTCTAATCTACTACGAGTGTCCGATGCGCTCCTTATGAAGATCATTGTCCAGCTTAAGGCCAAGGGATGCTACCAGCATCTCTGCCATATCCTTTCTCTTATAAATTTCCTTCTCCCGCCTGCTTGCGATCTTGCTTTCGGTGGCCCGGTAAGAGCGAGGTCCCTTGTGGTGAAATCGCTCATTGTGAGGTGGCCAGAGTAGAGAATAGTATAGGAGTCGACATGGCTATGGGTATGGATTCTTTCAAACATTTTGTACAACTGTTCTACGTAAAAAACACTTCTTAATGCAGAACCATTTTTTTCTTTGCGATGCCTTGTTCACCTTGTTGTCAGGGAATTTTTCGTGTGGCAGGATATTTCTACACAATGTAGCATATATGTTGTTAAATTTTACCCGGTACTTATGTTGTAGACATGTATTTTTCATCAAATTTCTTTCCATTGCTCTATGTCAGATTGGCTTGATTTACTATTATAGTTTATTGGCACATTGGATCAAATATTTTTATATTGGATTTTAGAAGAATATAAAGAAAAATACTATGATGATGGTGGAGCAAAGCAAAGTTGTGAAGACGTACTCATAGAGCTAAGAAAAATACTAAGATGGTTTTGTGTGACGCTCTTCAGCGGGAATTAGACATGTTTGGTTCACACTTTCTGTTCATTATTATGATGCAACCTCAACCCTTAATCATGTTTGTTCATCTCCTTACATAAACAAGTCCATGTAAAGAATTACCACCGCTAGTCACATTCGACTTTCCACCGCCCTTCTTGTGTCTTCTAAAAATCAGACCACCAGGGAGAGGAGCCCTGTGGCATTTTATTAAGAAGAAGGTGTGTGACACACGTCAAACCTAGGGTTCGAATCCGCACTGCCATTGCGCTCTCACCACTGGGCCAAGAGCCTATCGACCTTCTTCTTGTGTGTTCTCACTCCGCCTCACAATGATAGTCACATTCTGACCTCTCTCTCACAACCACCAAGGGTGGCTAAGGTTTCTTTTACTCTCGTTTCTCAAGGAGACGCCTCAGTCGTTGAATGCGAAAGGCGATGAACAATTGCCACATGTTGGACTACATGAAATGAGGTTTGGCTGCCAACACACCTACATATAAAGAGACATGGTGCAACAGAAACATGCCTATAGAGGAAGGGTGAAGGGCGAGGAAATATGGTGCCTTTGAATGGGTCTAAATTTTTTTTTATTGTTTACCGGGAGGAGCACAAAGGCTCCCACCTGAATTTGTATTTCCTTCAATGCATCGACAGATCGGGTGAAGGGCCCGATGGTAGCAGTACAGTGGATTTGAGGGAGTCATCTCCCAACGCGAAGGGGGAGAGCTCAAAAAAGAAAACATAGAGAATCATGGTCGTTCTGGGAGGAAAAACGTGAGCCAGAGGTCTAATTTGATTTTGCATACATTATACTTCCTCTTCCAATAATTCTAATATTTACAATATTTTCATTCTACTTATAGCCTCCAAATGATGCGCTCCAGTTTTATTCTGCTATTTTTTTCTTGCTTACAAAATGATAAGGCTTATTCATTGGAACGGAGGTATGAGATATTTCGCACTATTATCTCATTTTTATCAGGAACCTTTGCCAATGCTACAAATCTTATTTTCAGGCGCAGACAGACAACAGTAGTACGGAGTACATTACAAAACATGAATCAAAGTTCAAACTGTGATCAATTCCAAATTGCAACAGATACACAGTTGTTACTTCAGAATACATAGGATACACATTTTAGAAAGCAATTAAGGGAAGCTTGCAATTGCACTAATTGTAATTACAATATGTGTTTCACAAAGTATGCAAGCTGCGCGCTAGCTCCTTCATGCGGCGGGTCGGCCGGTTCTTCCCACCGGTGAAACGATCTTCAGCAACTGATCTCATGCCGCCACTTCGTCAGCATCTGCAGGAGGACCTTTTCAGCATCAGCAGTAGGATCTCGTCATGTAGTCTTCATCGTCTTCGGCGAACCACGGGAGCTTGAGCGCTTCCGCAGCCGTCAACCTCTTGTCGGGGTTGCACGTGAGCAGTCCGCTCATGACCTCAAATCCTTCCTCGGACAGGGTCCACTCCGGGTACAGCTCGCGCAGCCTGCTGCCCTGTCCCGGCTTGAGCGGTGGCATCTCGGCGGCGCGAGGCAGGGACGCGAACCCGGGCCACGTGACGTCGTCGGGCGTGCCGAGCAGCCAGAAGATAGTCCCGAGGTAGGCCAACCCCTCATCGCACAGGCGCTGTGCCCGCAGAAGCAGGATCTCGCCGTCGACGAGCTCCGCCATGATGCAGCCGAGCGACCACGCGTCCGCGAGCGAGTCGGTATCCGGCTTTCCCAGCAGCAGCTCCGGCGCCGTGTACAGCACCGTGCCGACCTCGCCGTGCGGCGGCGGGTCGGACGTGGAGATGGCGAGGCCGAAATCGCAGATCTTGAGGAGTTCCTCGCCTTCCGCGACCAGGACGTTGGCCGGTTTGATGTCGCGGTGGACGATGCTGCGTTCTTGCATCCCCTTGGCGCCCGTCAGCAGCTGCCGCATGAAGGCGCGCACGGTGGCCTCCGGGAACGGCGGCGCGGTGCCGTTGCGTTGTTCATCGAGGATGTCGCGGAGGCTCCGGCCCGCGATGTATTCCATGACGATGCCCAGCTCGGTGGTGTCGGGGTCGCGGACGACGCAGTGGAAGCCGACGATGTTGGGGTCCCCGTTGCACGCCTCGAGGAAGCGGGCCTCCCGCAGCAGCTGCTCGCTGGGATCGGGGGCGTCGGAGGCGACTTCCGGCGGCGGCGAGGAGAGGTGCTTGATCGCGACGGTCTGGCCCGTGGCGCGGTGGCGAGCCTTGAAGACGACGCCGAATGCGCCCTCGCCGAGGCAGGTCTTCTCCTCCTCGTAGTCGGCGGTGGCGGCGTAGGCGGCAGGCTTCTTGATGGCGGCGGGCTTCTTGATGACGGCGGGCTTCTTGACTCTCCTCTTCTTGACGGCCTGGCCGCCCATGACGACGGCGGCGGCTGGTCGCTTGCTGATGGCCATAGTTAGGGCGAGGATCGATCAGACAGGAAGTGGAGGAGGCGGTGGGATCGATCAGACAGGACTAGCTCAAATGGATCTGAAGTTCTGAACTCTAGGGCAAGGCTAATAACGAGGCCGGGGCGGGAAGGAACTCTAGTCGGATTCGTAATTTGGGTCGAAAACGCGTACCGACTTGACGAGTACGTTGTGTTCGATCGGATTCGAGTTGCCCGTAGATTTTACTTTCCTTTTTTTTTCTTTTCCTTTCCTTGCTGCGTGAGTGTTCCTGCACAGAGTGTGCGTTGCTCAAGAGTCGAGAGAAGATTTCGCAAAGGCGATGTGCGAGCGCAGATTCAGAGTCACAAAATTGGTATAGCAAAACATGGACGAAATCAAAGGGAGTGAGAAAGTTGCTCGAAAAAATGCAATAATTGATGAAAGTAAAGAAAATTTAACTCTGACATCAAATGAGGTGCTTCAAATCTCTGGCAAGGAGTTGGAGAAATTGAGACGATCAAAGAGGAATGCAGAAGAAGGCTCAACAAAATGGAAAAACAATAATTCTTGGCAACTTTCTCAATCTTGCTCAACCTGAGAAAGGTATCTCAAAACACACATCTACTCCGAATGATTCAGGACTGATCAACCTGTCGAAGGAGTAGCCATGCTGAAATGCTCCCCTATTGTCTTCGGTCTTATATGTTCCATCATTTCCATTAGTTTGGTGTCCATGAGCTCCTTGGTTGATGATATTGATTGTCAAGTAATTGTCAACCGATACAATTATAAAATTGAGGAGGGGACAAGTCAAAGGAGGTATGGGACCAGGAAACTGCTCTAGCACTTGTTTGTTGCAAGTGATGAAGGAAAGGTGATACAGTGTATAGTATAGCCTGTAGCTAGCAAGAGCAAAGACTCAGAAATTTCCACAAGAAGACGCAATGTTTGGCTCTGAACCATAGCCTATAACTTTTCACTCAAAATGCTGATAACAAACTAAAAATCCTACCACAAAACAATTTAACAATCAGGTTTAATTGTCTTTCAGCACTGAGAAAACAGCAGAAATTCATAAATTCAGGAAACTTGTGAATAATGGGTAAAGAAACAGAACAGAGTTACATATACAATCCAGTGCCGACCAATGAGATTGCAGAAAAGGGAGAAAGCCTCCTCCAAGGTGCACAGGAACAAATAACAATGGCTCTGCTAGACTAGTACATTGCTCACATTCACTAACTCTTTCAATCTTGTTAGGTCCCAAACGGTGGTGTCAGACCCTACTAACGCATCAAATACGCGATCTTCTCCATCATCTGAATGTGATGTAATGTTTGCGTTCAGATTAGGCATCGATGAAGTGGATGTCGAAGGTGCTTTGGTGGATCTGCCACACATTCAACGACGCATACTCCTCCAGGCATTCCTTCAGCTGAGCCTCGCTATAACCCTGTTTTTACATAGGAGAAGGAGAGGGTTTTCTGTTAGGAATCAGGGCCCAGCACTGGTGGCACTAGTTAATGTTGGTAGAGATTGTACCTTTCTGGAGATCAGGTTAAGAGCATGAGCAAATTTCACATCCATGCTGCTTGTCCTGGCTGCTTCGTCCCTCAGGATGGAGTATATGTCCGAGATCGCATCGAGGCCAGACCGCTGGCGATCATCAGAGTAGAGCGAGTACTTTGACATCTGCATCAGACGCAGTGCTTCATCGACATCGCTCTGAGCGACAGTTTCTGAGAACCGAAGTCTTGCCAAGGCCTAAAACAAGCAAGAGTCATGTTTAAAAATAGAGCTTTTGGTAACCTGGTGTGTGCAGTACACAGGAGCATAGTTTAAAGTTCACTTACAATTGAAATACGGACTATGCTCAGAAGAGTCCTGATGGTTGTGTAAGAATGTGGTGCATTTGATTTGGCTTCCTCTTGGCGGATGCTTGAATAGGCAGTTGCAATGTATTCCTCAAGATCCCGAGGAACAGAGGGGGTGACTCTTCTTGCAGCAGATATGTATGCTCTGTAATCAGATTAAGATCATTAAATCATGAACCAGAAGGCAAAGATAGTAATGTTTTTATTTTAGCTTGCTAGATAGATTTTATAGTTTCCTGAAATATGGTACATTGATTTCAACATTCAAGAAGGTAAAGATTCCTGTAACGGGTGTATTTTTTTCTGGATTAGCACATTTTAGGTGACAGCTCTATGAAGACTGAATCTCAAAAGGACCTCTAGAAAGACTACTTGCCTAAGAACAGATGGTTCAAGTGCTGTGAACCCAAGTGCAGGTGATTCAAGATTTTGATGTACATGAACAACATGTCTTGCCATCTCAAGATCAGTTTCCATGTCTGCACGATCCAGGATCAACCAGAGGAGGTCAAAACGTGACAGAAGTGCCGGAGGAAGATTTATGTTCTCAGCTGGAGTCCTCCTCATATCGTACCTTCCCCTGAATATTGAAAACAATTGCCTCATTACAATCATAGTTTTCCAAGCTATTTTCCTGACGAGAGAATGTTCATATCAACTCTTACCATGCTGGATTTGCAGCAGCAATAACTGCAGTTCTTGCATTAAGAGAGGTGGTGATGCCAGCCTTGGCAATGCTAACTGTTTGCTGCTCCATCACCTCATGAATGGCTGTCCTGTCAGACTCTTCCATCTTGTCAAACTCGTCTATTGCACAAATACCCATATCAGCCAGTACCTGAAACCCAAGAGTAATTATGAGGATAATCACTAGTTGAACTGCATAATGGATATGCACCAGAATAAAGTGTTTATCCTAGCAGTTTTAGTGTTACAAAGCAATTCAAGCATGGTTGGAAGGAGAGGCTCACTGCTAAGAAACTTCTATGAACATGAACAGCTGACTGACAACTAAAATAGAAACAGTCCAAACATCATCATCATAAGATCAAAATCTTACCAGTGCCCCTCCCTCAAGGACAAACTCATTTGTAATTGGATCTTTCTGGACAGCAGCAGTAAGACCAACACCGCTGCTCCCACGTCCTGTGGTATATACTCCTCTTGGAGCAACATTGATAATATGCTTCAGAAGTTGACTCTTTGCAACACCAGGATCTCCCATCAGGCAGATGTGCAGGTCTCCTCTGATCTGCAACTTCGAACACGTGAGCAACCAGAAGAGGAAAACTTATTGGTAAATGCACGTTATTCCAACTGGGACAGAATGTACCTTCATGCCATCCGCAAGCTTTCGATGAGGTGCACCAACAAGTAGCAATAGCAGTGCTTTCTTGACATCTTCATGTCCAAATATTTCAGGCGCCAGTGATTTTGACAGCTTACTGTAGATATCACCATCCTCAGCCAATCGGTCAATTTGTTCTTGTTCATCACCCTTAAGTTCATATCTGCAATTATAGCAAATTTCTATCATTAAATAGTGCTGGAGGCTAGCTTAATAGGGTTTGTGGCAATAGGACGAGAGGCTTTACTCTTCGTATTTTTTCTTGAAATGGGTAATGGACATTGCTTCCAAGTAAGTATCAGCAACCAATCCAGCACGCATGGCTCGGAATCCATGATAAGGCATAGGCAGGAAAACACCTGACATCTCAACCACATCTCCAGGTGCAACCTGATAATGACACAGTACTTAGTAAATATCACAGGATTTCAAAAAACTAGACTCCCTCCATCGCAAAAAAAAAGCTGCTCAACTTTTGTCTAGATACAGAGGTATATAGACACATTTTAGTTATAGATACATCCATATCTAGAAAAAAAACGAGGCCAAAGGAGGAAGGACCCGCATTTTTGATAGAAGGAGCAGGAAAGTCGGTTTCACTATTCTCCACTCAGTTCCTTAGAAAAAGGTGAGCAGCTTTTTTTTTAGATGGAGGGAGTACTACGAAAGATAACTGAAATCCCTGTTAGGTTTTCTGTTTTAATACTCATGCAGGAGTAAAAACTATAAGTTGCTGGACATACAGTAACTTAGAAACAAAAATCAAGTGAAATCAACATGGAACTATCAAAATAGTGACTTTCATGACCTTAAGTAAAAAAAAAACAGAACTGCTTAAAGCGAGAGAAAAGTTATGACTTGCTTTACCTTTCTAGTCAGCTCTCCTCTGAGATGAGCAGTTAGAGAACGTGGGATGTGGCCTTTTGGTACATGCTCTGCTAGTTCTTGGAGCTTTACCTGCAAGAAAAGGTTACAGTTTTGCGATTGAGTGGGATTTTGAAATATGATTTAATATGGACGAGCATTTCTCCACTGAATAGAGTTTGCTATGTTCACAAGATTGCAGAGGGACATTATTACCTCCTGAAATTTAAGAAATTTTGATGCTCGTAGTTGAAGGATTAGATTCCCCTTTGCTTTGTTCAGCTTGCATCGTTGAGATGGGCATTCAAAGAGAGGCATAAAGACTCTAGCAGTCACTTCCTGTCAGATCAACAAAATAGCAATTTGAATTAGCATTATAACGATTTTCCTCTAGGAGCCTCTGACAAATAAACACTCTCCACAAAATAGCCTTTGAACTATCATTCTAGATAGTTG
Source organism: Lolium rigidum (assembly GCF_022539505.1). Classification (NCBI taxonomy): domain Eukaryota; kingdom Viridiplantae; phylum Streptophyta; class Magnoliopsida; order Poales; family Poaceae; genus Lolium; species Lolium rigidum. Next base: position 70,808,263 of record NC_061512.1, on the reverse strand, counting down.
CCAATACTTACATACTACATTGAGGTACTATGTAGTACATTTCATTCCGGAAATTCGTCTTGGCTCCCGGGAGCATTTGCTCCCGGATTTTTGGGGAGCAAATTTTTTTTTTCAAAACTTTTCAAAAATTCCGCAAAAAATCATGCACATACCTGACCATGGCACGCACCATCTTGTGAAATGTCGCTGCGAAATGTCATCGTATGCGTCCTGGGCAAAAATGACAAATTTCCAGATCTGAGATTCAAATTTTTGGATCTCATTTCATGTCAGAAATTTGTCATTTTTGTTCAGGGCGCATACGATGACATTTTGCAACGACATTTTACACGGTGGTGCGTGTCATGATCAGATACATGCATGATTTTTTGCGGATTTGTTTGATAAGTTTTCGATTTGTTCTGATTTTTTGAAAAAACCGGGAGCAAATGCTCCCGGGAGCCAAATCGCTGCTCCTATTTCATTATATGTACTTCAAAAGAATACTATCCAAGATCCACAGGAGTAACACATACTAAACTAGTATCAGAGGTCTGTCCACAAGGGTTTGACATATACACATATCATAAATGAAAACCCAAAACGAGATGAAGTACCTGGTATATCTCAAAACCACATTCTTCACATGTATAAACTGCCACCTGCATCAGAGGCTTCACATCTGAGCAGCGAGTGACAATTCCAGATATTTTCACAAGCTGCCCGATGTTGGATGCCTTCACTTGCCTAAGGGTGAGTGGAGTCACCTTCGAGAAGGCCTTGATGTATACCTCACTACCATGTGAAAACAATTTCATTAGTAAGGAACTTACTGTATAGAACGAAACAAAAGATTAGACACTTGTTCCAATGGGAAATCGGTATTGAATTATCTAGATATATTACTGAATTTGCACAAAAAATCATTAGTCAGGAAATTACTGGATACCTACATATATCTAATCGGTATTGAAATTACCTACATATATTACTGAATTAGCACAAAACAATTTCATTAGTCAGGGAATTACTGGATACCTACATATATCTATGAGATCACGAAGGCAATGCAAGAATGCAATATGGCAAAATGTTCAAAGCACAGTTAAATATGTAACATATAACAATAGGCATGCAAGAAGAAACTCTTTCTGGACATGTTTGGATTATTTGCATCGGTCAGCTTATCGTTAACATGTTCTGGGAAACTAGATACTTATATTCCTAAAGTATGCCTGAACAGCTCAGGGCATCTCCCAAATACAGCATATGTGATCAAAGTAGTTAAATTCTGTGAAATCAGCAAATAATGTGCTTGCCAACTTCTTACCATGGGAATCATGGATACTATCCCAATTTGTGCAAGGCAAATTAACTGAAACCTAGTTGCATTAGAAACTTTTAGGGGCAGTCAGTACACTAATACTCACAAGAAGCGTTTGATTTCGGGCGGCATCCTCTGTAGAGGGTCGGTGCCGTCAGAACCTCCATCGGCCCCCTCATCCACGCGCTGGGTCATCAAGATGTCCCTGTCCTCGTCGACGGTGAACGCCTCCGTGGGGTCCGGCATGAGCTCGTCCACGGCCTCCGCGAATATGCCGATGTAGCGCTTGGTGTTCTCGGTGACCCTCTGCAGGAACTCCTCGTCCACATCCTTGTACTGCGCACGCAGCAGAACCAGAATCAGAACTTGCAAGTGAAGACATATATTATCTCGGAAGAATTAGATCTCGTCGAGGCGGGGAATCCTTACATGGAACAGGTCGTCCAGCTCGATCTGGACCGCGCGGATCTTCCGGTTCGCGATGTCTTGCTGGAATTTGAGGGAGCGGATGAACGAAACTTGGATTAGCAAGAAATCGATGGGTGTGAAGAAACTAAGAAAGAGTTTCAGATCTTCCAGGCTATCCTTGGGAACACGAGGCAAGAGGTCATTACCAGGATGTTCTGGTACTTGGGCTCGCCGTGCGGGCCGGCGAAGTTGGTGAGGAAGTCCTTGGCGAGCGCTGCAGGGAGAGAAACAAACACGAGGAACCGACGCGTCCGTCAGAACTCGTTTTGGAAGCTTCGAGTAACGCGAGTGAAGAGCTCGGGTTCCAGATTCTGGTCTGGAGGGGCGTGGGAAGACGTACCTCTTTCGCCGGCGTAGTCGACGGTCTTCGCCCCGGGGGCCATGGCGTCGGCGGCGGCGGCGGCGGCGGTGGGCGGGGGAGAGACAAGGAAGGGCTGAAGGAGGGAAATGGGGAGGGTTTGGGACAAATGGCGGGAAGAGGGGGATAAGAGGAGGGGGTTTGGCGGGAACAGCGAGGGGTCGCGTGGCGGGAAAGATTAAGTGGGTCTGAGTGGGCCTAGATTAGGTGGGCTCGGATTTAGGTTTTTCTGCTTGCAAGTGTGGTGAGCATAGGTCGCGCCGCCTGCCAGCCCGTTAGTTTGGTACTGTATTTCGTTCAGCCTATTCTCCATCGTGATTCTTTTTTTTTTCTTACAGGACATAGGGTTTTAAATTTTCATTAATAGAGAAGAAGTTTTAGAGTTTTGTGGATAATTGCCTAGCACACACTCTATGACTTTAACAAAAGCCTACTCTCCAGAATTACATAGCTCAAATATTTTGCACCGGCTAAACACCAAATCTTGCATCATCCTTCATCTTGGCGACTACCACGGGCATCATGGAGTGATGATGCCGATAGACTCGAGCATCGTGTTGTTTCCATATTTCCCAAGAGATGAAACATGATTATTAACGTCAAGGCATTCCTAGCTATTTGTCCCTCTTCTGAGGTAATGTTAGACCACAAACATGCACGGATGGTTCATTGGCCCAAGACTCTGGAGGTCTATCATGGATGCCACACCACGATAGAATCTCCTTCCAAATCTTTACGGTGAACCTACACTCGTACAAGAGGTGTGCCACCGATTTTTGGACTTGATTACATAGGGACAATTTCCTCAATTTTGACATCCCCTACGTTGAAGCCTATCCGCCATTCAAACTCTATTTTGCATGACCAACCAAGCAAAAAATTTGCATTTTGGAGGAGCCCACACTTTCCAAACTGAAGCATTGATGGTGGTAGCGACAAGGCCTTCAAATTGCATCTTAAATGAGGACGCGGAATACTTTCAGTCCTTATTGAACTTCCAATGGATGGTGTCGGGGACATCAATAGCAAGATGAGCACGGTTGAGCAACTCCCAAAGATTGACAAACTCTTCAATGTGATCCAAACCGGAATGTTGGGTCAAACTAATTTGGTCAAACCCAAAAAAAATGTCAAGGGCCTTCCGAACGATGCAATTTTGCGCTTAGACATCTTGTAAATCTTTGGAGCCAAGTTCGCTGGACAAAGGGCACCAAGCCAAGGTGACGTCCAAAAATATGCCTTTTCCCCATTTCCAATAGTCACAAAGGTGGCGGATGCGAAGAGCTCCTGGTCCTCTTTGTTACAAGGATTGCCAAGACCGATCCAATATTTTGCTTCGTTGGTCCACTCATACCATAGCCACCGTAATATTAGGGCAGCCGCAAACTTCTCAAGATGCAAGATATCGAGGCCACCGAGCTTACTAGGGCGACAACTTTTTCCCTATTAACTTTGCACTTTCCACCGGTAACTTTGTCATAACCCGATCATAGATATGCATGTCGAAGTGCGATGATGCTATTTATGAACTCTTTAGGGAACTCAATGGAGGTGATGTGATAAATCTCTTGGTATGTGAGGACGACACTAACCAAGATCCTTCTACCGGCCATATTGACATTCTTCCAAGCGACAGGGAGGCCCAATTATCGCATTGGGAAAGCGGTTATATTTGCCGAAAAATATTGAAGGGGGTCTATGTCTTCACATTGTATCGGAGCCACAAGACTTTTATGGTGGTTGGCACACAAACCGGTCAAATCACCAAAACTAGCTAGGATGGAAGCAAGGCAAGCGATGTCTTCTTCAAAGGGAGCCACAAAAAACGCTGCATCATCGGCATATAAAGAGGTGTGCGCCATGGTCGCCCTTCCATGAAGGGGGTGAAGACGTCCTTGTGTGGTAGCCTTGGCGAAAATGTGGTTGATAGGATCGATGACCACAATGAATATAAGTGGGGACAATGGGTCGCCTTGGCGAAGGCCATCGACATGCTTTATTGGGTCACAAGTGGAGTTCCTACCGCATGTATTTGTGTTTGTTAAGTGTTTGTATGTAAAGAAAAAAAAAAGCAGGAGTAGAAGCATACATTAAAGTGGGTGTAGTTCAGTGGCTAGAATTACACGTTGTGATTATGTTTTCTTTAACAAGAGTTTTCTTGCTTTAATAATATCGTTTCATCTCTTTGCTAGAAGCATTTGCATACACGTAGCATGCAAATGTTGATGAAATGGCCTTGGCGTTTGCAACTCCGGAGGGCGGCGCCATTTCGCGAGGAGGACATCCTACATGGCAATGTATGTGGTGTCGCGTGAAGCTGCGGATGGGAGATATGTGAACCATACGTTGCGGCTTTGTAAAGATGGGAATCTGCTAGAAATTATGGAATGCGGTACAAAGGGTGTTCTTCTCACTCAAACGATCTCACCAAGAAGATGAGTGTTTTCTAGAAGGAAAAACTCTATTCCAAACCTTGAATTTGTAGTGGTTCGGCGAAATAAACCCTCAACTCTAAATTTGTGCCGTTGTATCCTAAATTGAATCCCAGTCTAAATCAAACCTTGGAGCTGTTTGGCAGACCGGAAAAAACGATTCCGGTCAGGAATAACCATTGTCTCACAGACTAGATGGACCCACATGTCATATTCTTATCTATCCTACCCCATCTCTCCCCTGACATGGGGTGGGGTAGGGGGCGCCGATGGCCGGAGTTCACAAGGCGCCGCTCCGCCGGTGCTGCTCGCGACTACTATTCCCACGCGGGAAACGAGGGCATCGTCCCGGCGTTACTGCTCGCACGTGGGTACCGCGAGCGCCGCGCTCGCATTGCTGCTTGCACGCGCCGGTGGTGCTTGCCGACCGTCACCTCTACTCATGCACGGGAACAACATGTAGTGGAGTGGCGACGCATAGAACTGGAGGTAGGGGAAGGGCGGCGTCGGTGTTGGAAGGTAGGGCAGGGCAGTGCGCAAAACATGAGGCAGTGGAGCGACAACGGGGCTGGGAGACACGGATCTTCCGGCAGCGAGGCTGGGCAGTGGCAGCCCACATCCACAGTGCATTTGGGGGATCCGTAAATTGTGGTGGAGATCTGGTAGGAGTGGCGGATTCACACTAGAGCTGTGTAGTCTATTGACTACACAGTTTTTTAGGTACATAGGCAGAAATTATGCAAAAATATTAAAAAAAATCATATAAATACATATGTTTGACTACACAGTTTCGAACTGACTACACAAGATTATTGTTCTGGCTCCGCCACTAGGTAGGAGGTGCCTAAAGCTTGGGGAAAGAGATGACAGATGCGACCGTATTGTCAGTGAGAGTACCGATTAGATATTTTCTTTTCTCAAGTGGCAAACGGTTCCAAGGTTTGATATAAATTGGGATTCACAAGTTTAGGGTACAAACGACATGAATTGGAGTTGAGAGTTCATTTCGCCGAACCTCTACAAATTGATGGTTTAAAATAGACTTTTTCCTTTCTAGAAAGAAGAAAAACTAGGACGAGGGAGCGTTGTTCTTTTAGTGCCTAGCGCAATGTTGAAAGAGTTGTATAACGTAAGCCCGATGTTGTGTGCTCTTGCACACAACATCGGTCGTAAATACACGTGGACAGTCGGGTCTTACTTGTTATACAGTTTCAGAAGTGCACGTCTACTGATTTGTGCAACCAAAATTACGAACTTCCAATTTTTGGCTGGCTTCTCGGTGATTTATACTGGCTCGCATCGCATTCATCCCAAAGGTTGCATCGTGTGGGAAAAGTAGCTCCCTCCTGGCACTGGATCGGGAAGCAATAGCAACTGTCGGGATGCCCTTGATCGATAGGAGAGCAGCGAGCAGGCTGTGTGTCATACTCCGTACATTTCAAGTCGCTTCGCTATGTTGGGCCAGCTGACGAAACCCGGTTCGTACGCTAATGCGGCCCATTGGCTGTTTGCTGGGATCCCTCCGCTCCTGGCACCTGCGGGATGCAGCAGAGAACACTTCTTTAGTCCCACCTCGGCAGCTGAGGACAGTTTGGACCGTTTTATAAGCTTCGCTGTTGCAGCTGCATCGTCCCTTCGGGGACATCCGATAAAATTGGAACGATACAGAGAAGATTAGCATGGCCCCTGCGCAAGGATGACACGCACAAATCGAGAAATGGTCCAAATTTGTTTGAGATTTCAAACGCCGGTCCCTGCCTACAGCATCCCCATTGCAGCGTGCCTTTTACAGTTACGTCCACTTTGGTTTCTTCACGCTGGACCATGTCTCCACTGTCCTATGTTTTCAGATATGCCCCTAGATTTTCATAACCAGGTCCTTGACCTCGAGGGCGAGGTTGTTTCTTTTTTTTGACGGGGCGAGGTTGACTTGTTGAGGGCGAGTGATGCCTGCCTTTTACAATAACGTACGTTATGATTCCATCATGTTCGATTATGCCCTTTTTCTCTCAGCCATGTCTTGAAACAATTTCGACCACGAACATGCTCACACTTCACTGTGCTTGGTGCCAATTTGATCACCAATGCTCGGCCCAAGGACCCGTGATTTGATGTGCGAGCTTGCTGCTGAATCCCAAAAAACTTTTAACACACGGTTCTGTTTTGGACGATAGCATCGGTCCTTTCTTTGAAGGTAAATACACCATGTTGCCTAATTTATTCACACGAAATCGAAGCGCAGTAGTAGTAGTATACGCACATCTGAATTACAGGGAATAAGCACCAGCTGAAGTTCGTAGCAGATTTTGAATCAAATCTGATGTTAAATTCGTAGCAAACTCTGAATCGAATCTGCCCTCGGAAGGAAAATTCCTTCGAGAGGCGCTCTGAAGTCTAAATGTAGTAACATCGTGCTGAAGAATTTCCGCTCTCCTGAACCTGTGTCGGGCTCCACATACTGCTCCTAATCTGTGCACTGAAATACCATCATCCATGCCGGCATGCTAAACATAGGACTAAATTTCCGCTCACAGCACTTCTGAAATTGGTCCCTTCGATTGGACAAATGAAACAGAGGCAGCATCAGTGCCTGTTGCTCGGACGTTTACAATCTATGCAAATTAAACTAACTAGTACATTCATTCAAGCATTGCCGGTCGGACGACACAGGCTTGTACGAGGGATTACATCGATGGGATTACAACAGAAGTTGAGAACGCAAACTTTGGTAGAATTAAACAGCTACTGCTACATGCACTCCCTCAAAAAAAGAAGCAGTACATGTGCAAACGCCATGTATGCATACACAGCTACAGCTACACGCACGCACTGACACGTACATACACATCATTATTCATCCGTCCATCGGACGCCAAAGGGGAGCTCAGACCCTGGTGGCAGCGGCGCCGGTGCCCACGCCCATGCCCTTGTTGTGGTGGTCGCCGTAGCCATGCTCCGCCCCGTACCCGCCGCCGGTGCCGAACTGGTTCCCGAACAGCCCGGTGTGCAGCATCAGCACGTACAGGAGCTGGGTGAACATCAGGATGATCACGAACGCCTCCAGCACCCGGAGCCGCCACCCGCGGAACCCGCCGATGTGGATCTCCTTGCAGGCCAGCCCGAAGGCCAGCGCGGTGATGGCCCAGGCCACCAGTGCCGACGCCGCCGTCGTCGCCAGGCTGTCGCCGCGCCAGGTCCGGACGTGGTGCACCCCCGCGAGCTTGGAGGCGGCGCCGACCACGCCAGCCAGGATGGCGAAGACCAGGAAGTAGAAGGTGGCGCCGTTGGCCGCGATGCCCGGGCGGTTGAAGGCGGTGCCGTTGATGAAGTGGTTCAGGTTCCAGCTCGCGAAGCCGATGACGATGATGTACATGATGAGGTTCAGGACCAGCAGCGGCGCCACCATGTTCCGCCCCACACCCGCCATTGTTGAGCGATTACGAAGCTAGCTTACGAAGCCGCAAACTCACTGCCGAGCTTCGATGGAGTGTGCACTAGGTCTCTACCGGGTGCAAGAATCGAATTGGATTGTAACAAGAGGTTGATGGTTGGTCGAGGGATTGCCGGTGATGAGCTACTGAACTGTGTTTGAGATGGCTGCTAGCGTGGGATATGTATATACGGGGACTAGGGAGTGAGGAGGGGGACACGTGTGATGCGAGGCCTACAGGTGGTGGGACACGTGGCGAACGACACGCATGGGCTTTACACGGCATGACGGCAAGCTGTTTCTAGTAGCCGTTAGCAGCACACGGATGATTCCAGCGGCTTCTCTCTATAACACTTAGTGTGCATCGTTGTAACCAAATGACCGTGTTCTTGCTTTAGAGGAAGAGGCAAAATGGAAGAAAGATATAATATGTGGACAAATATGAGCGGACACTAGGGGGTACTCAATTTTGTCCAGAGCATATGTTTCTCTTCGGCCTTTTCCCTCAAATGCAATCAAACACCCTATTGTTAAATGTCGTACTTCTTAGTTTTTCAGAAATGTAAAATAAATCATGGGCATAGGTTAGATTGTATTTGTGCATATACAAAATTTTATTCCAAAATATGACCATATGTTATATGAAAGAAAAAATAAACAAGGTGAATAGCATTTCATAACTATTCGTTGTGCAGACCACACGTAATCATATTTTTTTTGATTGAAAATTGCGGATAACGACATAATATATGTAACTGGTCTATTTTACATTTTTAAAAGGTGACATCCTATAGTGAGCTGCGGATGTAACTAGTTATAAATGGTGGTTTCCATTTCCCTCCTGTAACAGTTTTAGAGTGTATCCAGTTGTGTGCCTTATATATCGTCCGGTAACAACACATGTCAGTCATATTGGGAGCATCGATGAATGATGTCGATGTATAGGAGCGCACCTGCCCATCATGTCTCCCAATATGGCCACGTATAGATTATTTTCTATTTTCACAAATTCAACCTTATTTCTAACAAAGTTGTATACTTTTCAACATAGAAATAAGTTTTACAATAACTAAAAATAGAAATAAAATAATCCATACAATTCAAAACAAAATGAAATTCGAGGATTTCAACTAGATCAACTCTCCTCGACATTTCCTTTGAGCACTCGCAAATGATCTACTGTATCGTTTTGGAACAAGTTTATCGCGGATTTCCGCATTCACGTGGAGGAAAGCAGCAAACTCGATCAACACCCTTGTGATCAACTTGGGCAAGAGGGTCTTGCCCGTCATCCAGATGCTCATCAACTATTGTAGTTCACCCTCGAAGATCATGGTTTGCATGATCACACAAGCATTCATGATCTTCCACATCTTAGATTTCGACCAAGTAAGAAGAGGGTATTGGACAATAGAGAAAAATGACTTTGAAATACATGAAATGTCTGCTTGGTATCTTTCTTGCAACTCTTGTGAAACGATACAAACTAAGATTTTTTTATAACCTAGAGGGGATGAGATTGTCTTTGCAAATGTCATCCAAATACATGCAAGAACACACAAGTTTCGATAAAGCATGTATTTTGTGGAAGTATTCTCTCAATTTTTATATCGATCTGAGCAAAGAACTTCGGCAAGTGTTTTTATGGGTGTTTTTATCGCACTCAAGGTGTCACTAGTCTTGATCGGGTGAATTGGTTGTAAGTATTGAGGTGTTGAGTGGTGAGTATGGAATTTTTTTATAGAAAAAAGTTTTGAACACTGCTTAAAAGTAAATAACATAAAGTTAATACATTGAAAGTAAACGGTGTTTCATGCAGATGAAAAGGTTAGGCGCGGACAGAACCAATTTATGGCAACAGTGAATGTGCCAAATGGAATGAAATGGATGTGTGATTGTAATTCTTCATATTAAAGTACAAGTACACGAGCAACCCTTGACTAATCAAACTCATCACACCAGGTATTGTTTTCCACGATTGTCCTATCTCCTGTTACCATAGGGTAATGGTCAGCGCAACAATTAAGGTCGCAAGACCAAATGAATGCATAAGGATTGATGGTTTCTCATTTTTCTTGAGTTGTCTTCGATTATTTTTTATATCTACCATTGTCACTAGAAGAACGCGGGGTCTCTAAACAATTAGTGCTCATATATGTAGATCTATGGAGCATGTTGTTTGCGCCTTTCATTAGACAACAAGCATTATGCATAACATAGATAATCAACCCCATAAACAATAGTAAAAACAACTCTCACAAATGGATGGAAAGTAGATAGGCACGTCACATCTCACGCGAGTCCCCTACATCTCCCATGCCTATGAAAGTTTACTCGCACATGAGAGGAGAATAGCACAAAGTCATAATCATCTCGATATTACTGTAGCAAGCCATAATAAGAAGAAATATCAAACCAAACACAATCCTTAGGTCTAGATATGAATGGAATTTATATTACAACCCTAATATTACAAGGAAGGATCGCTCCCCTATGCAAGGGTGATGGTGGTGGAGTGGATGATCTTCAAAAGGATTACGGCGTAGATTGAAGGGTGGTTCTTGTTCCCTGGATCTCTTCTTTTTGTTCTGTAGTGAATGGCAGCGACTTACAAGTTCTTGTTCACTTTCATACAAGTTTTGCAAATTTAGTAGTTTTAGTAGGATTTTATTATGTTTCCCATGTCTTTTATATGTATTTAGGTGTTTTGGACAATCATGGAGAAAGGGAGGCAAAAAGACCAAGAGGGTACAATATGGGAGAATTACAAGCACTAGACTTAGCCATATGAGGTGTGGGAAAAGTGATATTTTCCAAGAATCTTATACTTAAGATCTAAGGTCATGGTGTTTTAGCCCTCGTCCATACGAGTTCAACGAGCTAAAGAACACCCATATCGGAGTCCATATGAAGAAATGGCGGCCTATATCGAAGTTCGTATGAGCGACCATCGGTACGGGCAGAGCCCGTCCGTACCGTACGGGTCTCCGTCGGCTCCTTTTCATCACACGGAACAACATTTGTAAAGACCCGATGGGAATATTCGGCCCCTAGCTCAATCAGTTCGCAAAACCGCCCCGAGACCATAAGGCAAATATTACATGGTGCACAACATATAATATCAAGAGAGAGAACAAACACACATTCATAGATCAAAGGTATAAGTCATCTTTATTTCACATCATAATATTGCTAGGGTTTCTCCATATCTCCCCAAGAACAAAGGAACTACTCATACATGAAGGGGATCAACATCATGACAATATGAATATGAAGGTACAATTGCATACAAGTGTAAATCCTAATAGAGTTCGGATGACAACCAAGTAGACAAAGTGGATTGAAGATGTAGACGTTGATGATGATGATGATGGAGATCGATGCATTGCCCTTCAAGATCCTAGTCTCCTCCTCCTCTTCTGTGTTGGTGGAGATGGTGATGGAAGAGACGACTGTAGAGACGGCGGCGGCCCTTTGAAGTGTAGTAAAGTGTACGGCGAGAAGTAAGATTACCGTATCGGCACTTTAACACATGTAAGAGGGGGATAATGAGGGACTCACTAAGCTCATATCGATAACCATGGGGTAAACCACTTAATAGCATTGGTCAATATGTGGCTTGTAGAAGACTAGATGTTGTGGTTATTTAGAGATGCGATGACTGATGGCTTTCTGGGCGTATCTTATTATGGATCTCTCCCCACACATAGCATCGCAAAGATAAAGTTCATTCTAATCATAAGTAATAGCAATACAAGTGGTGGAACCTACACTGCTTGACAACCCCTCAACCATATCACAGACACACTCCATCAATACTCTCTAGATTTAGTTTACATTTATTATTTACTTGCTTTTAGTTACTTCAAACTCTTAGTTATTGCCATCTTAGAAACTTATAGTATAGGCTATTTCCAAACCACGGTTTGGGTGCGAACGTGGCTGCGTCTGACAACGTAGTTGCGGGGTTATGTTTATAGCCGTTTGCAAAGCTTCTCAGGGATGAACTTATATAAATAATATTTGTTACTACAAGTACTGCAACAACCCTATTGTTGATCGGAAGAACTCAGTCATCAAATTGGCGCCATTGCCGAGGAGCATAGCACTTGGTTATTACCTACCCACACGCACATAGTTTATTTCTGTTTGTTGCTATTTTACTGGTTTTACTTATTTTAAAAGACCAAAAAATTATGAAACCCATAACTATAAAAAAATGTTTCTACTACTCATGTCTTCTAAGATGTCTATTCAAGAACATATGCAGCTTGCAATGGAGGAGAAGGGATACGATGAATTCCTACACATGGCTGCTCAAGAAGAGGAAAGTGTGTACAACAAATAAGAACACATAAATGCTAATGAGGCGCGTGTATACAAGATGTATCATCAAGTAATATGATGTGCTCACATATTATGTTCTTCTTATCAAATAATATGTCCTCATTGTATGTGTGTTGGGAATTTTTGCTTTCAATGTTCTCATACTTATAACGAATCATTGGCGTATTTCTATAGTAATGATGATAATAGGGAATTAATAGAGTATGTACTCTATGAAGGTGCCCATGAGCTACTCCGAAAAATTATGATACTTATGATGAGTAGTGATGATGAATTTTTACAAATGGCATACGAATCCTTGCAATATATTGTTGAGTATTGTCATGAACATCTTAGTGATAATGCACTTGTGATAAAGAGCAAGGAGCAATGCAAACTTGTAGTTCCCGAAAATAACCATTGTTTGGTGAGAATTCGAAAATTGAGATAGATCATCCGCGGATAGATCTGCTTGTTTGGCGAGAATTCGCAAATTGAGGGCAAGGTTGGTGTCCTTCTGTTTAACAGCAATCATGGCAATGACCTTGGACTTTATGAACTCTTCATTCATTTCAAAACCATCATTGTATGTGTCACATCCAAGACCCTTGACCTTCACTCGAAGAGCTCCAAGTCTTGCATAGGCCTCAGCAATAGTATCTCCTTCCTTTATCATAAACAAGGTAGCCTTAGTCTTGGCTAACTCATAAAGAGACTTTTGAATAAGATTGGTTCCCTCTTGGAGTACTACAATCCTATCACAAAGCTCTTTAGTTGAATCAATGTCACTGACTTGGTCGAGCAGCTTGCGGTTGATGCCACTTCTAATTTTGTCACATGCAGAAGCATTGAGTTGACAGTTGTAGAATTCGGTGGAGGTCAACCTAATGGGATCTTGTGGCTTCCGGTATCCATCAAGAATGATCTCCCACATCTCCACACTGCAGGTGCGAATATGAGACTCCATAGAAGATTTCCAAAAGAAAAAGTGAGTTCCATACAAATGGAGAACATTCCCACTATGGTTTATATGAGGCATGGGTGAAGTTTTTTTAGGATAGTCATGATTAACCTATTTGTAGGAGTCCACAGGGATAGAAACCCCACTAGAAGTCCCACCACTTAGGCTCTTAAGCATGGCACTCATTTCTGCCATTTGGTTCTGAAGATCATCATCCTTTTTCTTTTTCTCAACTTCATATGCTAAGAATCTGGATTTCATCTCCTTAACCGAAAGGTTAGAATCTTCATCCAAACTCTCGAATAGTTTATCCATCTCACTCATGGGGCTGTAAGGCCCTTAAAAAGAGTCCATGCTTTGATACCAATTGAAAGTTCAGAGATGGTAAACCTAGAGGGGGGTGAATAGGTTTCTACAAATTTTCTTTGACTTCTTTTGCAAGTTTAGGCTTTGCGGAATATAAAGTGAGCCTAATGAAAACTAGGTGAGGCAACCTATATGATGAAACAAGATACTCAAGCACGAAGGCTATCACACAAGTAAATAACACAAGTAAAGAGATCGGTTAGAAATAATCGAGGCACGCGAATACGAAGATGTATTCCCGTGTTCCCTTCATTTGCAAGAAGGTACGTCACGTTTGGAGAGGTGTGGGTCCCACAAAGGACTTCCCAAACGCCACGAAGGCTCACCTTCTTCTCCGGTGCCTATCCCACGAAGGAATAGCTAACTCACTTGTGGTAGACTTTGAAGGTAGCCTCCAAACCCTCACAAACTTCTTCTTGGAGCAAATCCACAACCCGGATGCTTCCGAGTGACACTAGCCAGCTAGGGTTTCCACAAAACCCAAGAGTAACAAGCTATCTCGATGAACTCAAGGGGGGATGAGATTTGACTTAGTAGATCTAGGCCTCTTCAAGCTTTTCCCCGAAGGGATTTGAGTTTGGTTGGAGGAGGAGGGAAATCTGAAGGTTTTGGAGCTCAGCAATGGAGTATGAGAGAGGGAGAGTGCACTGGTCACCTTACCTCTTCAAGGAAGAAGAAGGGGCTTATATAGTCCTCCTGAGAAAAAGAGCCGCTTGAAGTCAGAGTCGAGGCACCCGGTAGAGGACCCGGCAGGTACCGGAATTTCCGGTATTCCACCCGGCATGCCGGGCTACATATCGGGCTACCCGACAGCAGCACCCGGTATGTTGGGTTGTGTGCCGGGTTACCTGGCAGCAGCACTCGGCATGCCGGGCTGTGTGCCGACCTGCCTGGAACAACCGTTCCTCCTCCCGAACCCTATGCCATGGTTCCCAACTTTTCTCAAACGGGAAGGTTCTCGGAACAGCTATGCCATGGTAGGATGTGTATATGTGGCTTTGGCAACATCCCCTTTAAGCTCATCGAGACCTCCCCTCTTAATAGAGTGGTGGTTCCTATAGACTCAAATATAACCAATAGAGAAAAGAGCCAAACCACCGTCGCTTCTTGAGAACATCAATTGAGGGGTCTCTCACCACCTTGCAACCTCATATGCGAACTAAAACCTGTGTATACACTCATAGAAACCATTAGTCCACACAATAGCTCCTGTGTCATTGTTAACTAGAATAACGGTTAAGGGTAAAATACCCTTACAGAAAGAGATGTTATTCACACCTCGACGGTAAAAGTGCATCACCCTTGCTTTAATCAAGCTTGGAGAGGTAACCACTTCTCACACTCTCTTTTGAAAACTGCATTTTCTCTTTTCTTTTGGTGACCTAGTAAAGTTTTGTTCTTCCAAGAGCCTAGCTTGGGGAAGTTACTTTAGCATGTGTAGGATCATGTGCAATTATCTCATCCAATAAAGTTTTGAACAAGCATCTATCCTTCTGTTTTTGAAAGACTTGCTTTAGTAAGTTACGTTCCGTACTTATATAAAGGATGCACTTGCTTTTTGTTAGTTTCCAAAGAGCTGAGTTAGAGATTTGATGCACTATGTTCAAATCTGAATCCATCTTGATAAAAATATTGTGATCCTCTAGAATACATTGCCATGATTTATACACTTGAAAATATAAAATACAGTAAGAAATATTTTTCAATGACGACTTATGTAATGTTTAACTGTCTTAAGAGTTTAACCATGAAGATACTCAACCCCATAGATATGATGATAGATTTGATAGCACTTTTTGAAAACATTTGTTTGAAGGAAATGAAGTTTACTGGTAGTTGAGATGCATGCCAAAATGAGAGTTGTGAGTCAAAAGTATGATATTGCTTAAAGCTTGTCTACAAACCGTGGTGCACACTCTTGGGATGCTAACAACTCTGCTGGCTTACGAACGATTTACGGATTCAAAATCCCAATTTCAGCTATTGAGTTGAATGCACGGGTAACGAGCTACTTGTGTGCAATCATTAGTACTCTTGAGCTGCGCAAAATTATTGCTATGGAAACTATTATGGAATCCAAATGAATCACCTAGAAAGTTTTGGCATGATCTCGATACTATTTAGATGAAATTTCTTGAAAGACAATGAATAAAAAAGAAGTGTTTGATATCCTTGATTTATTGATGTGGGTGTTAATGAAATACTCTGTTGTTATGCTTCTTTTTACATGATCTCTTACTCTTAATATATAAATATAAAAAATGAGCAATAGGAGGATCACAAGTTTGATTTCAAGGTAGATTTGCTTTTGACATGAGGCGTAAAAGCTGTAAGTGATCTCTTATGGACTGACATAACTAATTTGGTGTTTCCTTGTATGATTATGTTACATATCACTTCTAGCTTGTGGAAGTATAGGATATCACCTCGTATTTGTGAGTTTTTCTACCCAAGTTCATTTCTCCCTATGGCTATTTTTTCACTTTGTCACTCGAGGGAGAGTAACAGCTAAGCTTGGGGAAGTTGATAGCTCGAAATTTTACACTATTTTACTGAGGTTTTAAGTATAATGCTATTACTTATATTGTCACTCATTTCATGCTCCAGCTAGATACACATATGCCTACTTTGCGTACTTACGAATTCTTGTTCACTTTCTGATACGTCTCAAACGTATCTATAATTTATTATGTTCCATGCTACTTTTATGACAATACTCACATGTTTTATACACGCTTTACATCATTTATATGCATTTTCCGGCACTAACCATTGACAAGATGCCGAAGCGTCAGTTCCTGTTTTCTGCTGTTTTTGGTTTCAGAAATCCTACAAAGGAAATATTCTCGGAATTGGATGAAATCAACGCCCAGGGCCTTATTTTTCCACGGAGCTTCCAGAAGACCGAAGAGCATACGAAGTGGGGCCACGAGGCGGCCAAACCATAGGGCGGCGCGGCCTGGATGGGGCCCGCGCCGGTCTATGGTGTGGGCCCCTCGTCAGCCCTCCGACTCTGCCCTTCCGCCTACTTAAACTCTCCGTCGCGAAAACCCTATTACCGAGAGCCACTATACGGAAAAAGTTCCAGAGACGCCGCCGCCGCCAATCTCATCTCGGGGGATTCAGGAGATCGCCTCCGGCACCCTGCCGGAGAGGGGAATCATCTCCCGGAGGACTCTACATCACAATGATCGCCTCCGGACTGATGTGTGAGTAGTTCATCCTTGGACTATTGGTCCATAGCAGTAGCTAGATGGTTGTCTTCTCCTCATGTGCTATCATGGTAGATCTTGTGAGCTGCCTATCATGATCAAGATCATCTATTTGTAATGCTACATGTTGTGTTTGTTGGGATCCGATGAATATGGAATACTATGTCAAGTTGATTATCAATCTATCATATATGTGTTGTTTATGTTCTTGCATGCTCTCCGTTGCTAGTAGAGGCTCGGCCAAGTTGATACTTGTGACTCCAAGAGGGAGTATTTATGCTCGATAGTGGGTTCATGCCTCCATTGAATCCGGGACGAGTGACGGAAAGTTCTAAGGTTGTGGATGTCTTGTTGCCACTAGGGATAAAACATCAATGCTTTGTCTAAGGATATTTGTGTTGATTACATTACGCACCATACTTAATGCAATTGTACGTTGTTTGTAACTTAATACTGGAAGGGGTGCGGATGCTAACCCGAAGGTGGACTTTTTAGGCATAGATGCATGCTTGGATAGCGGTCTATGTACTTTGTCGTAATGCCCTGATTAAATCTCATAGTAGTCATCATGATATGTATGTGCATTGTTATGCCCTCTCTATTTGTCAATTGCCCAACCGTAGTTTGTTCACCCAACATGCTATTTCTTATCGGAGAGACACCACTAGTGAACTGTGGACCCCGGTCCATTCTTTTACATCTGAAATACAATCTACTGCAAACTCTTTTCTTTACTGTTCTTCGCAAACAAACATCATTTTCCACACCATACGTTTAATCCTTTGTTTAAAGCAAGCCGGTGAGATTGACAACCTCACTGTTACGTTGGGGCAAAGTATCTTGATTGTGTTGTGCAGGTTCCACGTTGGCGTCGGAATCCCTGGTGTTGCGCCGCACTACACTCCGTCACCAACAACCTTCACGTGGCCCTTGACTCCTACTGGTTCGATAAACCTTGGTTTCTTACTGAGGGAAATTTGCTGCTGTACGCATCACACCTTCCACTTGGGGTTCCCAACGGGCGTGTGGTCTACGCGTCAACAACTTTTGCAAATTTAATAGTTTTATGAGGATTTTATTATTTTTCCCCTGTATTTTACATGTATTTAGGTGTTATGGACAACATGGAGAAAGGGAGGCAAAAAGACCAAGATGGTACAATATGGGAGAATTACAAGCATCGGACTTAGCCATATGAGGTGTGGGAAGAGTGATATTTTCCCAACACATTATATTAAAGATCTGAGGCCATGGTGTTGTGTCCCTTGTCCATACAAGTTCAACGAGCCGAGGAATACCCAAATCAAAGTTCGTATGAAGAAATGGCGGCCAATATACGAAAGTACAGTAACTTTAGTGACCATCGGTATGAGCAGAGCATGTCTGTACCGTACAGCCATACGGGGCTCCTTCTGCTCTGTTTCGTCAAACGGAATAACATTTGTGAAGGCCCGAAGGGCATATTCAACCCCTAGTTGATGTGTCGATTCGCGAAATCGACCTCTAGATTGCCTATTTAAGGAGGGGGAGCCAAGGAGGAGGCATCATTCATTCACGCATGTGACGCCCCGGAACCGGTACCATGAGGATTCCAGCGATCCCGCCGAAACCCGCACGATATCGATTCAGAGACGCCCTCCGACACGACTGATACGTCCATTTTGCATCACTATTTTATATCATAATTTACTGTTATTCATTGATATATTTCATATTTAGAGATGATACTTATGTTATTTCACCTATTTTGCATGTTTCATGATTATTGGAGAATCGCTCACCGGAGTCAGGATTCTGCTGGAAAAAGCACCGTCAAAATGCAATATTTCGGAAGATCAACAATTGACGGCAATTACACTGAAGATCTTATTTTTCCAGAAGACGAAGCCAGCCAAAAGGAGGGACCGAGGAGGGCCGCCATAGGCCCCCATAGGCCGGCGCGGGCCCTGCCCTGGCCGCGCCGCCTGGTGGGGAGGGGGCACACAGCCCCCTTCGACCGCCTCTCTTTCGCGTACTTCTTCGCCCCGAAAACCTAAGCTCCAGGGAATAATCGCGAGGAGACACAGCCGCCTCTGCGGGGCGGAAAACACCAGAGAGAAAAGAGCTCTCCGGCAGGCTGAAATCCACCGGGGAAATTCCCTCCCGGAGGGGGAAATTGATGCCATCGTCACCGCCATCGAGCTGGACATCATTGGGATCATCATCACCATCATCTCCATCATCATCACCGCCATCTCCACCGCTGCACCCTGTCACCGCTGTAACATCTAGGGTTGAATCTTGATTATTTGGTAGGGGAAACTCACCCGGTATTGATTACTCCTTGTTATTGATGCTATTGAGTGAAACCATTGAACCAAGGTTTATGTTCAGATTGTTATTCATCATCATATCACCTCTGATCATGTTCCATATGATGTCTCGTGAGTAGTTCGTTTAGTTCTTGAGGACATGGGTGAAGTCTAAATGTTAGTAGTGAATTATGTTGGGTAATATTCAATGTTATGATATTTAAGTTGTGGTGTTATTCTTCTAGTGGTGTCATGTGAACGTCGACTACATGATACTTCACATTTATGGGCCTAGGGGAATACATCTTGTATTCGTTTTCTAATTGTGGGGTTGCCGGAGTGACAGAAACCTGAACCCCCGTTGGTATATCGGTGCAGGAGGGATAGCAGGATCTCAGAGTTTAAGGTTGTGGTTAGATTTATCTTAATTACTTTCTTGTATTTGCGGATGCTTGCAAGGGGTATAATCACAAGTATGTATTAGTTCTATGAAGGGCGGTGCATTAGCATAGGTTCACCCACACAACACTTATCAAAACAATGAAGATTAATCAGCTATTTGAAGCGAAATCACTAGACTAAATTCCCGTGTGCCCTCAAGAATGTTTGGTCATTATAAGTAAACAAACCGGCTTGTCCTTTGTGCTAAAAAGGATTGGGCCACTCGCTGCAACTATTACTCTCGCATTTTACTTACTTGTACTTTATTCATCTGCTATATCAAAACCCCCTGAATACTTGTCTGTGAGCATTTACAGTGAATCCTTCATCGAAACTCGCTTGTCAACACCTTCCGCTCCTCGTTGGGTTCGACACTCTTATTTATCGAAAGTACTACGATACACCCCCTATACTTGTGGGTCATCAAGACTATTTTCTGGCGCCGTTGCCGGGGAGTGAAGCGCTATTGGTAAGCGGAATTGGTAAGGGAAACCTTTACTGTACGTGCTGTTTTTATTTCGCTCGTCTGCTATAATTCATTATGGAGAGGTCTTCTCTTGAATTCCTCTTTGGAAAATCTACTACTACTGCAAAGGTAGTGGATGAGGCGCCGGTGAGAAAGAGGTTCCATACAAAATACCTATGAAAATTATTGAACGTGTTGTGGATAACCGCTATGAAGGGGATGGAACTGTCCATCCTGGAGATCATTTACTGTTTTTACATGAATTATGCGGGTTATTCAAATGTGCAGGTATTGCTATGGATGAAGTTAGGAAGAAACTATTCTCTATATCGTTGTCTGGTAAAGCAGCGCATTGGTATAAATTGTTGAAGAATAGGGATTCTCTTGATTGGGAGGACATTGTGCCTTTATTTTATTCTAAATTCTATCCACCAAGTGAAATTCACAAAGATCGGAACCGCATATATAATTTCTGGCCTCATGATGGAGAGAGAATTTCCCAAGCATGGGGGAGATTGAAGTCTTTAATGCTCAAATGCCCCATTCATGAGCTTCCTGGTAATATTATCATTGATAATTTCTATGCAAGACTTTCTTTTCAAGATAAGACCTTGTTGGATACTTCTTGTTCTGGATCATTTACACGCAACAAAGAAGAGTTTAAAAGGGACCTTCTTGATCGGATCCAAGAGAATACTGAAGGATGGGAGAACGACAAAGATAGAGAGTCAGGTATAAACTATGATTATAAATGCATTGAAGTTTTTATGGAGACTGATAAATTTCGTAATATGAGTGCTACTTATGGTCTTGATTCTCAAGTCGTTGCAAATTTTAATAAAGCTTTTGCTTCTCATTTTGAATTGCCTAGGAAGAATTTTGATAAGTATCATGAACCGTACAAAGATAAAACTGATTCATCTATAAATAAATGTGTTGTAATTGAACCTGTTGATCATATTCTTCCTGAAGCTTATATTGAAAAAACTCCTTTCCCTGCTAAAATGAAGGAGTATTCTGTTATAACTAGTGCGGTTAATAAAAGTGCAAAGAAACCTATAGAACCCGAAGAACAAATAAAGGTTGAACCTGCTATTGCAATAGTTAAAGATCTTGTGACTGAAAATGTAGAAGATGGTCATATTATTTTCTGTGAAGATGCTTCTAATATTGTTTCGCATCCTAATAAGTCTAGGAAAGCCAGTGTTCATATGCTCTCTGTTAGAATTGGTGATCATTGTTATTATGGTTTATGCGACATTGGTGCAAGTATTAGCGCCATTCCTTATGAGCTTTATACGGAGATCATGCATGAAATTGGTTCTTGTGAACTTGAAGATATTGATGTGGTTATTCGGCTAGCTAATAGAGAAACTATCTCTCTGTCGTCGTGGTGAACGAGCAGATGCCATAGGATGGCTTAAGTTGGGGCCGAATGGACGTATGAGGATTCGGGGGAGGGTTTGCGAGTAGATGGGAAGAACTTCCGGATGCTTTCCTCAAGAACACAACCAAAGGTCGGTACACAAGAAGAGAGACAAGAGGAAGAACTCTTTTCTAGATCGCTAGCTTCATTGATCTCAACATGGTTACAAGTTCTTGTTCACTGATCTCTCTGTGGTCTCGCGCTCGTAGGGAGCGTACCCCTCTCCTTATATAGGGGAGAGGGTGGCTTACACTTGGAAGAAACCCTAATGGCATCTTTGACTAGACAAACTACTTTACAAAGCTACTTTAATCATAGATGACACCGGAGTCCTCTTTAATCAGGGGCGTTGACGTCCTCCGGCTTCTTTGACCGTCACCCTTCTCTTTATCGTCGGCCCTTCGTCTAAAGTTACTTTGCTTAGCTCATCTTTGTCCTCTAGCTCTGGAGAGAATCTTTGACCAGTCCTGCCGACAGGCTCTCCTTTCCGGTATCTTCTTTACCGGGTTCCGGCATACCCTAGGAACATTAAACCGGTATCTCGATGGCTCAAACCATCCGGTTTGGCATGCCTTTGGCATACCGGGGGTTATCCCCCCAACATTAGTCCCCGAAGCTAGTATAGCCTGGAGGATTCTATCCTACAGACCATGCCAGGTTCTCATCTCCTTAGGATACCGGTTTAATTACTCATGTCTTGAGCCTAGTTCCGGCACCTTTACCCTTGTTCTCTCTCTTCTCTTTGCAAGGCTCGTTCCGGCATCTCTCTTTTCCGGCGTCATGTGTCTTTACTCCTTCCTCGGCGAAGTCGAGAATATCTCGGGCCCCGCGTCTGACAGAGACATGCGCACTGTGACTGTCGCGCCAGTGTCAGTTGTCATATCGCTTCGACTCCCGCGCGCTCATTTAATGCATCGCAGCGGATCCCACTACCTCTTCGGGATCCCGTGTGCGCCTCCGTGTGGCTCCCCATTTTCTCGCGTGTATTCCCTCGCCACGTGGCGGCCCAAGGCGCGAACCGTCGCGGGCCGCGAGGCGAACCGCCGCGGCCCAGCGGTTTTCCTGCCCACCTTCTCTCTCCTTTATAAACACAACCGCCCCTTCTTCTTCATCTTCTTCGCATTCTCCTCCTTCGCGCACAGAGCTCCACGCCTTTGCGCCTCCGCCGCTCTCCGTCCGCCGTCGCTCGTTCAAGCTCCGGCGCCCGGCGAGCTCACGCCGTGCCTCCGCCGGACTTCGCCGTGCGGAGATCTTC
>NC_061512.1:70725859-70785428 GCF_022539505.1 Lolium rigidum | reverse complement strand
AAATATTGGCGCTATGTCCAGAGGATGTAGTTGTTGATTACATTACGCACCATACTTAATGCAATTGTGCTGTTGTTAGCAACTTAATACTGGAGGGGTTCGGACGATAACACTGAAGGTGGACTTTTTAGGCATAGATGCGGTTGGATGGCGGTCTATGTACTTTGTCGTAATGCCCAATTAAATCTCACTATACTTATCATGACATGTATGTGCATTGTTATGCCCTCTCTATTTGTCAATTGCCCGACTGTAATTTGTTCACCCAACATGCTTTTATCTTATGGGAGAGACAGCTCTAGTGAAGCTGTGGACCCGGTCCATTCTTTTAATACTGAAATACAAATCTCGTTGCAATACTTGTTTTTCTGTTTTCTCTGCAAACAATCATCTTCCACACAATGCGGTTAATCCTTTGTTACGGCAAGCCGGTGAGATTGACAACCTCAGCATTTCGTTGGGGCAAAGTACTTTGGTTGTGTTGTGCGAGGTTCCACGTTGGCACCGGAATCTCTGGTGTTGCGCCGCACTACATCCCGCCGCCATCAACCTTCAACGTGCTTCTTGGCTCCTCCTGGTTCGATAAACCTTGGTTTATTTCTGAGGGAAAACTTGCTGCTGTGCGCATCATACCTTCCTCTTGGGGTTCCCAACGAACGTGAGAAATACACGCCATCAAGCATATTTTCTGGCGCCGTTGCCGGGGGGTCTCCACTTCTCAATCTCTTTACTTTGTTTTTGTCTTGCTTTATTTTATTTACTACTTTGTTTGCTGCATTATATCAAAACACAAAAAAATTAGTTGCTAGCTTTACTTTATTCTTGTCTTGCACTCTATATCAAAAACACACAAAAAATTAGTTACTTGCATTTAGTTTACTTTTATTATCATGTCTAGCTCGTATACCTGTTACTTCTTCACCTGAGGAATTAGTTTTTACTTTTAAACAAGGGGATGAGGAAAGTTTTAAAGATGCTTGGTCCGGGATTTTTACTTCTTATCGTAAAGCTGAACCTCAAATGACTCTAAGTTTGCTCCTTAGTAATTTTTATTTTGGTCTTATGATTCGCTATAGATATGCCTTGGATGCTCTAGTGGGAGGAGATTTCCTTCATTGTAATGGGGATCAAGCTTTTAATGCCATAAAGAAGTTGGTTGCATCACATGATTCATCTAATAACTTTGATTCAGCCCTTATTAGCATTCATAATAGATTAAACACTCTTGAGACAAGTGCATCTCGCTTAAATGAAAATTATGGATATATTCGTAACCGCCTTGATCAAGTTTTAGTGAACTCTGAACCTTCATTGTGGAATCCTACTATTAAAATTGTCATAGGTGACCAGACTCTTCGTGCCAATTGTGATATTATGACTGAATTTTGCCTAATGCCTAAGGGTATTCATAAATCTTTGAAACTTTGGGAATTCACTGAAGGGGGAGAAGGAATAACTCTTATTGATAACTCTGTTATAATTCCTAAAGGGATAGCTGCGGGTGTGCATACAACCATTCTTGGGATAACAATATCCATTGATTACCTTGTCATTGAATGCGCAGGAACGGGACAAATCACACTCGGAAGATCCCTGCTGAAATTATTGGGAGCAGTCATAGACGTGAGAGAAGGCACCCTAAAATTCACCTCTACACCCGGGGGTAGCCATATATTCCCTAAGCCGAAGAGTAAGAACAAGAAAGGTAAGGGTAAAGCCCAAGGTAATGTCAATGCTTCATCTCGCGATAACACTTGAGTTACACTTTCTGCGCCTAGCTGAAAGGCGTTAAAGAAAAGCGCTTATGGGAGACAACCCATGTTTTTACTACAATATTTTTGTTTTATATTTGAGTCTTGGAAGTTGTTTACTACTGTAGCAACCTCTCCTTATCTTAGTTTTGAGTTTTGTTGTGCCAAGTAAAGTCTTTGATAGTAAAGTAAGTACTAGATTTGGATTACTGCGCAGTTCCAGATTTCTTTGCTGTCACGAATCTGGGTCTACCTCCCTGTAGCTAGCTCCGAAAATTAAGCCAATTTACGTGCATGATCCTCAGATATGTATGCAACTTTCATTAAATTTGGGCATTTTCATTTGAGCAAGTCTGGTGCCCTAATAAAATCCATCTTTACGGACTGTTCTGTTTTGACAGATTCTGCCTTTTTATTTCGCATTGCCTCTTTTGCTATGTTGGATGAATTTCTTTGATCCATTAATGTCCAGTAGCTTTATGCAATTTCCAGAAGTGTTAAGAATGATTGTGTCACCTCTGAACATGTGAATTTTTATTGTGCACTAACCCTCTAATGAGTTGTTTCGAGTTTGGTGTGGAGGAAGTTTTCAAGGATCAAGAGAGGAGTATGATGCAATATGATCAAGGAGAGTGAAAGCTCTAAGCTTGGGGATGCCCCGGTGGTTCACCCCTGCATATTCTAAGAAGACTCAAGCGTCTAAGCTTGGGGATGCCCAAGGCATCCCCTTCTTCATCGACAACATTATCAGGTTCCTCCCTTGAAACTATATTTTTATCCCGTCACATCTTATGCACTTTGCTTGGAGCGTCGGTTTGTTTTTGTTTTTTGTTTTGTTTGAATAAAATGGATCCTAGCATTCACTTTATGGGAGAGAGACACGCTCCGCTGTAGCATATGGACAAGTATGTCCTTAGGCTCTACTCATAGTATTCATGGCGAAGTTTCTTCTTCGTTAAATTGTTATATGGTTGGAATTGGAAAATACTACATGTAGTAATTCTAAAATGTCTTGGATAATTTGATACTTGGCAATTGTTGTGCTCATGTTTAATCTCTTGCATCATATACTTTGCACCCATTAATGAAGAAACACTTAGAGCTTGCTAATTTGGTTTGCATATTTGGTTTCTCTAGAGTCTAGATAACATCTAGTATTGAGTTTTGAACAATAAGGAAGACGGTGTAGAGTCTTATAATGTTTACAATATGTCTTTTATGTGAGTTTTGCTGCACCGTTCATCCTTGTGTTTGTTTCAAATAACCTTGCTAGCCTAAACCTTGTATCGAGAGGGAATACTTCTCATGCATCCAAAATCCTTGAGCCAACCACTATGCCATTTGTGTCCACCATACCTACCTACTACATGGTATTTATCCGCCATTCCAAAGTAAATTGCTTGAGTGCTACCTTTAAAATTCCATCATTCACCTTTGCAATATATAGCTCATGGGACAAATAGCTTAAAAACTATTGTGGTATTGAATATGTACTTATGCACTTTATCTCTTATTAAGTTGCTTGTTGTGCGATAACCATGCTTCAGGGACGCCATCAACTATTCTTTGTTGAATATCATGTGAGTTGCTATGCATGTCCGTCTTGTACTGAAGTAAGAGAGATCTACCACCTTAATGGTTGGAGCATGCATATTGTTAGAGAAGAACATTGGGCCGCTAACTAAAGCCATGATTCATGGTGGAAGTTTCGAGTTTTGGACATATATCCTCAATCTCATATGAGAATAATAATTGTTGCCACATGCTTATGCATTAAAGAGGAGTCTATTATCTGTTGTCCATGTTGTCCCGGTATGGATGTCTAAGTTGAGAATAATCAAAAGCGAGAAATCCAAAATGCGAGCTTTCTCCTTAGACCTTTGTACAGGCGGCATGGAGGTACCCCATTGTGACACTTGGTTAAAACATGTGCATTGCAAAGATCCGGTAGTCCAAGCTAATTAGGACAAGGTGCGGGCACTATTAGTATACTATGCATGAGACTTGCAACTTGTAAGATATAATTTACATAACTCATATGCTTTATTACTACCGTTGACAAAATTGTTTCATGTTTTCAAAATAAAAGCTCTAGCACAAATATAGCAATCGATGCTTTCCTCTTTGAAGGACCATTCTTTTTACTTTTACTAGCACAAATGCCCGTGCGTTGCCACGGGATAACAAAAAAAATTACTACCGGTAAACAATTATTTCAGTCTATAAATGTGTGCGGAACATAAGTAATATGGTTCATATGGATGAATATCAACTCTCTTTCTCCTGTTTTTCTCCTTTGTAAATATCAGTCTTGTGGCTTCTTCCACTCCACCTCTCCACCCTCTTCATTTACCTTTGGTTTAGCTATGCCATCTTCACCCCCTTTATTTGCCCTTGGTTAGCATTGCCATCGCTTTAAAAGTATGATGGAACATCAAATAGTGATGTCAAACTCTAACGTACTAACCAAATCTACGTTTTTAGTCGAGGGGGAAAATCAATAGAAAATATACAGTCAAATTTGTAATTACTTTACTTTATTACATCATTAATAAAAGTGGGGGAAAAGAAATGTATTAACTATATGTTGCATAGGAAAAATTTCTAGTAAACATTAACAAATTTAAAATCCTGAAATTGTGGAATGCACGAGGGTTCATGCAGAATCATTCGTAACAACCAACTAAACAATACTACTATCGAAAGTGTAGTTGAAAACATTTCTTTATTTTTACCCTTCGTATTTCGAAAACCGCCATCTGATCCCCAATCGATCAATCTTAGCCTCACACCTTCGTTATCCCGTGCTTGCGCTAGCAGACTCCCACGATGCAGCCTCGCGCCGATGGGCGGCCTCCCGCCCTTGGAGTCGGTGGCCTCTCGAGGGCGGGCCGGCGTCCTCACGCGCTCCACCGCCGCGTTAGCTCGCCTCTTGCCGCTGCTGCTCGAGCTCTCCTCTTGCCGCCGCTGCTCAAGTTCACCTCTTGCCGTTGCTGTTGGAGCTCGCCTCTCGCCGCCGCTAGAGCTCGCCTCCTCATGTGCCCATGTGTCTGACTCAAGGAGGCCGGCGCCACCGGGCCAGCTTCACCTCCCACCCTGCCGGCCCCAACTACACCCTGCTCCCGGCCAGCATCCTTCTCGACATGATGCCATGGAGGCAAGGCCGATCGCCGTCGCTTCCCCCGACGTAGCCCCTACTATGTCTTGAGCTGGTAGGTTTGCATAACTTGTTAATTTCACCTCATACTTCACCATAATCTGCAGCACGGGATGAATTATGCGCATCAGTATAGCAGCACATGCTGAAGAGTTCAGAGTCTAATTTTGCAACTCAAGAACGTGTTAATTCTGTCAAAATAAGAACACCTTGATTATCTTTCCCCCACCTAGATTGTGTCAAAATAAGAACAAGCCAGGTTATATGCCTCCTGAAAGGTTATGCATCTGTAAAAGATAACAACTACTCCCTACTCCCATTTGCAAGGATAAGTTGATACTATACCACATTCCCATTTGCAAGTTAAGAGGGATTAGGTTTCTTGTATTGTCAGAAACTGATGTACTGCCAACCCATGAACTGATGTACTGCCAACCCATGAACTGTAAATCCATTCAGCTTGACTATTTAGTTCAAAGACCATTAAATCATCATTTTGCTCGTCATCTATGCTCCTAACATTTACAGTAAGAACCTTCTATATCACTGACAGTGAAATCATTATGAGAACTGGACACATCATCAGGATCATCAATGTGCACCTCGTTTTACAGTATGCTTGCAAGGTATCTTGAATGTAAATGTTAATCCTTCATTCTCGTTGCTAACCACAGCTAGAGTACCACCCATCAACTCCACCTAAATCATTGGGGAAACTCTTTAAAATAGTTTTTATAAGTTACAGTGGACTTGCTTTAGTTACAACTAACATTGAAACAATTATTGTTATGTTCCCAGGTATTAGTATTTAATACATACATAAATAATATAGTAACCGTGTCTTTTATATGAATGGGTAACTGGAACTGAAATAATTCATGACAGTGCTTTCAGGTTCATAAACATACTGTTCATCAGGCTGGGAGCGATATTCAGTGTACTAAGTGTACCTTTAGCAGGAAGGAAAATTCCGCATGCCGGTTTGCATCAAAACTAAATCCCAATCTCCCGTGTAATCCTGATGTGCGCTAGTGCCCAGCTGAGCACTGTTAATATATGGCGTCTTTGCTAACTTTGATATACTCCCTCCGACTCATATTACTTGATGCTAATATAGATGTATGTAGTTGGGACAGAGGGAGTAGCTCTTGTCCAGTGAGCTATCTCTAAGAGAAACCGAGTTTCCAGCCAATTGCTTTTCCAGCTGGGTAGCATGCCTACAATGAAATTCAATTCTTTGAACCAATCTACACATGAAACACAAAGTGATTTCATCTAGATAGCCATCACCTCTAAGCTAAACAGCTGAGTTCTGCTTCTTGCTGTTGCTGGTTCACACATCTGACATGCAAATCGGGTTACCTGTGCAAATTAAGACGGAAGAAATTAGAAACCACTGAATGTAACATCAGTCGACATGATTCACTTCTCTATTACGAGTCATACTGAAGCAAGGAACAAAAGAAGTAACACATCTTGCACTTACTTCCTTTCACTGAGCTTGGTTTCAGATATCTATCAACTATTCCACATAAGTAGAGTAGTAAGCTTTCACCTCTTGTGCTTACATGGATTGATTTACCACAGGATCCCACACAGTAAAAAAAAAGTCAGTTTATTTTGAAATGATATAGGAATTCCATGATACAGCAGCTGGTGCAAAAATAACCATATTAGATTTGTAATGGCTATTTCTAAATAAGAAAATGTGCTATCAAAATGCATGTATCTCATGGAATACTTGTAAAATCAGGGATGATATTGGTAACAAAGGATCAGGCGGTTCTAAAGAGCATCCTGAGATATTCTTCACTCCTGCTTGGATAGCTCATGAATTGTGTGTGCTCCAGATGGCCAAAATCCTTACAAGAAAACAGAGCTATTGGGAAGTCTATAGGTCTGCTATGTACTGTTGTCGGGAAGGCCTCTGGTTCACTGCATCATTTGTCTTCAGAAAAGTTTTAGGTGCTTTTGAGTCGGGCTCCTTTAGTTTTTGGTTCAAGTCACTGCTTCTTTTTGGTGGCGGAGAACTCGAGATGAAGCTATTAGTTTTTCCTTCAGCAATTAATAAGTTGTTTGGTGAGCCAAATACAGAGGGGGTTCTTCATGAGGATATCACTGTATTGAAACGGATGCTGACAGTCCTCTTGCTACATCTTCAGAGTTGCGTGGCTGTCAAGAAAATATAACTGGTATTTGTGAGAGAACATGCTTAGCAAATAATGTCCTCACATCAAATGCCTGTTCAGACTGCTCTTCTTCCGGAGGTGGTTCATTAGTCTGAGATTATCTTTTCTTGAGATCCTAACTGATGTTCTTGACATCCTTAGTACACATTCTTCTGCTCCGAAAGCCATATCACATCCTGAACTATGAGGAGACTCTCATAGTGTAGCCACATAGGACAACCAAGTCTGACTATCTTGGACTAACTGTTTTTTAATGCTGAGTGACCTAGCAAAGAGCTATGATCTCCTAGCTGCACCCATGGGGACATGGATCACCAAAGCTTTAATACCATGGCCAGGCTGCCATTGTTTGAGTATCCTCATAGTACAAATGGTCTAAGCTAATATAGGTAAGTGTATATTCCTCCTCCAGTTCTAATCAGAATCAGTTCTAGTCTGAATTGGTTGTCTGGAGAGGTCCCTGTATAGAAATAATAAACTCAGATCCATTCATTATTAACATGACAAAATTAAAAGGCTGACATAGACAAGAGTGTTTTCAATGCTCTGATTACCCGACACTTCACCACTGAGGGATGTTCACCAGCTTCCAATAGTGTAGCGCTCCACTATTGGGCAGGTTCAAAATCAACCTGGTCCCATGACGGCCCTCGACTCCAAATATGTAAGTGCAACCTAATATACCCATCAAAATTCCTGAATAGTAGCATCCAAATATGTTCCTTGAGGAGCCTGTACTATTGCAAAGACTAAAGAGAAAGGTGCTTAAGAATTTTCTAATATCTTCATGCGACAAAGAAATCACAGCCCAGAATTTACCATAGTAAGAAAAAATGCAACTATAAATTACGGATGGCAAGAAAAGGGTGGCATCTACAATCATTATTATTAGCAAAAACAGGTGCACCATATTTATCGTTGTTCTCATAAATTAATCATGAAGGGGCAGTAGTACTATATGATAGTATAACATGTTCATTAGCAGGATAAATGGCGTGCCATTAGTATAACATAAACATGAACACAAAATTAATTATGAAATCTCATAAAGCATAAAGAGGAATGCATTGGAGAGGGAAACACGCCTTAATAATCCAAGGTGAGTTGTGGGCGTGCACCCTAAACCATAAAAATAAATTCGTAAAAGCACAATTAGTGAAATTAGGGATCACAACATATATCAGTGTGCATCCTAAGTCACAATATTGATTTATCATAGACCACAATAGGATAGCAAAAATGTGCTGGTAAGGAGCCAGTATACCTGGGGATGGTGTAGAGATGGCGTGGTTGCCGGTCTTGACATCCTGATCTAGCCGGAAAGGCACAACCCCACGATCTGTCCACTCACATGAATCCTTCTCTTACCACTCAAATAAATGAACTTCATGCCTTCTTGATCATTATGATCATGCCATTAGCTTAAAATAAAAAAAAAGCATGCCTTCCTTCATTTCTCAACCCGAAACAAACAGTAGGAAGGAAAAAAAGTAAGCACATGAAGAGCGAACAAAAATATCATACCTTGAAGCTGTGCATCCATTATCGTGGACATTGAGTCAAAGGGACCAGCCATGTTGCCATGTGATGACTGGAAGGTGCCCTCTTTGTCCTTCCAAAGTGAAGCAACTCAGCCAGCTAGCTCTGCTAAGAATCAGCTTCAATGTCCAATTGACTGCATAAACAATTGCTCAGGTCGAATATGATTGATTATGTATATCCGGATGCTACTGATTGTTATGAAATTTCTTTGGAAAACAGCATGGAGAGAGCATGCTTGCTACGGATTGGAATACATTTAAACATATACCTTGAATTCTTGAGAAATTATGGCAGATCGATGGCATGTGAAAGGGCGGAACAATCTTATAGTCATCGCCTTTGGCTGGCTGTCCCTCGTGCTTACTACTTCCGTTTGGGCCATCAATGCTACCATAGAATTGACGTTAGGAATCAGGGTGAAGCAATATGAACAAGAAACTCTATGAAAACAATGAGAAATAAATCGGATTGTTTTAAGTGATAAAAAGATCAAATGAACAATCCAAAGGGCTCGGATCCAGGCACCTGTAGGCCGAGATCGAGGCCTCCCTACCCAGTTCCCGAGTGCGGATGCCGGTGGTGGCCATGAATAGCATGGAGCCGTGACCGTCTTCGGCGGCTCTTGGTTCGCACAATGCGGGCACCCTGCCGTTGTCCTCCATGCGAGCTCTCCATCCTCGTGGAAAGGGAGAGGACTGGGTCGTGGCCGCCTCCTCCACTTGGGCTTCGGTGGGCAAGTTCCCATCGATGCGGAGGGGAGTGAAGGCGGAAGGGAGAGGTGGGCGGGCATCGGGTCGAGCGAGTGCGAGAGCAGGGAGAGGGAGCACGATGATCATAGGCGGCGGCCTGGCCTAGGAGAACGGAACCCTAGACTTCAGTTCTGCAGGACGAGAGGCAGATGCGAAGAGGGACGAAAAAAAATGGGTGGAACGAAGGGCAGCGACGAAGAGATTTGGTGGGAGGGACGAAGCCCATGTTGGTGCGGCCCAGATAGGCGTGTGCGGAACGGGAGAACGACGAAAATCTTACATAGGTTGGTGGGACGACGAACGGACGAAATTGGAGGGGAGAATAGGGATTATGTTTAGTCTTTTAAGTAGTAGAGATGTTGAGTCAGTTCACCTATCTCTCTCTACCTCAAGAAGCAAACACTTGTGTGAACTGTGCATTGATTCCTACATACTTGCATATTGCACTTGTTATATTACTCTATGTTGACAATTATCCATGAGATATACATGTTACAAGTTGAAAGCAACCAGCTGAAACTTAATCTTCCTTTGTGTTGCTTCAATACCTTTACTTTGATTTATTGCTTTATGATTTAACTCTTATGCAAGACTTATTGATGCTTGTCTTGAAGTACTATTCATGAAAAGTCTTTGCTTTATGATTCACTTGTTTACTCATGTCATTACCATTGTTTTGATCGCTGCATTCATTACATATGTTTACAAATAGTATGATCAAGGTTATGATGGCATGTCACTTCAGAAATTATCTTTGTTATCGTTTTACCGCTCGGGACGAGCGAAACTAAGCTTGGGGATGCTGATACGTCTCAGACGTATCGATAATTTCTTATGTTCCATGCCATATTATTGATGATACCTACATGTTTTATGCACACTTTATGTCATATTCGTGCATTTTCTGGAACTAACCTATTAACAAAATGCCGAAGAGCCAGTTGCTGTTTCTCGCTGTTTTGGTTTCGAAATCCTAGTAACGAAATATTCTCGGAATTGGACGAAACGAAGACCCGGGGTCCTATTTTGCCACGAACCTTCCGGAAGGCCGAAAGGGATACGAAGTGGGGCGACGAGGCGCCGCCACCATAGGGCCGCGCGGCCGGAGGGGGCCCGCGCCGCCTATGGTGTGGGCCCCTCGTCAGCCCTCCGACTCTGCCCTTCCGCCGACTTAAAGCCTCCGTCGCGAAACCCCGATGCGAAAAACCACGATACGGAAAACCTTCCCGGAGATGCCGCCGCCAATCCCATCTCGGGGGATTACGGAGATCTCCTCCGGCACCCTGCCTGGGAGGGGGATTCATCTCCCGGAGGACTATACACCGCCATGGTCGCCTCCGGAGTGATGAGTGAGTAGTTCACCCCTGGACTATGGGTCCATAGCAGTACCTAGATGGTTGTCTTCTCCTCATTGTGCTTCATTGTTGGATCTTGTGAGCTGCCTAACATGATCAAGATCATCTATCTGTAATACTCTATGTTGTGTTTGTCGGGATCCGATAGATAGCGAATACCATGTTATGTTAATTATCAAGTTATTACATATGTGTTGTTTATGATCTTGCATGCTCTCCGTTACTAGTAGAGGCTCGCGGCCAAGTTTTTGCTATTAACTCCAAGAGGGAGTATTTATGCTCGATAGTGGGTTCATGCCTGCATTGACACCGGGACGAGTGACGAAAGTTCTAAGGTTGTGTTGTCTCTGTTGCCACTAGGGATAAAACATTGGCGCTATGTCCGAGGATGTAGTTGTTGATTACATTACGCACCATACTTAATGCAATTGTCACGTTGTTAGCAACTTAATACGGAGGGGTTCGGACGATAACTCTGAAGGTGGACTTTTTAGGCATAGATGCAGTTGGATGGCGGTCTATGTACTTTGTCGTAATGCCCAATTAAATCTCACTTGTACTTATCATGACATGTATGTGCATTGTTATGCCCTCTCTATTTGTCAATTGCCCGACTGTAATTTGTTCACCCAACATGCTTTTATCTTATGGGAGAGACACCTCTAGTGAACTGTGGACCCCGGTCCATTCTTTTAATACTTGAAATACAAATCTGCTTGCAATACTTGTTTTACTTGTTTTCTCTGCAAACAATCATCTTCCACACAATACGGTTAATCCTTTGTTACGGCAAGCCGGTGAGATTGACAACCTCAACTCGTTTCATTGGGGCAAAGTACTTTGGTTGTGTTGTGCAGGTTCCACGTTGGCGCCGGAATCTCTGGTGTTGCGCCGCACTACATCCCGCCGCCATCAACCTTCAACGTGCTTCTTGGCTCCTCCTGGTTCGATAAACCCTGGTTTCTTTCTGAGGGAAAACTTGCTGCTGTGCGCATCATACCTTCCTCTTGGGGTTCCCAACGAACGTGTGAAATACACGCCATCAAGCATGCAAGATCATAAACAACACATAGGTAATAGATTGATAATCAACATAACATAGTATTCTCTATCCATCGGATCCCGACAAACACAACATATAGAATTACAGATAGATGATCTTGATCATGTTAGGCAGCTCACAAGATCCGACAATGAAGCACATGAGGAGAAGACAACCATCTAGCTACTGCTATGGACCCATAGTCCAGGGGTGAACTACTTACTCATCACTCCGGAGGCGACCATGGCGGTGAAGAGTCCTCCGGGAGATGATTCCCCTCTCCGGCAGGGTGCCGGAGGTGATCTCCAGAATCCCCCGAGATGGGATTGGCGGCGGCGGCGTCTCAGTAAAGTTTTCCGTATCATGGCTCTCGGTACTGGGGGTTTCGTGACGAAGGCTTTAAGTAGGCGGAAGGGCAACGCGGGGGGCCACACGAGGGCCCCACACGCCAGGGCCGCGCGGCCAAGGGTTGGGCCGCGCCGCCCTGTTGTGGCGGCGCCTCGTGGCCCCACTTCCTTTCCCCCTCGGTCTTCTGGAAGCTTCGTGCAAAAATAGGACCATGGGCGTTGATTTCGTCCAATTCCGAGAATATTTCCTTTGTAGGATTTACGAAACCAAAAACAGCGAGAAAACAACAAGCGGCTCTTCGACATCTCGTTAATAGGTTAGTGCCGAAAATGCATAAATACGACATATAATGTGTATAAAACATGTAGATATCATCAATAATGTGGCATGGAACATAAGAAATTATCGATACGTCGGAGACGTATCAAGTACTAACAAAGACACTCACACGATTGACAAGTTGAAAGATCGAGATGTCGCCTAGAGGGGGGGTGAATAGGCAATTACAAACTCTTGCGGATTTGTCTTGTAAGAATGCGGAATTAAACTATCGCTTAGTTTACAAGCACAAACACTAAATATGCTAAGCTCAACTAAGTGTAACAATAGCAACTATAGCTAAGCAAGATAGGCACAAGATATATGTAGCACAAGTGATAGCAAGATATATGTACTTCAAGCACGATGGCTATCACAAGGAAAGAGAGCTCGGGTATAGAAATAACCGAGGCACGCGGAGACGAGGATGTATTCCCGTGTTCCCTTGCTTTGCAACAAGGTACGTCACGTTTGGAGGAGTGGAGGTCCCACGAAGGATTCCCCGCGCCACGAAGGCTCACCCTATTCTCCGAACCACACCCACGAAGGATAATGGCCCTTTCCTTATGGTTAGCTTTTCCTCCGCTCCGGAGATGGCAAGCTCCACAACCACTTCACAAGCTCCACGAAGGAGAAGCCCGGGCCCCTTCACAATCTTCCACGAAGAGATCACCGGGACACCAACCAAGCCAACTAGGAGGTCACCCTCCAAGAGTAACAAGCTCACGGTCTCTCACTCGAACAAATCGTGGTGGAGAGCTCAACACTATGCAATGATGCAAAGCAAGAACACCGGAGGTGTTCAAGTCCTTCACACTCAAATCCCACCAAAGCAACGAATGCTAGGATGAGATTGGAGAGGAAGAACAAGGGGAAAGTCAACCAAAGACTCCAAGATCTAGATCCCAAGAGATTCCCTCACTTAGAGAAGAAATGGATCGGTGGAAGTGTAGATCTAGATCTCCTCTCTCAAATCCTCAAATATGAGCAAGAATGGTTGGAGGAATCAAGGGGGAGAGCAAGTTCTTCAAATAGCAACAATGGAGGTGAGAGAATGGGAAGAACTACTCTTCTCAAGGTGGAAGAAGGTCTATTTATAGCTAGGAGCAAATAAAACCGTTGGGGGGAAAAAGACAAAGAAAATCGCAGAAAAACGGCTAAAAAAGACAGCCCAGCCGGCCAGCAGGCCGGCCGACCGGAGCCTGGGCCGGAGAGGCCGGTGGCCTGCCCGGTCGGACCAGCCCACCGACCGGGGCTGGGCAGAGGCGCGCTGGGCGGCGAGGAGCAAGGGGGCGCGCGGGGAGGTGGGCCGTGCGGGGGCGCCTAAGGCCCAGCCGGCGCCGAGCCCGGTCGGGCTGGGGAAGCTGCCGGGTGGCCCGTAGCGGAGCCGGCGCCCAGGCCGGACGAGTGGCAGCCCGGTTAAGGTCCGGTTGGACCGGAGGTGGAGCTGGGCTGCCCGGCACGTGGGCCGGTGGCCGCCCGGTCGACCGGGTGGGCCGGCATGCGGTCCGGCA
This sequence comes from Lolium rigidum, assembly GCF_022539505.1. Lineage (NCBI taxonomy): Eukaryota > Viridiplantae > Streptophyta > Magnoliopsida > Poales > Poaceae > Lolium > Lolium rigidum. The sequence goes on along the minus strand of NC_061512.1, from coordinate 70,771,463 downwards.
GGCCGGGCGGCGACCGGCCGCCCCTTTTTTCTTTTATTTTTATTTTCCTCTTTTACCTTTTCTTTAATAACTATTGCTCCCGAACTCCGATTAACATGAAACCAATTTTGTTGGAAAGATAACGACGAATAGAACCCCAACAAAAACTGGAAATATGGAGACTCCTCACAGAACATTTTAGATGATTTTTAGAGAGGGAGTCTCCCACCGTCAAGAAACGGTGAAGACGTCCAAACTCGAAAACGCAATAGAAGATGCATGCGGATTCCGTTTTCGATGAACTTGGGCTTGTTGTAAAGCTGGCAACAAGCTCAAGAACCTCACACAGAGAAACACCAAGAAGCAATAAGGATATGCAAAGTATGCAAAGGATTGAGCTCCCTAAGACGATGTGATCAAGTTACTTAACCGAAAGCCCCTCTTAATAGTGCGGCTATCTATCCTATAATCCGGTCTCCCAACATCCACCTTGAGACCGGTAAAAGGAAAACCTAGCAAGTCCATACCTTTGCCTTGCGCATCCCGCTTGATCTTGATGATAACTCTTCAAGCTTTACTCAAGCCGGAATGCCTCACTTGATCAATGTTGCTTCGTGAAGACTCACAAATACTCCCCCATACACTATGATGGGAAAGCCCCATTGATGCACATCTTCACATGTCCATTATCACCAAATGGACGGCAAGCTTCAAGCATGTGATTCACTCAAGATGCTCATCTTGAACTTGCCCAACACAACCTTGTATCTTCTCATACTCACATAAGATAGAGCATGGCTAATATTGAGTTCCACATAAGAACTCCATCTTCATTTCTTCTTCTTGATCATATCACATATATATCTTCATACCGATGATCTTGATGCCAATACACAATGTATACCTTTATCTTCATAGCATCCATACTTGAATCCAACACATGGAGAGCAAGTAGTACCTATGGAATATTCCTTCATATAAACTCAATGAAAACATTAGTCCATAGGGGTTGTCATTAATTACCAAAACCACACATAGGGGCAATGTACCCTTACACAAGTTTTAACCATTTATTATTAAAGTCGTGCTAACTTACTATGCAAGTTATTATTAATGAACAACAGGTGTAAGTTGTATATGGTCGAGTCATTCAGCTCCAAGTCATCCATAACCACGGAAACGGCTTATCGATAAGACTGTAACCCTGCAGGGGTGCCCAAATATGCCCACACGCACGATCAATCCAACCTGGCGAGGGTAAGATATCACGACTCGCACTCTCCTTCACTACAACAATGTGCAGGAAGCCACCTAACTAAGTTTAACCCGTTTCAGAGCCTGATCGAAACTCTGACGCGGACCTAGCTGTTGCGAGGACGGCTAAGAAGGATCAGAGCCCACTAGAGGATGACCTCTTAACAATACGTGCCACACCTACAGACGTGCAAGAGACAACGGGGATACAAGGCACACATGGATTCCCCAAAAGTAATAGCATACCATCTGACCACAAAGAAACATGCTTGCACGCCCGGGAGAAACAAAACACTCAAACTAATTGTGGCCACTGGACAAAGCTGTAGATCCCGACAGTGGTCGAGGGGAGACCCGGTGAGCATACCCACGTGTGGTTAGAGCGCTCAGTCTCGGAACAGATAACAAGCACTCGGGGTCCTAGGTTATTTAGGAAAGACAAGTGAGCCATCACAAAACAAGCAGCTGACCCACCGATGCCTCCGCTAAGCAACTAATAACAAGTAACCATGATACCCTCAACGATAACCCGATAAGATAGCGATAACGGTAACACAGTGTAAACATCACTAGCATGCACTACGACTTGCAAGGCAGACCCGATAACCAAACAACATCTGTAGGAGGGTGGTGGTGGCAATATGGGCTGCTTGAGGTAACATGTGGATAGGACACGTGAAAATAATGCAACTCAAGGCTATCATAAGAGATAAGGCAAAATAAAATAGGTGAGTGGCTCCTGCAGAGACAGAAGTTTAGGAAATGTTTGCCTGTCAAAGATCATCGAAGAACACCCGGAGGACTTGTCGTAGCTCGCATCAACTCAACGGCCTATCCGTGAAGAAACAAAGCGCTACAACAAACAACGGATGCACCACTTACTACTACGAAAGAAGAATCGGCATGATCATGATATGATATGCATGACATGGCAACGATGATGCGATGCATTTTATCCAAATATAGCAGAATCGGAATAACAACAATTATATATTAGGTTCAAGTTATTTATCTACCCCGCATATTAAATGTTATTAGCATGGCAAGACAAGGCATAGGTGCGCTACACAAAATTAAATGGAACCGGGATGAAATATTAATCCCGCGCAATTCCACATTTAACATTAAGTGATTCACTATTTACCCGAAACCACATATGCGGTGCAATGCGCATGATGATATGATAAGTGCAGCAAGTTAGATGATACATTTATAAAATAGCGTCGGTTAGGGTTGAGGTCTCACGGTATTAAAACAAAGATGGCTGTCAGATCGAACAGGAAGAGATGAAGCTAGGGTCTCGGCCTTCGGATCCGTGAAGGAGAACTTGACGGAGGTCTTCGGTGTCGATGGCTAACTAGAATTAGTGTCCCTAGTGTTTGTCTTGGTCTTGGCAGCACGGGTGCACAGAGATCGCTCGGGTTTTCAGGTGGCGTCCATGAAGTAGCTTCCTCGGGACACGGTGGACGCTGAGGAGGATTTAGAACAACACCCCCTCGCAGAAGAAGCAACCAAAGAACGGCGTCACCAGGAACAACAGGTAACCGAGCCCAGTGAGACGTGCTTGCAGCACTGAGGCTAGCAGAACTTGAACAGATGAATGAAACGGAGCTTCGACGTCGCAGGGCGAAGCATGTCCAACACGCGCGCCTGAACTGACAAAAACATGGATCGATATGCATCATGACGGAGGAACCAGACCGGGGAAACAAGGAGCGATGTGGAGCAGACCTTGAGGTGCCAAAAACATGGAGGATGGAGGATATCCAGGACGAGGAGGAGCTCCGGTAGCGCGGACCTGGGCGTGCTGCTGCAAGGAATCATGGCGGCAGTCGGCGGCACAGATGAGCACCAGGGGGAGAGCAGGGACGCTGGGGTGGCGCTGCGAGTCGAGGGCGCGCAGAACTTGGTGGCGGCCGTGCGAAGAGGAGCAACACAGGGAACTGCAGGACTTGTGCGGTGGCCAGGTCGACAGCACGCTGCCGACCAAAGGAGCAGCGGCGCGGTTTGAGGAGGCACCTCGCACGCGAGGCCAGGACGGTCGGTGGCGGGTGGAGAACCTGCAGGAGGAGCTCCGCCAATGGGAGATGGAGGCGGCTGGCTTGCCCGGATGGGCAGCAGCTGGCGCTCGTGGCCGGAGAGAAGAGCGAGCGGGGAGACGCCGTGGCTCAGGCGCAGGTCGAAGGTCGCGAGAGGAGGCGGTCGGGGACGGGTCGGGGCGTGCGGGCTCGGGTCGTGTGCGGGAGAGACTGAGAGGTTGGGAGGACTTGATGGCGAAAAGAAAAGAGGGAGAGGTGGTGGCTGCAAGATTGCCAGGGGAGGCTTTGGTGGGAGTTAAGGTTTCGGTGGGGAGGGCCTTAGGTAGGCTGGGTCTGGGGCTGCCGGTTGGGCTTGCAGGCCTAGCCGGTTGGGGAAGTTCTCTTCCCCCTTTTTATTTTTAAAACTATTTTTTTGTTATTAGTTTGCTGTTAGTTTTAAAACCCATTTCTAAATAGATTTTGGCAATGAAATAAACAGAGAAAGGAGAGATATAATTTGAAACAAAAAGACGGGGTTGTACTAGAAATAAACTATGGTTTAATAGAATATTTTTGAGGTTGAAAATATATGCATGATGCCATGATGACTTGGAACGACACGAAAAAACAATCGGAGGTGAAAAATCTAATATTGGGATTTTTCCGGGTCATTACAACGCCCTAGGGCCGGAGCTCTACTGCGCCGCCACCGCCGCCTCCATCACCTTCTCCACCAACACAGAAGAGGAGGAGGAGACTAGGATCTTGAAGGGCAACGCATCGGTCTCCATCATCATCATCATCATCATCATCATCATCAACGTCTACATCTTCAATCCCCTTTGTATACTTGGTTGTGATCCGAACTCTATTAGGATTTACACTTGTATGCAATTGTACCTTCATATTCATATTGTCATGATGTTGATCCCCTTCATGTATGAGTAGTTCCTTTGTTCTTGGGGAGATATGGAGAAACCCTAGTAATATTATGATATGAAATAAATATTACCTATACCCCTTTGATATATGAACGTGTGTTTGTTCTCTCTCTTGATATTATATGTTGTGCACCATGTAATATTTGCCTTATGGTCTCGAGAGGGAACTACCCTTTGAAGTATGGTAAAGTGTACGACGAGAAGTGACATTACCGTATCAGCACTTTACACATCGAAGAGGGGGGTAAGGAGAGAACCACTAAGCTCATATCGATAAACATGGGGTAAAACCCTTAATAGCAATGGTCAATATGTGGCTTGCAGAAGACTAGTTATTGTGGTTGTTTAGAGATGTGATGATCGATGGCTTTCTGGGCGCATCTTATTATGGAGCTTTCCCCACACATAGCATATCAAATATATAGTTCATTCCAATCATAGTAATAGCAATACTATTGGTGGAACCTACACTCCTTGACAACCCCTCAACCATATCACAAATTATGAAACCGAAAACTATAAAAAAATGTGTGTACTAATCATTCTTCGAATGTCTATTCGAGAACATATGCATCTTGCAATGGAGGAAAAGGGATACGATGATTTGCTACAAATGGCCGCTCAAGAAGAGGAAAGTTTGTACAACAAATAAGAACACATAACTACTAATGAGGCGCAGGTATACAAGATGTATCATCAAGTAATATGATGTGCTCACACATTAAGTTCTTCTTATCAAATAATATGTCCTCATTGTATGTGTGCCGGGAATTTTTTTCTTTCAATGTTCTCATAGTTATTATGAATCATTGGCGTCTTTCTATAGTAATGATGCTAATAGGGAATTGATAGAGATCTCGGACACACATCTTCGAAAAACACAGAAACACCATCAGTGGCCAGATCTAGAGAAGGAACTTTAGAGAAGACTTGATCTGGGCTGCTACGCGGATCATCAGAGGACAAGGAATCATCCCCTTCATCATCAACCGCTGCATCTCCATCACTATCACCGATCCCATTCTCCTCCAACCATAGTTGTAGTCTTGATTACTATTGTTGGATTTGTAATCGAATTCATTCCATTAATTTCATCCCCTCCATAAGATTATGATGATGTTCTTGATTGTTTCCATGAGACAGTAGTTCCTTTAGTTCTGGGGGATATGGAGAACCATGGGGTAAAACCATTAATAGCAATAGTCAATATGTGGCTTGCAGAAGACTAGCTGATGTGGTTATTTAGAGATGCGATGACCGATGGCTTTCTGGGCGCATCTTGTTATGGAGCTCTCCCCACACACAATATGATTAAAATCACATTTTATCTTTATTAACATGGATCCTAATGCTAGAGGTGGATCCAATAATCCCCGCGAACACTTTGTCTTATTAAGTTTCAACCCACTTCTCATAACGCTTTTTATTGCTTTGTTTACTTTCTTGCAACCATTTACAACCATCTTTTAAAAACACCTTAATTTGAGATTAGAAAACAATTTACAAGTAGCCTTTAATAAATAGTACCAAGGGGCATTAAGACCTTAACTAGTAGCTCCTCGTGGTTCTATACTCTTATTTCGAAACTAGCTACAATTGATCTGTGTACTTGTAGTCATCAGTGTGTTAGTTCTCTCCCTTGATATTAGAAATTGTGCACCATATAATATTTTCCTTATGGTCTCAAGAGGGAACTACCATTTGAAGCGTGGTAAAGTGTACGGCGAGAAGTGACATTACCGTATCGACACGTTAACACATGGGAGAGGGGATAAGGAGGGACACACGAAGCTCATATCGATAACCATGGGGTAAAACCCTCAATAGCAATGGTCAATATGTGGCTTGCAGAAGACTAGCTTATGTGGTTATATAGAGATGCGATGACCGACGGCTTTCTGGGCGCATCTTATTATGGAGCTCTCCCCGCACATAGCATAGCAAAGATATAGTTCGTTCTAATCATAAGTAATAGCAATAATAGTGGTGGAACCTACACTCCTTGAGAACCCTCAGCCATATCACAAACACACTCCATCAACACTCTCTAGCTTTAGTTTACATTTATTATTATCTTTCTTTTAGTTAATTCAAACTCTTAATTATTGCCATCTTAGCAACTTATAGTACATGATATTTCCAAACCACGTTTTGGGTGTGATAGTGGCTGCGCCTAACATTGCAGTTGCGAGGTTGTGTTTATAGCCAGTTGCAAAGCTTCTCAGTGACGAACTTATATAAATAATATTTGCTGCTACAAATACTGCAACAACCCTGTTGTTGATCACAGGAACCCAATCATCAGTGGGTATGCTCTAAGAGCCTAAATATGAACTACCTAACTACTACAACTCTAGTGAGATTCTCACCGGAGTCTTCTGTATTCTAGTGGGTGCGTGAGCTTCTATTCTAGTGTAGTGGTATTGGGATTCAAATGGGCATGCTTCTATCCTCCGCGGGGGCTCCTTCTATACCCTCGGCCATGGGAATTAGGGCATGGCCTAGAGGTTACCGTCATGGTCAAGGTGACATGGCGGTGCTAAGATCCTTGGACTCTACTCTTTGACTCCTTGGTTGCTACCCCATCTTCTTATCGTCACCCCTCGGGAGCCTCACTACTATAGCTGAGGACATCATGGACTTCCATGCCCTCGGGGATGACTCCGCCGGCCAAAGGGTCGGGATGTGACCTAGCGAGGGGTCATGCCTTGCTAGGATGGCTAGGGGCGTCCTGCACGGCGGGTTGTCTGGTCCCATCAGCCAGTCGTGTGTCTTGCCTTACATCACGGGTGCCAACTTCTATGATGTGAGGCTTCCTATCCCCTTTGGACGTGAGATTTTACTAGTTGGCTGCTATGGGTTCGCCTGCTAATGCATTTGGCGAGTGCTGGCTTCGTCCTCTGCCATTTAATTCTAAACTCTACCTTAGCTGGTAGGCTATTATTTACCCGTCTCTGGGTACCCGCTTACCCATGACCCCATCACATAGTAGGGACCTAGGATAGGCATGATGCGCATAGTCATCAAGGTGAATTTCCCTAATGATGTCACTGCCTTCCTTGGGAGTTGCATATCTTTTCCTCTTCCATTTGCCTTGTTAGTTTTATCATTTTGTGTTGAACTATTTTCATTATGTTGAGTTTGATAGCTTGTGAACTATTGGCTACTGTATGGTTGTACGTTGTAAGACATATTATCATCCATGACCATCTATGCGGTCAAGACTATGGTGATCTATCCTCTATCTTTTCCTAGTCTTTTTTGTCTATAATGTTACGTATTACTTTGTAATTCTCATAAGCATGGTTATAATTTTCTACACTCTCCGTAATGCCTGATGTATCTATCTAGTGCAATGGTTAAGCTTGTTGTGTTTAAGTTTCTTGACTAGTTGTTCATTTATAAAATCTAGGGGGAACAGTGATCCTAGTGGTGTGCATTTTGTATTCTAAAGTGATTCTCTTAAGTAGTGCACACGTCTAGGGGGAGCTCATCTATATTTTGTAAACAGTTGTTTCTATCATACACATGCTATATGTTGTCGCAAATCCATGTGTTTTCATCGAACACCAAAAAGGGGGTGATTGAAAGGGAATCTTGTCCCCTAAGTTGGCTTTGATATTTGTTAACAACACTCTGATACTAACTGTTTGCTTGAGAATGACTAGTTGATTCTTAAACGAGCAAACAGAGTGGAGTACCCTCGGTTTCGTGAAGCATTGTGAAGGAAAGCCCGGTGTATTTATTTTCGTTTTGTAGCTAGGCTTCCTGTAGCATCAAGATGGGATAACAAGAGGTTTGCGTGGTGGTTTATTATTGGTTAATCATCCTATAAACCACCCACGACCATATTTACGAAATCATAGGTCGTGGTCTTGTCAATGGGTTTGCAAAGCTAGTCGTGGGAATGTTGGTGCAATGCCGCTAGAGTGGTCCGGTCAAGCCGGACCAACCAGCCCAGGCTGGTCTAGCCTCGGTCCAAGTTAGCTCCCATGTGCCCGGTGTGCTCACAGTACTATCGCATGTATTGGTTCGGCCTAACCGGCCATTCCAGCCAGCGGAATAAACTACTTCAATTTGCCCAACGACTAGATCTCGTCCCATTCGTTAAAAGATGTATTCTTCCTTGTTGGTACCTTGACGACCTACCCACCTATATCCACCATTACTACACCTCATAAATCATCTAGATATAAATACTTCTCTAGCCACACGAACACCTTGATTCTTTGATAAGTGAAGGAGAAGCTCTAGATCTGCAATCCTACTAAACCGATTTGTTACCACCGCTCAAATCATTTGTGTATCTTGTTAATCTTGGGTTCCTTGGAACCTTAGATGGAAGAGGTCGTCCAAAAGCTAGTTCTTGGTGTAAATCTCCATGGCCGTCACTTGGGAGCCTTCGATTAAGTTGTGGATGCGTGCCCCAAGCTTTGTGTAAAGTTTCCGGTTGCCACCTTGAAGTCTATCGCTTAGTAGAGTGTAAGCTAACCTTCATGGTTTGCTCACCGGAGAATAGGGTGAGGCCTTTGTGGAATTGGTTGGCCTTTGTGGCACCACACCCCTCCAACATAGATGTACTCCCTTCAAAAGGAAACTAAGGGAATCATCCCTTGTGTCTATGCATACTCCACTCTACGCTACCTTTATCCTTTACCGCACTTTTCTATTTGCATCTTGTATCTTGTTTACTTGCTTATACCTTGTCATATAGGTAAATTCACATAGTTGAATATCTACATAATTTACCATATGTGTCAAGTCTAAATTGAATAGGAATTAAATTTTGGTTAGCACATATTCACCCACCTCTAGGTTCCCATTCAATCCTTTCGAGGGTGGGGGGCTTTCGCTAGGTCCCGAGATGTCAATATTTTGTACTCGGTTTCCATCATCTTTGCATGATTCATTGTATCCTCCGCACTCGCGAGATCTTGTTAGAGCTGTTGACGATGTTTGGTGATGTACCTGGCCTCCTTGTAGAGTTCCTTGCGCCTGGCATCGAGCTCAGTGACGTTCTAGATGCACTCTAGCGTGACGGGGTTCATGAGGAGTCGACCGTACATGGTCTTGTCCACCGGAACAATTACATGTGTTCGAGGACGAAGGCAATGGTAGTGGAGGGTCCCTACCGGTTGTATGTCCACTGTTGCGGGCTTGGAATTCCCGCGGCTGCTGCTGAGGCGGGGTGGGAGTCGGAGGTGGGATTCCTTTGGCCGCCTCAGCCGTAGCCTCTACACCTTCTTCAGGAGTTTCTTTAGGTCCACCATTGCCCGTTGGTCAAAAAAACTTGTTGGTTGGCGAGAGACTGATCTACCAGATCCTCATGAGCTAGCGAGTTCAGCCTCACCCTATTCTTCTTCTCATTGATCGGTTCACTATACGAGTTTCCCGACTTTGGGTCAAGTGCCTCCAAGATAGATTCAATTTTGTTTCTGTCTATGTTGGAGCTAGATCCTGAATCAGAATCAATGTAGCCAACAAAATGACACCTTTGCGTCTCTAACACCTGGGAAACCCAAGCGGATTCGCATCGGTCTTCTTGTGCAGACCTTGTTTCTAGGAGACCTAATCTGGAGATTCATCACAGAGGTCCTGCTCAAATAGATCTTACATAATCGTGTCCAAGCGACATCATGTTGGCATCCTGGGAGTAAGATCATGTGCGGTTTTTGCTGATTAAGAAGCGGATTCCACCAATAAGAATGATGGTGTAACACATGCGACGTTATCCTTAGGCGGAATCCGAAATTCTTCATTGGCAAGGATGGGGAAGCTATCGGCGTAGAGGACGCGCCCGATGGTGACAGTGTTGCCAACGCCCGCAAAGGTGGATCCTACTCATATCCGCCCTCAAGGCGCGTCTGGCCCCATGGTGTGACAAAGGGTTAACCTTGTCAATTCCCATAATGACGGACTTGGGTTTTTAGGAAGGAGAACACTCGTGAATCAACAAACCGGTCAGCTAAACTAGGCAACTGACAAAAACTATGATCAAGGGCGAATCGTCGAGATTGTATTATATGAGAATTAGGGTCACATGGTATCGCGTCCGGTTGAATCTCCCCCCTCAATGGCTCTTCCTAGCCCTTATATAGTGGGCTAGGTCTCAGAGTCCACCTCGAGGCTGTTTACATGATGTATGTCGGTTTACCTGATATGGGCCTAGCTTTCCTATTTTACATAATATATGGGCTTCGGTTTCGTGTAGTTTCTTCATGGGCTTTTCCTATCCCTTCACGGACTTTACACCAGGGACATCAATACTGAGTACTCAATATAGTATACTCATGTCAGTAGCCCCCGAAACTCTACTCGAGTCATAGACTCAGTCGAGTCTCAACACCTTCGACTTCTTTTCCTTTTGAACGTGAATAGTCAATATTTCACTATTTTCTGTGTAGAAAAATATTTTAACTGGTGAGTGCATTCTTTAGCATGTTTTTTGCATTATTATTTTATCAAGATATCATCGAGTAGTGGTAGAATTTTTATATTTCACCGCGCTACCGCGCCCTTTTATGCTTGGCTACACAAGTTCTCAAAAGAAGAAGTCAATAATGAAATATCAATGAAAACTGTCATTCTCTTGCATTTTGACGTGATAGAAATCATTTTTGAACTTAATAATGCACCTGGGCGAAAGGACAATGCCAGGACAACTTCCATCAGCTTTAACGGGCATCGGTACGGGCAAGGCCCGCCCGTACCACCCTCCAGAAGCACTGCCTCGTCAAATACTTTCACCTCCCGCTGACGGATCAGGGATCAAACACACACAGCTCCGCGAAACTGAAAAATACCGCCCCAGATTAGATCTCAAGAAGGTACTTTGGAGAAGACAAGAGTCGGGCTGCTACGTGGATCCTTAGAGGACAAGGCATCATCCCCTTCATCATCATCAAACGCTGCACCTCCACCATCATCATCCTCCAACCATAATTGTAATCTTAATTGCTATTGTGGATTTGTATTCGAATTCGTTCCACTCCTTTAATTCCTTCCACAATATTATGATGATGTTCTTGATTGTGTCCATGCGTGAGTAGTCCTATTAGTTCTTGGGGAGATGGAGAAACCTTAGCATGAATATGAGATGAATCTAAGATGATCTATGGTTTTAAGTATTAATGTGCGTTAATTTTCTCTCTTGATATTACGTGTTGTGCACCATGTAATGACTTATGGTCTTTAGAGGGAACTACTCTCTTTGAAGTGTGGTAAAGTAAACGGCGGGAAGTGACATTACCGTATTAGTGCTTCGACACATAAATAAGGGGGATAAGAGGGATTCACAAAGCTCATATCGATAACCGCGGGGTAAACCCCTTAATAGCAATAGTCCATATGTGTCTTGAGAAGGCTAGATGATGTGGTTATTTATAGATGTGATGACCGATGGCTTTCTAGGCGCATCTTATTATGGAGCTCTCCCACACACAACATGCTTAAAAGCATATTTTATCTTAATTAACACAAAGTGCTAGAGGTGGATCAAATAATCCCTGATAACACTTTGTCTCATTAAGTTTCAACCCAATTCTTACAACTTTTTTACTGCTTTATTTACTTTATTTGCAACCATTTACAACACCCCTCTTTAAGCATTTTGAGATTGGAAAACAATTTTATTAAGTAATCTTTAGTAGAAAGTAGCAAGGGGCATTAATACCCTAACCAGTAGCTCCTCGTGGTTCCATACTCTTATTTCGAAACTAGCTATAACTAATTTGTGTTCTTGCAGTTATCGTTAATCATAGCGATATTTGGGAACAAGCCCGATGCATCCGAAGGATTAGGGATCAGTTAATTTCCTTAGCACATACAAGTAAGCCTACTTCAAACTCGAGTCCCCAGACACGAATCTGGATAACTGGTGTGATTCAGCACCAGCCACGAAGGACTTATCGAGTTCTGAATTCCAACAAATTTTAGTAAAAGGTACCTAACACGTCCGTAAGGATTCTCATCACATCGACAATGATGTGGATATTTCTAGCAGAGTGCAGTATGTGGTGGTGCTAGACCTCACATGATGGATCCTGATGGTCTTACCTTCGTGCAAGAACAGGCTTCTAAACATTTATTGAGTTGATCCTGATGAGGATCCTTATAGACATTTGCATTATTTTATTGAGTTGTGTTGGATAATTAAATTGAGAAACTACATTGATGATGAACTAAAGCTTAAATTGTTTAGTCATTCTCTAACCAACACTGCATTATCTTGGTATAGAACTTGCCCTGCATAAAAGATTGATACTAGGGACAATCTTATCCCAAAGTCAAGTCCGCTGAAGCAAGAAGATCAATAACAATTTTCAAAAATTGCCACGGCGAAAGCTTAATGAGAGCATATCTCAGGTTCAAAGGTACGGTTCAAAAATTTCCCCATCATGATTTACCACCTTGGTATGTTTCACATGTCTTTTATGGAGGACTAGAACAAGATAGTAAAAGAGAATTAGATTTGTTATCCGGTGGATCTTTTATGGAACTCACAGCCGAGCAAACTTGAATACGCCTAGACAAAGTTCATAGAAATAGAGTATCATGGGGCTTTTATCTTGGTAGTGAGGGAGAAATAGAAATTGAATATGATTGTTTGAACTCTTATAAAAACACCGGGCACTTAAAAGAAAGAGCTAACGAGCTTAATCTTGATGTTGTTATGGTATTGGATGTTCTTAAAGATTTTACATAATTCATTGATGTACCCAAGAATGAATGGCTTCATTACACTCTGCTACTTCAAACTATAGAAGCAACACAAGTTGAAGCTGAAGTACCCAAAGTGGTGCCTATTGAAAGGATGCCTTACAATGAATCGCTACCCTTCCCAATGACAACGGCAAGGCACATCCGAGCTCAACTCCTTGCAGAACAAACGGAAGAGAAGGTAAGAGCATCAAAGTTAAAAAAATTAGTAATGAAGAACCTACTCATGAAGCTGCAAATGGAGAGAGTGAAGTAACTAAGGAAAGTATTTTAGCTATGTTTGCACACTGCAACGTAGTTGAGCTGATTCCGAAGCCTCACAATTTGCAGAAGGTATGGTTCAAGCAAAAGGTGTGGGCAAACCCATTTTATCTTGCACTTTTGGTGGATCCTCTTATTATGGACTCATATTGGAACAACCATTAATGTTATTCCCTATAGATTTTATTTTGGTATTCGATGAACCTGAGCATTCACAATTAGAAGACACATATATGACAATAATGCTAGCCGATAAGACTCTTAGAGTTCTTATGGGAGTAATAAAGAATGTACCTATTACAATAGGACCTTACACTTATCCCATTGATTTTGTTGTCATTGATATGCCAATTCATTCTCATTGTCCAATCATTTTTGAAAGAACTTTCTTAAACACTGCGGGAGCTAATATTGACTGCAGGAAAGAAACTATCTCTCTTAAGTTTGGGGAGGAAATGATGAGTTTCCATTTCTCGAAGTTCACTCATAAACCAATTGTTGAAGAAGAAGAAGACTTCGAGGAGGAAGTTGATCTTGCTACTCTTTCCGCAATACTTTATAATACTCCTGAAGATGATTTAGAGGTAAGTTTACTTGGAAATGAAAATAATATGATAGAATCAAACCAAAATGATATTGAGAAATATTTGGAAACTCTCACTATAGTTGATAACTCAACTAATGAGAAGTATGAAGTACCTGAAAGAAAGGGAGATGAAGAATTACCACCTCCAGAACTGAAACATCTTCCTCTAGATTTAAAATATAAGTTCTTAGATGAGACAAATAGATATCCAGTTACTGTGAGTACTAACCTTTCAGAAAAGGAGGAAGAACAACTAATGATGGTACTTAAAATGCATCGTAAGGCTTTTGGGTATTCTTTGGATGACTTAAAAGGGATCAGTCCCTCAATAGCCACTCATCGAATATTCATGGAAGATGGAGCCCAACCAGTTGCAGATTTTCAGAGAAAACTTAAGCCTGAAATGAAGGAAGTGGTAAGAAAGAAAATCATCTGCCTCCTTGATGCGCGTACAGCACGCGTCCGTTGGGAACCCCAAGAGGAAGGTGTGATGCGTACAACGGCAAGTTTTCCCTCAGAAAGAAACCAAGGTTTATCGAACCAGGAGGAGCCAAGAAGCACGTTGAAGGTTGATGGCAGCGGGATGTAGTGCGGCGCAACACCAGGGATTCCGGCGCCAACGTGGAACCTGCACAACACAACCAAAGTACTTTGCCCCAACGAAACGAGTGAGGTTGTCAATCTCACCGGCTTGCTGTAACAAAGGATTAGATGTATAGTGTGGATGATGATTGTTTGCGAGAAAACAGTAGAACAAGTATTGCGATGGATTGTATTCGGTGTAAAAGAATGGACCGGGGTCCACGAGTTCACTAGAGGTGTCTCTCCCATAAGATAAATAGCATGTTGGGTGAACAAATTACGGTCGGGCAATTGACAAATAGAGAGGGCATGACAATGCACATACATGATATGATGAGTATTGTGAGATTTAATTGGGCATTACGACAAAGTACATAGACCGCTATCCAGCATGCATCTATGCCTAAAAAGTCCACCTTCGAGGTTATCATCCGAACCCCTTCCGGTATTAAGTTGCAAACAACGAGACAATTGCATTAAGTATGGTGCGTAATGTAATCAATAACTACATCCTCGGACATAGCATCAATGTTTTATCCCTAGTGGCAACAAGACATCCACAACCTTAGAACTTTCCGTCACTCGTCCCGCATTTAATGGAGGCATGAACCCACTATCGAGCATAAATACTCCCTCTTGGAGTTAAGAGTAAAAACTTGGCCGGAGCCTCTACTAATAACGGAGAGCATGCAAGATCATAAACAACACATAGGTAATAGATTGATAATCAACATAACATAGTATTCTCTATCCATCGGATCCCGACAAACACAACATATAGAATTACGGATAGATGATCTTGATCATGTTAGGCAGCTCACAAGATCCGACAATGAAGCACATGAGGAGAAGACGACCATCTAGCTACTGCTATGGACCCATAGTCCAGGGGTGAACTACTCACTCATCACTCCGGAGGCGACCATGGCGGTGAAGAGTCCTCCGGGAGATGATTCCCCTCTCCGGCAAGGTGCCGGAGGCGATCTCCTGAATCCCCCGAGATGGGATTGGCGGCGGCATCTCTGGAAGGTTTTCCGTATCGTGGCTCTCGGTACTGGGGGTTTCGCGACGAAGGCTATATGTAGGCGGAAGGGCAGGTAAAGGGGCGTCACGAGGGGCCCACACAACAGGCCGGCACGGCCAGGGCTTGGGCCGCGCCGCCTGGTGTGTCGCCACCTCGTGGCCCCACTTCGACTCTCCCTCGGACTTCCGGAAGCTTCGTGCAAAAATAGGACCACGGGCGTTGATTTCGTCCAATTCCGAAAATATTTCCTTACTAGGATTTCGAAACCAAAAACGACGAGAAAACAAGAATCGGCTCTTCGACATCTCGTTAATAGGTTAGTGCCGGAAAATGCATAAATATGACATATAATGTGTATAAAACATGTAGATATCATCAATAATGTGGCATGGAACATAAGAAATTATCGATACGTCGGAGACGTATCACTCCTCGACGCAGGTATCATCTATCATGTCAAAGAGAGTGACTGGGTGAGCCATGTTGATTGTGTTCCGAAGAAATGATGATTTATTGTTGTACCAAATAAACATAATGAAATGGTCCCAACCAGAACTGTTGTAGGACATAGGATGTGCATTGATTTTAGGAAATTGAATAAGGAAACTTGGAAAGATCATTACCCATTGCCTTTTATAGATCAAACTTTGGATAGACTTGCTAAACATTCACATTTCTGTTATCTTGATGGATATTCTGGGTTCTCCCAAATAGTTGTTCATCCGAAAGATCAATTGAAAACAACTTTCACTTGTCCTTTTGGATTATATGCTTACCGTAGAATGCCTTTCGGATTATGAAATTCTCCAGCTACTTTTCAAAGATGCATGACCGCTATATTTGCCGATTATATTTAGCATATAATGGAGGATGACTTTTCCGTCTATGGGACTTCATTTAACCTTTGCTTGCGTAATTTGCATAAAGTGCTGCAGAGATGCGAAGATACTAATATAGTCTTGAACTGGGAGAAGTGCCACTTTATGGTTCAAGAAGGGATAGTACTTGGGCACAAGATCTCAGGAAAAGGCATAGAAGTTGACAAGTCAAAAACGGAGGCCATAGAGAAAATACCACATCCACGAGATATCAAAGGTATAATAAGTTTTCTTGGTCATGCTGGGTTCTACAGAAGATGCATTAGGAGTTTTTCTAAGATAGCAAAACCCCTTACTAATCTTACAAAATATGTTCAATTTAAGTTTGATGAAAATTGCCTCAATTCTTTCAACATTCTTAAGCAAGCTCTGCTTAAAGCTCCTATGATACAACCACCTAACTGGAAGAAACCTTTCGATCTACTTTGTGAGGCAAACCATGAATCTGTTGGAGTCACTTTGTGCCAGCAGGATGGTGATGAAGTTAATATCATCCATCATGGTAGCCGGACTCTAAATGATGCACAAATAAATTATCCCTTAATAGAAAAGGTGTTATTTGCAGTTGTATTCGCTTGTGAAAAGTTTAGATCGTATATCATTGACTCATAAGTTAGAGCCTACACTGATCGTATGGGTTTGAAAGAAATCCTTGAAAGGACCGATGTTAAGCCTAGAATGATTCGGTGGATTTTGCTTTTGCAAGAATTTAATTTGCAGATTATACAAAGAAGTGAAGAATGACTCGAAGATCGATAATTCGTGGACAAAGAAGCACTACCATGCAACATATCTACGGTCTTCCCACCAGGTACACTTCGTCTTTGTGAAGGAGTTCCTCCTATTCTTTGTGATGGTGCAAGCAAGAATTTCCTACCCACCATCTATGGAAGAAGGAGAGGAAAAATATGATGGTCCAGAAGTACGGTACCTTTTACTTCTAATTGTTGCAAGAGAGTTCTCTTTGATTTTATTGTTTTGAAGTTTCTAGTTTTTCGTTCTTTTATGTGCGTTTTCGAGGTCCTTACAATTTTTTAAGCTGATTGGAGTTTTTGCGACCTCGGTATGGGCGGACGGTATGGCTGGACGCACCCGTACTAGTGGTCGCTAAGCTTACAGTAAGTTTCCGTCGAAACTTGTTTTCTAACCTTGTCCGCCGTACGGGCGGACGGTACAGTCATTTATGCCCATACAGGTGGATCCAATAATCCCTGAGAATATTTTATCTCATTAAGTTTCAACCCAATTCTTACATTTTACTGCTTTATTTACTTTATTTTCAACCATTTACAACACCCCTCTTTAAGCATTTTGAGATTAGAAAACAACTATTAAGTAATCTTTAGTAGAAAGTAGCAAGGGGCATTAAGACTCTAACCAGTAGCTCCTCATGGTTCGATACTCTTATTTCGAAACTAGCTACAACTGATCTATGTTCTTGTAGTTATCATTAATCGTAGGGATATTTGGGAACAAGCCTGATGTATCCGAAGGATCGGGAATCAGTTAATTGCCTGAGAAAATACAAGTAAGCCTACTTCAAACTCAAGTCCTCATACACGAATCTGGATAACTGGTGTAATTGAGCACGAGCCACGAAGGACTTATCGAGTTCTGAATTCCAACAAATGTTAATTAAAGGTACCTAACACGTCTGTCAGTATTTTTCATCACATCGACAATGATGTGGATATTTCTAGCAGAGCGCAGTCTGTGGTGGTGCTAGGCCTCACATGACGGATCCTGATGGTCTTACCTTCGTGCAAGAACATGCTTCTAGACATTTTGTGACGGACGCGGTCCAGGATTATTTATTTATCAGATGCCTTGTTTGGTTGTTCGATTACCCAAAGTTGACGAGTTAAGATTATTTTGGATGCATGCCCCCTCGATGGGATTGAAGGACAAAGTAATGTTCGTTAAGTGTTTTCCACTTGAACATGTACACAAAACTTTAAGAAATTTCCACTTCATTTGATTCTTGAACTTGTCTCCTTAACCCCAATTGTCGTGGTTTTTTCGACAAGTACACCATGAGGGGTACCTCAAGCTGGAGAGAGAGTCCGGGTTAAGGAGACGGGGAGCCACCGGAATGAGGAGACACGAGCTACCCAGGTTTCGATCTCACAACGATGGCGAGATCTTATTTCCTGGTATAATTATAATGGCAACACGTGCGAGATTGGAATGAGATGTTCGATGTCGTGTGTTACCCTAAAGGCTCTCGTAAGCCAGCTTATAAAGTCACACGATCCTAGGGTTACATGGAGAGTCCAAGCCAGAGTCGGCAAAAAGTCCTAGACTAATACATGGGTGCACATTGTCTCGTTCTCCAAGGCACTTTCTTGCTCAAGACGATTGCAATCCTCCTTACTACGTCCTAGTTGGACTTCCGTTTTATTCTATTAGCAAGTGGGCCACCCTGTTAGGTTATAGGCCAAACCACAATCTGTGGGCCACCCGAGCTTGCCGGTATGATACCACACCATGACTGTACCCATTTTGTATATCCCCAACATATGGCAAGATAACTGAAATTAATTTTCGCTTGATCCATCGATCATCGGCATCCTTACTTCCAAGATCCTTCATGGCTACACTTACAACTATGAGCCACTGGCAGAGACCTTCGGGGGTCTCACCTTCATTCATCACATTCATCCATACCATCCATCTCATCAAACTTTGAGCTTTGAATGCTGTCATTTCCAATGAACAAATGGTTGAGGTGATCCCAATAATATTTGCGACACACAAACAATGAATGTGAACCATGTTATCTAGAGTCAAATAATTTTGGATGGTGAACAAAACAGATGCATGGAGTTTCTTATCCACTTCTTCTCTTGATGTTAAGTTCTTTGGATCAAATGGATTGAATCCATCTTCAATGATTCTCCATAATTCAATTGAGTCGAGGAGGTACTAATGTGAGATGTCATAAGAATTTCCCAATTAGTAAAACTTGATTCATCTACCATGGATGGGGGGGGGGGGTGGGTTGTAGCTTGTCGGCGGAAGTTGCGTGGCATATATACCAATGCCTTTTTTCCATCGGGAGTTATGAGTGCCACTTCGCTATTTTCCACTTCGGAGGATGTTGCCTTGAGATCGAGCATCATATGAGCAACATATTTTAAGGAGCGTAGCACGCATCCTTTGCACCTCTTGTAACTCGTTTCCTAGGGATGTTCTTACATCGATCAAGCCCGAGGCAAACTCACCCTAGTGACAAATTCTTCAAGATCAACTTGATTTTCAACCTCGGTAGGTGGAGGTGGGATAGGTTTTCCACTCCCCAAGCCTTCATGTTCGCCAATCCTCTCTAGGCGGTAAAGCCTCTATAAAGAGACTAAGCTCTAGTACCAATTGTGAAGTCGAGGAGCTACTAATGTGAGATGTCATAAGATTCCATGTAACATTATGGAGGCACACTTGTGGTGTAC
This sequence comes from Lolium rigidum, assembly GCF_022539505.1. Taxonomy (NCBI): domain Eukaryota; kingdom Viridiplantae; phylum Streptophyta; class Magnoliopsida; order Poales; family Poaceae; genus Lolium; species Lolium rigidum. Next base: position 70,751,776 of record NC_061512.1, on the reverse strand, counting down.
CATTTCTTATCATTGTGAAGTGCGGGTGGTTTCCTAGGCTAGACGAGTTGGGACTTGCACATTGAGGTGTATGATGTGACATGCATGACATGGTTGAATTGCCTCTTATTAGTTTCATGTTCTAGACGAGGCATGACTTGTCCATTGAGGTAGCACAATAGAACATGGTTGCACAACCTCCTAGTTTACTCTTTTAAATGAGTTGGGACTTGTTCGTTAAAATGGCACAATATGACACGGTCGCACAACCTCATGGTTCCTGCCATAGACAAGTTAGAACTTGCCTGTCAAGGTGGCGCGGTACGATGCAGTGGCCCTGCCTCATGTTTGGCTTGGCTCTAGATTGTGACGAGTGGTAGCATAAATGATACGCAAGCGGCGTAAGACGAGGATGTGCTATGCTTGATGTGGACTACACAAAAAATTCTCCAAACGCTGGGCTTTAGCTAGTTTCTTCTTCGATTAGTCCTTTTAGTGTCTAGGTACGGTGTAGTTCTTCCCAGAAAATGCATTTAAATCCTAAGCTCACTGGAGCCTTTTATTTTAAAATTTTGAAAATGACATCGTTAGTCCAATCTGACAATCCGTTGGTATAACATTGGCTGGCCAGCCAAAAAGCAAAGGTGCATGAACCTGGTCATTTCACCGTCGCAATCAAATTATCAAAATACCACTGGCCGGAGGCCTGGAGCTGCCTCACACGAAAAAGTAACTGAACCGAAGTTTCCATACCATCCGTGACAAATGCAGTTGGTTTGTCTAAGCAAGGATTTACCCTCCTCGATGATAATCCTGAGGATTTCGATTGGCTTATCCGTGAACTTGACATTGACGCATAACGCTGGGCCGCGAAGCATTTGCGTGGAACATTAAATTGGACAGGAGCAGGCCCACGTATGTTTCCAGCTTGCTTCCTCAAGTTGGGCCGACTGAGCAAGATCCAGCCCGCACGCAGATGCGGCCCGCTGGCCGTCCGGTACTCCTGGCGCTTGCGGATGCGGGAACGCAGAGCAGAGAACCTTTGTTTTAGTCCCACCTCGGCAGCTGAGGAAAGTTTGGACCGGTTTATAAGCCTCGCTGTTGCAGCTGCATCGTCCCTTCGGGGACATCCGATAAAATTGGAACGATACAGAGAAGATTAGCATGGCCCCTGCGCAAGGATGACACGCACAAATCGAGAAATGGTCTAAATTTTTTCGAGATTTTGCGCGCCGGTCCCTGGTACCTTACAGATATGCCCCGGACCATGCAGTTTTGCCCCTGCTTAATTCTTTGTGTTACAAAAAGGTGCTTCCGCTATTCCTGTTTACCTCCAGCCAGGTCCCTGGCGTTGGCAAAGGTGCACTGTTTTGCGTTTTCTGTAATTATTATGTTCATTTTGAAATTCTCCGTTCATTGATGCCCTGAAACTGTGTTGGTATACTCTTTCACCCCATGCATTGGAATTTACTAAATACTACTCCGTATCAGTTATGTTCACTCCTGAAAGTTCAGATATGCTCCTATTCTTGTTCTATTGTGCTCCTTTCTTTGCGAGGATATTTTTATTTCTTTGTTTTTTTTATAAACCATTTCACATCTCTTTTCTCAATGAATTATACCTATTTGTACACTACACATGGAACTATTTTCTGAAGCACACTCTACAGTCTACATTTCCACAAGTACTTCAGTAGCGTTTTCACAAACTATTTCTCCTTCCTGGATTATAGCTTTAATTCTGTAATATCCGGGTTGATGTTAACAATGCCATTGTTGATTATTACGGGTCTACAGTCCATATGCTGTGCCTTGTTTTCTAACCCAAAGCCAGCTTTCGTACCTCGCAAAATGATAAGTAAGTATAGTGAGTCGAACACTAGTATGATCATCTTTCTGTAGCAACAACTGGACATTCAGCTTCAGCAAGTGTATGCAGACATTGTTTCCAGCAACTTTAGCATCGCCAAAAGAAAGAAAAAACGCATCAGCGTCCGCAGCTCAGTAGCCCACGTTTTGTCAACTTCATCGCTGGTCAAACTTGATTATCCTTCTAGGAATCGAATAAAATCACACGAGGTTGGTTGGCTGGATTGTCATAACCACAGGTGCATGCACTAAAACTTGCACTTGGAAGGAGCCTCATATTAAGTCACCATCACAATGGGAGAAATACCACTGGCCCAGCCAAATTCCAGAGACCATGGGGCCACCTGTCAGTGCCACATATACCATTTTCCTAAAACAGAGCATTTTGACGGCATATGCCAAAGTGGCCACTGGACATAGTCAAGCACGTTTATGATGCTCCATTCATCAGACAAGCCATGACCCACATGGCTTTCTTCTTAGCCTCCTTTAATTACCTAGCCCACTTCCTAATTTGCCCTTTTCTAGGAGAAGAACTAGTCGTGCCTTTTGATTTGAACACCGCAAAAAAAAATTTATCGATTAGGTTTTCGCATTATGCCGGTAGCTAGCATATATAGGTAGATATATTTCCATGGATATCAAGTTTCATTGTAGACTTCCAAATGAACTAGTTTCTCATCGGGCTACGAAATCTACATATGTACCGGTGTTCTAATAAGGCGCTAGATAGGCGAGGTGGGAGAGTTAGGCTGGCATCTTTTCAAACGATAGTATTTAGGTTTCATGGAGATTCTGATATTCTGTTAGGTTTTTCTCTGATGTGGTGACTGATACGAGAATAATCTGTGTTGTATTACTAGGGGCCAAAAGGCCACAATATATAGTACAATGTACATGTGCAATATGCAAAAGGGCCCCTAACATATGGGCAAAATATAATACACACATATCTACATATCTACTCTAACACCCCCCCTCAAACTCAGGGTGGATCCACAACACTGAGTTTGGAGAGTAAGAAATCATGTTGCGCGCGAGTCTATGCCTTTGTAAAGAAATCCGCCAAGTCGTAAATCGAAAGCACATAATGAAGCGCAACAACCTGATCATGCACCTGAGCACGTGTATAAAAGGCATCAACACCAATATGCTTGGTCAGCTCATGCTTGACCGGATCACGTGCAATACTGATAGCACCTGTACTATCACACAAAAGTGGAGTGGGTGTCGTAACAGAGACCCCAAAATCTGCAAGCAACCACCGTAACCAGGTCACCTCAGCAATCAACGAAGCCATAGCTCAGCCTCAACACTCGAACGGGAAACCGCTACCTGTTTCTTCGTCTTCCAAGCAACAAGCGAACCACCAAGAAACACACGATGAAGCGAGAAAGTGAACGACGATCCGTAGGATCACTCGCCCAAGTAGCATCCGAGTAGCACTCGGAGCCGGAGAGAAGCTGGAACTAGGAAAGAAAAGACGACGAGTAATCGTGCCACGGAGATAACGGAGGACACGAAGGAGATGACCGTAGTGAACGGTGGTAGGAGCTGAGACAAGCCGACTCGAGAATATGAACGAGGATAAGAGATATCGGGACGAGTGACGAGCAAGATAAACAAGACTCCCAACAAGATGGCGATAGCGTGTGGGATCGGGAAGAGGATCACCATCGGTAGGACGAAGCTTAACATTAAGCTCCATAGGAGTCTCAACAGTGCGCTCATCCACAAGAGCAGCACGAGTAAGGAGATCCTGAATATACTTTTCCTGGGAGATATAAAAACCATCAGAAAATATACTCAGCGAAGAGGACCAAGATCGGTCATAAGAAACTGATCACGAAGACGAGTCTTGACAAAGGCAATATACTCAGGATCATCACCAGTAATGATCATATCATCAACATAGAGAAGGAGAAGAGTGCGTCCATGATGGCGTGTATTTCACACGTTCGTTGGGAACCCCAAGAGGAAGGTATGATGCGCACAGCAGCAAGTTTTCCCTCAGAAAGAAACCAAGGTTTATCGAACCAGGAGGAGCCAAGAAGCACGTTGAAGGTTGATGGCGGCGGGATGTAGTGCGGCGCAACACCAGGGATTCCGGCGCCAACGTGGAACCTGCACAACACAACCAAAGTACTTTGCCCCAACGAAACGGTGAGGTTGTCAATCTCACCGGCTTGCTGTAACAAAGGATTAACCGTATTGTGTGGAAGATGATTGTTTGCGAGAGAAAACGAGTAAAAACAAGTATTGCAGCAGATTTGTATTTCAGTATTAAAGAATGGACCGGGGTCCACGAGTTCACTAGAGGTGTCTCTCCCATAAGATAAAAGCATGTTGGGTGAACAAATTACGGTCGGGCAATTGACAAATAGAGAGGGCATAACAATGCACATACATGTCATGATAAGTACGAGTGAGATTTAATTGGGCATTACGACAAAGTACATAGACCGCCATCCAACCGCATCTATGCCTAAAAAGTCCACCTTCGAGGTTATCGTCCGAACCCCTTCCGGTATTAAGTTGCTAAGCAACGAGACAATTGCATTAAGTATGGTGCGTAATGTAATCAACAACTACATCCTCGGACATAGCGCCAATGTTTTATCCCTAGTGGCAACAGCACAACACAACCTTAGAACTTTTCGTCACGCTGTCCCAGGTGTCAATGCAGGCATGAACCCACTATCGAGCATAAATACTCCCTCTTGGAGTTAAGAGCAAAAACTTGGCCAGAGCCTCTACTAATAACGGAGAGCATGCAAGATCATAAACAACACATATGTAATAACTTGATAATTAACATAACATGGTATTCTCTATCCATCGGATCCCGACAAACACAACATAGAGTATTACGGATAGATGATCTTGATCATGTTAGGCAGCTCGGAAGATCCAACAATGAAGCACAATGAGGAGAAGACAACCATCTAGCTACCGCTATGGACCCATAGTCCAGGGGTGAACTACTCACTCATCACTCCGGAGGCGACCATGGCGGTGTAGAATCCTCCGGGAGATGAATCCCTCTCCGGCGGGGGTGCCGGAGGAGATCTCCGTAATCCCCCGAGATGGGATTGGCGGCGGCGGCGTCTCCGGAAGGTTTTCCGTATCATGGTTTTTCGCCTCGGGGGTTTCGCGACGGAGGCTTTAAGTAGGCGGAAGGGCAACGTGGGGGGCCACACGGGGGCCCCACACCACGAGTCGGCGCGGCCAAGGGCTGGGCCGCGCCGCCCTATGGTGGCAGCCCTCGTGGCCCCACTTCGTATCCCTTTCGGTCTTCCGGAAGGTTCGTGGCAAAATAGGACCCCGGGTCTTGATTTCGTCCAATTCCGAGAATATTTCGTCACTAGGATTTCGAAACCAAAAACGGCGAGAAAACATCAACTGGCTCTTCGGCATCTTGTTAATAGGTTAGTTCCAGAAAATGCACGAATATGACATAAAGTGTGCATAAAACATGTAGGTATCATCAATAATATGGCATCGATCATAAGAAATTATCGATACGTCGGAGACGTATCAGCATCCCCAAGCTTAGTTCTGCTCGTCCCGAGCAGGTAAAACGATAACAAAGATAATTTCTGAAGTGACATGCCATCATAACCTTGATCATACTATTTGTAAACATATGTAGTGGATGCAGCGATCAAAACAATGGTAATGACATGAGTAAACAAGTGAATCATAAAGCAAAGACTTTTCATGAATAGTACTTCAAGACAAGCATCAATAAGTCTTGCATAAGAGTTAACTCATAAAGCAATAAATCAAAGTAAAGATATTGAAGCAACACAAAGGAAGATTAAGTTTCAGCGGTTGCTTTCAACTTGTAACATGTATATCTCATGGATAATTGTCAACATAGAGTAATATAACAAGTACAATATGCAAGTATGTAGGAATCAATGCACGAGTTCACACAAGTGTTTGCTTCTTGAGGTGGAGAGAGATAGGTGAACCGACTCAACATAAAAGTAAAGAGAATGGTCCTTCAAAGAGGAAAGCATCGATTGCTATATTTGTGCTAGAGCTTTTATTTTGAAAACATGAAACAATTTTGTCAACGGTAGTAATAAAGCATATGAGTTATGTAAATTATATCTTACAAGTTGCAAGCCTCATGCATAGTATACTAATAGTGCCCGCACCTTGTCCTAATTAGCTTGGACTACCGGATCTTTGCAATGCACATGTTTTAACCAAGTGTCACAATGGGGTACCTCCATGCCGCCTGTACAAAGGTCTAAGGAGAAAGCTCGCATTTTGGATTTCTCGCTTTTGATTATTCTCAACTTAGACATCCATACCGGGACAACATGGACAACGAGATAATGGACTCCTCTTTAATGCATAAGCATGTGGCAACAATTATTATTCTCATATGAGATTGAGGATATATGTCCAAAACTGAAACTTCCACCATGAATCATGGCTTTAGTTAGCGGCCCAATGTTCTTCTCTAACAATATGCATGCTCCAACCATCAAGGTGGTAGATCTCTCTTACTTCAGACAAGACGGACATGCATAGCAACTCACATGATATTCAACAAAGAATAGTTGATGGCGTCCCCGAAGCATGGTTATCGCACAACAAGCAACTTAATAAGAGATAAAGTGCATAAGTACATATTCAATACCACAATAGTTTTTAAGCTATTTGTCCCATGAGCTATATATTGCAAAGGTGAATGATGGAATTTTAAAGGTAGCACTCAAGCAATTTACTTTGGAATGGCGGATAAATACCATGTAGTAGGTAGGTATGGTGGACACAAATGGCATAGTGGTTGGCTCAAGTATTTTGGATGCATGGGAAGTATTCCCTCTCGATACAAGGTGTAGGCTAGCAAGGTTATTTGAAACAAACACAAGGATGAACGGTGCAGCAAAACTCACATAAAAGACATATTGTAAACATTATAAGACTCTACACCGTCTTCCTTGTTGTTCAAAACTCAATACTAGATATTATCTAGACTCTAGAGAAACCAAATATGCAAACCAAATTAGTAAGCTCTAAGTGTTTCTTCATTAATGGGTGCAAAGTATATGATGCAAGAGCTTAAACATGAGCACAACAATTGCCAAGTATCAAATTATCCAAGACATTTTAGAGTTACTACATGTAGCATTTTCCAATTCCAACCATATAACAATTTAACGAAGAAGAAACTTCGCCATGAATACTATGAGCAGAGCCTAAGGACATACTTGTCCATATGCTACAGCGGAGCGTGTCTCTCTCCCACAAAGTGAATGCTAGGATCCATTTTATTCAAACAAAACAAAAAACAAAAACAAACCGACGCTCCAAGCAAAGTGCATAAGATGTGACGGAATAAAAATATAGTTTCAGGGGAGGAACCTCGATAATGTTGTCGATGAAGAAGGGGATGCCTTGGGCATCCCCAAGCTTAGACGCTTGAGTCTTCTTAGAATATGCAGGGGTGAACCACCGGGCATCCCCAAGCTTAGAGCTTTCACTCTCCTTGATCATATTGCATCATACTCCTCTCTTGATCCTTGAAAACTTCCTCCACACCAAACTCGAAACAACTCATTAGAGGGTTAGTGGACAATAAAAATTAACATGTTCAGAGGTGACACAATCATTCTTAACACTTCTGGACATTGCATAAAGCTACTGGACATTAATGGATCAAAGAAATTCATCCAACATAGCGAAAGAGGCAATGCGAAATAAAAGGCAGAATCTGTCAAAACAGAACAGTCCGTAAAGATGGATTTTATTAGACCACCAGACTTGCTCAAATGAAAATGCCAAAATTGAATGAAAGTTGCGTACATATCTGAGTATCATGCACGTAAATTGGCTTAATTTTCTGAGCTACCTACAGGGAGGTAGACCCAGATTCGTGACAGCAAAGAAATCTGGAACTGCGCAGTAATCCAAATCTAGTACTTACTTTACTATCAAAGACTTTACTTGGCACAACAAAACATAAAACTAAGATAAGGAGAGGTTGCTACAGTAGTAAACAACTTCCAAAACTCAAATATAAAACAAAAATATTGTAGTAAAAACATGGGTTGTCTCCCATAAGCGCTTTTCTTTAACGCCTTTCAGCTAGGCGCAGAAAGTGTATCTCAAGTAACATCAAGAGATGAAGCATCAACATCATAATTTGTACTAATAATAGAATCATAAGGTAACTTCATTCTCTTTCTAGGGAAGTGTTCCATACCTTTCTTGAGAGGAAATTGATATTTAATATTACCTTCCTTCATATCAATAGTAGCACCAACGGTTCGAAGAAAAGGTCTTCCCAATATAATGGGGCAAGATGCATTGCATTCAATATCCAAGACAACAAAATAAACGGGGACAAGGTTATTGTTAACCATAATATGAACATTATCAACTTTCCCCAAAGATTTCTTTTTAGCATTATCAGCGAGATTAACATCCAAATAACAATTTTTCAATGGTGGCAAGTCAAGCATATCATAGACTTTCTTAGGCATAACAGAAATACTTGCACCAAGATCACATAAAGCATTACAATCAAAATCTTTGACCCTCATTTTAATGATGGGCTCCCAACCATCCTCTAGCTTTCTAGGAATAGAAGTTTCAAGTTTTAGTTTCTCTTCTCTAGCTTTTATGAGAGCATTTGTAATATGTTTTGTGAAAGCCAAGTTTACAGCGCTAGCATTGGGACTCTTAGCAAGTTTTTGTAAGAACTTTATAACTTCAGAGATGTGGCAATCATCAAAATCTAAGTCATTACAATCTAAAGCAATGGGATTATCATCCCCAAGGTTGGAAAAAATTTCAGCAGCTTTATCACAAGCGGTTTCAGCAGTTTTAGCAGTTTCGAGTAATTTTGCGCGCTTTGCACTAGGAGTAGAAACATTGCCAACACCAATTATGTTACCATTGATAGTAGGAGGTGCAGCAACATGTGAATCATTAGCATTGCTAGTGGTGGTAATAGTCCAAACTTTAGCTACATTTTCTTCTTTAGCTAGTTTTTCATTTTCTTCTCTATCCCACCTAGCACGCAGTTCAGCCATTAATCTTATATTCTCATTAATTCTAACTTGGATGGCATTTGCTGTAGTAAAAATTTTATTTTCAATATCCCTATTAGGCATAACTTTTGATTTCAAAAGATTAACATCAGAGGCAAGACTATCAACTCTAGAAGCAAGAATATCAATTTTATTGAGCTTTTCCTCAACAGATTTGTTAAAGGCAGTTTGTGTACTAATAAATTCTTTAAGCATAGCTTCAAGTCCAGGGGGTGTATTCCTATTATTGTTGTAAGAATTCCCATAAGAATTAGCATAACCGTTACCATTATTATAAGGATATGGCCTATAGTTATTACTAGAATTGTTCCGATAAGCATTGTTGTTGAAATTATTATTTTTAATGAAGTTTACATCAACATGTTCTTCTTGGGCAACCAATGAAGCTAACGGAACATTATTAGGATCAACATTAGTCCTATCATTCACAAGCATAGACATAATAGCATCAACCTTATCATTCAAGGAAGAGGATTCTTCAACAGAATTTACCTTCTTACCTTGTGGAGCTCTTTCCGTGTGCCATTCAGAGTAATTAATCATCATATTATCAAGAAGCTTTGTTGCTTCACCAAGAGTGATGGACATAAAGGTACCTCCAGCAGCTGAATCCAATAAATTCCGCGAAGAAAAATTTAGTCCCGCATAGAAGGTTTGGATGATCATCCAAGTAGTCAGTCCATGGGTTGGGCAATTTTTAACCAAAGATTTCATTCTTTCCCAAGCTTGAGCAACATGTTCATTATCCAATAGTTTAAAATTCATTATGCTACTCCTCAAAGATATAATTTTAGCAGGGGGAGAATATCTACCAATAAAAGCATCCTTGCATTTAGTCCATGAATCAATACTATTCTTAGGCAGAGATAGCAACCAATCTTTAGCTCTTCCTCTTAATGAGAAAGGAAACAATTTTAATTTTATAATGTCACCATCTACATCTTTATACTTTTGCATTTCACACAATTCAACAAAATTATTGAGATGGGCAGCAGCATCATCAGAACTAACACCAGAAAATTGCTCTTTCATAACAAGATTCAGTAAAGCAGGTTTAATTTCAAAGAATTCTGCTGTAGTAGCAGGTGGAGCAATAGGTGTGCATAAGAAATCATTATTATTTGTGCTAGTGAAGTCACACAACTTAGTATTTTCAGCGGTGGCCATTTTAGCAGTAGTAAATAAAGCAAACTAGATAAAGTAAATGCAAGTAAACTAATTTTTTTGTGTTTTTGATATAGAGTGCAAGACAGTAAATAAAGTAAAGCTAGCAACTAATTTTTTTGTGTTTTGATATAATGCAGCAAACAAGAAAGTAAATAAAATAAAGCAAGACAAAAACAAAGTAAAGAGGTTGAGAAGTGGAGACTCCCCTTGCAGCGTGTCTTGATCTCCCCGGCAACGGCGCCAGAAAATATGCTTGATGGCGTGTATTTCACACGTTCGTTGGGAACCCCAAGAGGAAGGTATGATGCGCACAGCAGCAAGTTTTCCCTCGAGAAAGAAACCAAGGTTTATCGAACCAGGAGGAGCCAAGAAGCACGTTGAAGGTTGATGGCGGCGGGATGTAGTGCGGCGCAACACCAGGGATTCCGGCGCCAACGTGGAACCCGCACAACACAACCAAAGTACTTTGCCCCAACGAAACAAGTGAGGTTGTCAATCTCACCGGCTTGCCGTAACAAAGGATTAACCGTATTGTGTGGAAGATGATTGTTTGCAGAGAAAACAGTAGAAACAAGTATTGCAGTGGATTTGTATTTCAGTATTAAAGAATGGACCGGGGTCCACAGCTCACTAGAGGTGTCTCTCCCATAAGATAAAAGCATGTTGGGTGAACAAATTACGGTCGGGCAATTGACAAATAGAGAGAGCATAACAATGCACATACATGTCATGATAAGTACAGTGAGATTTAATTGGGCATTACGACAAAGTACATAGACCGCCATCCAACTGCATCTATGCCTAAAAAGTCCACCTTCGAGGTTATCGTCCGAACCCCTTCCAGTATTAAGTTGCTAAACAACAGACAATTGCATTAAGTATGGTGCGTAATGTAATCAACAACTACATCCTCGGACATAGCGCCAATGTTTTATCCCTAGTGGCAACAGCACAACACAACCTTAGAACTTTCTGTCACTGTCCTGTGTGTCAATGCGGGCATGAACCCACTATCGAGCATAAATACTCCCTCTTGGAGTTAAGAGCAAAAACTTGGCCAGAGCCTCTACTAATAACGGAGAGCATGCAAGATCATAAACAACACATATGTAATAACTTGATAATTAACATAACATGGTATTCTCTATCCATCGGATCCCAACAAACACAACATAGAGTATTACAGATAGATGATCTTGATCATGTTAGGCAGCTCACAAGATCCAACAATGATAGCACAATGAGGAGAAGACAACCATCTAGCTACTGCTATGGACCCATAGTCCAGGGGTGAACTACTCACTCATCACTCCGGAGGCGACCATGGCGGTGTAGAATCCTCCGGGAGATGAATCCCCTCTCCGGCAGGGTGCCGGAGGAGATCTCCCGGAATCCCCCGAGATGGGATTGGCGGCGGCGGCGTCTGCGGAAGGTTTTCCGTATCGTGGCTTTTCGCCTCGGGGGTTTCGCGATGGAGGCTTTAAGTAGGCGGAAGGGCAACGTCGGGAGGCGCACACGGGGGCCCCACACCACAGGTCGGCGCGGCCAAGGGCCGGGCCGCGCCGCCCTATGGTGGCAGCCCCTCGTGGCCCCACTTCGTATCCCTTTCGGTCTTCCGGAAGGTTCGTGGAGAAAATAGGACCCCGGGTCTTGATTTCGTCCAATTCCGAGAATATTTCGTTACTACGATTTCTGAAACCAAAAACAGCAGAAAACAAGAATCGGCTCTTCGGCATCTTGTTAATAGGTTAGTTCCAGAAAATGCACGAATATGACATAAAGTGTGCATAAAACATGTAGGTATCATCAATAATATGGCATGGATCATAAGAAATTATCGATACGTCGGAGACGTATCAGTCCACGAGGAGAAGTGTGAACAAATAGCGCTGGATCATGAAAACTAGGAGAGAAACCAGCAGCAGTCACCACAGAGGCAAAGCGCTCAAACCAGGCACGAGGGCACGTTTCGTAGCTATAAAGAGAACGTCGATAGACGACAAACCATCCCATCGGGAACAGAATACCCAGGAGGAGGCTGCATGTAAGCCTCCTCACTCAACTCGCCATTAAGAAAAGCGTTCCGAACATCATAGTTGAGAGACGGACCAGCTGTCGAGCTCGTAAGCAACGACAAGAAGAGTACGCACGGTGGTCATATGAGCCACAGGGGCAAAAGTCTCATCATAATCACGGCCGTGCTCCGCTCGAAAGCCACGTGCCACAAGACGCGCTTTATAGCGCTCAAGAGATCCATCGAGCGGGTCTTAATTTTATAGGACCCACTTACACGTGATAGGACGGACACCGAGGAGGAGGAGAAACAAGATCCTAGGTGCCGGTGCGCTCAAGCGCAGCGATCTCCTCAGCCATGGCAAGCTGCCATTCAGGATGGCACTCGGCATCCCGATAAGAAGTCGGCTCGGAGACGACAGAGAGACCGTACTGACTGGGAGAGAAACGGTTGGAAGCACGACGCTGACGAACAGGCGGAAGAGGTGGAGAACTAGCGAGACTCATCGAAGAAGACAACTCATCGGAAGAGGAGGAGAAGGATCATCGTGCGAAGAGCCCGGAACTCGTAGAACGACGAGAATAGTGGAAGGGAAAAGGAGACAAGGGAGAAGGAGGACCAGCGGAATCGAAGAAGAAGAGGAAGGCAGAACTAGGAGGCGAAGATGGCACGGAGTCGGAGGCGCGCACGCCGGCGAGAAACGGGAGGGACGGAGGGTGGTGCATCGCGAAGGAGAAGAAAAGAGATATCATCCACCGGGTATGTACCCGAGGTGGGACGAGGATAGAAAGGACGCGTCTCATCAAACGTGACGTCACGAGAGATGCGCATCCGACGACCAACGGGGTCCCAACAGCGATAGCCCTTATGCTCATCACCGTATCCGAGAAAAACACACTCAACAGCATCGAGCGAGCCAGCTTGGTGCATTCGCGAGGAGGGAGAAGGACATAGCAAACGCAACCAAATAAACGAAGAGTCGAGTAGTCTGGCAGAGCTGCCGTAGAGACGCTCGAGAGGAATGCCACCTTGAAGAGCAGCAGAAGGCTGAATGTTAATAAGATAAGTGGACGTAGACGACGCCTCAGCCCGTAAATGCGGCGGAAGAGAGGAAGCAATCATCATAGCACGGGTAGTCTCAAGAATATGACGATGCTTACGCTCGGCGACACCATTTTGAGCATGGGCGCCGGGACACGAGAACCGGGCAAAGCGCGCCCTGCTCAGCAAGGACACCACGCATGTGCCGGGAGATATACTCTCCCGCAGAGTCAGCACGAAACACACGAATGGGAGTGGAATACTGAGTACGAACCATGGCCACAAAGCGCTGATAAATAGAAAGCACCTCACTGCGAGAGCGCATAAAAAACAACCAGGTGTACCGGGAAAAGTCATCAATAAACAAAATATAGTATCGATGGCCCCCTTTGGAAGCAAAGGGAGCCGGACCCCAAACATCAGAATGAACTAAATCAAAAGGTCGCTGAGATACAGACGCACTGGTAGGATAGGGAAGCTGAATCTGTTTGCCTAACCTACAACCCTGACACGAATGTAAAGACACATCTCCTGAGACAGACCCCAGAAGACCACGACGAACTAATGACGATAAACGGGAGCCACAAAGGTGACCCAGTCCGATGATGCCACCGCTGAAAAGAACCAAGTGACGAAGCGAAGAACCGCAGGAGAGCCGGCGGACGAAGTGTCGGCGGAAGGAACGCGAAGCCGGCCTAACTCCCGCGAGGCCCGGGGACTCAAGGCTGCGAGGGCCAGCTCCAACCAGGGCCTCGTGTACGGCGGTCCCGAACGAAGCACAAGAATCAGCGTCAAGAATGACGCGACAACCGAATCCGCAAGCCGACTAGCGGAAAACAGGTTCATCTTAAGGCTAGGAACATGAGAAACATCGTGAACAGAGAAAGATGAAGTAGAAAGGGTGCCTCGACTGGAAACAGGAAGAGAGGAACCATCAGCCGTGATAACACGGACATGAGAAATAAGAGAGCGAAGAGCGGAAAGGATAGAAGACGCAGAAGTCATATGAAAAGAAGCTCCAGAATCCAGATACCACGGGGATGACGTACTCGACCGTCTAGAAGGTGGTGGTCGCGCGGTGCCGGAAGAGCCGGACACGGATCCAGCAGCATCCGTCGAAGAAGAGCCCGTAGCAGCGAGCGCACCACGAAGACCACGGATAATGTCCCGATCGGACAGCGCAACAGACAGACGAGCCTCGAAGAACCAGCCCGCCGACGAGCAAGCTTATCAAGGTGCTCGCGGACGTAAGCCGGGGTCCCTCCTCCAGCAAGCCGAGACGTCGTGGCCAGCCCTTGCCACAGTAGGCGCTGGGAGGACGAGGACCACGAGGCTGCTGAGACTGACTCTGGCCCTGGACCGGCGGAGTAGAGAGTAACGGCGGTGCTGGAGACCGCAACGAAGCGGACGGCACAGGAGAACCACGAGCAGACGGCACAGGAGGACCACGAGCAGCAAGTGCAGAGGGAACCGCAAGAAGACCAGCACCACGAAGACGAGTCTCCTCTGCGCGCAGCTCAGCGAGTACCTCAGAGAGCGGAACACGACCACGGGAAAGCAGCTGGGCACGACGCGGCTCAAACTCCGTGCGGAGCCGCGACAAGAACTCAAAAACGCGCTGAAACTCCAGATCCGCGCGCACGGTCGACAGCGAGGGACAAGGTGCCACACACAGTTGTACGAAGAGAATCAAGCTGACGCCAAATAGCAGCACTCTGAGTATAGAAATCGTCAATAGTAGAATCACCCTGCTGAAGATCATGCTCCTGACGAACCACAGACAGATAAAGAGCAACCCCAGACGGCTGATAGCGCTGACGAAGAAAAGCTCACTGAGCAGCAGCGGTGGGAAGACTCATGAACTCGGCAGCATACTGAGGCAGAACACTGGAAGTGAGAACAGCAGAAGAAGACGAGCATCATCATCGATCCACCGAGTGTAGTCGGTCGGATCCAGCC
Source organism: Lolium rigidum (assembly GCF_022539505.1). Lineage (NCBI taxonomy): Eukaryota > Viridiplantae > Streptophyta > Magnoliopsida > Poales > Poaceae > Lolium > Lolium rigidum. The sequence continues at coordinate 70,736,671 of NC_061512.1, read as the reverse complement.
GGTAGGTCGCAACGACAGCAGAATACTCCCGAACCTTCCGGTCATAATCAGCCGAGCAAGTATCGGCGGCACTCTTGGCTGCATCCTTGTCCTCCTGAGAAGCATCGGGGGCAAGGGAAACGGGCGTCGGTGCAGTAGGCGCCGTAGGAGCAACGGGGCGCGGCGGACAAGGGACCTCGCCAGAAAGCACACCCCAAAGACGAAGATCACGCATGTGGACGCGCATAAAGACAACGAAATCAGGGTAATTCGCGCCATCAAAAGTCACCGGGCAGCGAGGAATCGCAACATAACCCGACGAGGAAGACATAGCTCTGTCGATTTTTTTTTTTGCTTTTTTTTTTTTACAAACTAACGGAGCCGAGCCGAGCGAAGCCGAGCCGAGCCGAGCCGAGAAGCGGCTCAGATCGAGCCGATCAGGAGATCAGGAGATCGATCTCCAAATCGAATCGGGACGGCGGCGGAACGCCCGATCGAGGACGACCGGGGGCAGCGGGAACGGCGGGCGTGCGGCCTGGAGGCGTGGGCGGCCGGAGCTGCGGCCGGCGAGCGGCCGGAGCAGCGGCCGGCGAGCAGGGAAGCAGCGGGCAGCGGGCGGCCGACGGGAGGCGGCCGGGAACGGCGAGAACGGCCGGCGGGAGGCCGGGAAACAGCGGAGAACGGCCGACGGCGGCCGGAGCTGGTGAAGGAGAGGCGGCGGCGGCGACCGGGCGGGGCGGCGAGATGCCAAGGCGGGCGGCGGCGGCGGCTGCGATGCGAAAAAGAAGCCTTACGACTCTGATACCATGATACGAGAATAATCTGTGTTGTATTACTGGGGGCCAAAAGGCCACAATATATAGTACAATGTACAGGTGCAATATGCAAAAGGGCCCCTAACATATGGGCAAAATATAATACACACATATCTACATATCTACTCTAACAGTGACCACATTTAAGAAATGCCATCCGGGAACCATGTAGAAAGCAGTTTGTGGAGGGAAGAGAGAAGAAATGGCTGCTTAGCAAAGCTCCTTTTTAGCATGCACCATCCAAAGAGAGTCACAATGCTTTTACTTTCGAGTGATGGATGCACCATAGATCAGAATTAAGTCAAAAAGATGACACTTAATTAGCAAATGAGAAAGAGGGTGTGGCACGTTCTCAACTCTGGTTCCGAAGAAATTTCCAACTCCACGCCGCCTAACATTTCAATTAACTCAAATATTAATTACTTTATGTAAACCATGGGGCATGTGCCGATGCAAGCATGCTGAAATGGAACAGATGTGATCCAAAGTAGGATTAGGAGGAAATAACTCGCATACTTATGTGTTACCTGAAGAGCTACTAGCAGTACTCCTAGCTAGTGGCTAGCCGGTAGAGCAACTTGACAGACAAACTAGAGAAAAGCTCACACTGTTGAAACTATATTCTTGAGAACTGGTGGTCAATTAGGACACTCATGCTATTGTGTAACCCTTCGTTGCTTTACCTATATTTGTTTCTAGGCACATTTTCTTTCTTCTTGGTCTTATCCTTTAATTTCCATCACCAAACTATTTGGGGTTGACCAATATAGCCGCCGCTTAGATCATCCAAAAACTAAGATGTAGAGTTGGAACAAGAGGGATAATGAATCTGGGTTTCTTAAACCAATACCAATATCTATGAAAATTGTTTAATTATGACAATTTGAAGTTTATTTATGCAGATTTTGACAAAGTGTATGCCAAGTATTAATTAAGCTAACGTCAGCTGGTGTCGTTGCCATAAAGGAAATAAACAATATGACAAGTGAATTTTGTTCCACTTTTAACAAAAAAAATGAGGTCACTAAAATGTAATACAATATCCAATGATATTCTTGTCATGTTATGTTGAAGATGGTGAAACATGTGTCATGTACTTAACAACTTCGCCTATAGAAGGGTCCCTTTCTTCATGTATAGAGGCGTCTAGACGTAGTGAAACACTTCCGCAGTTCTTTTCTACTTGTCGATTGAGACATGCTTGACACATTCACACGGTTCAGTAGATATTTATGTATCGCAAGCTGAAATATTGATGTGTCGACGCGGTCAAATGTCACATTACGATATGGAGCATGTTTCATGTATTTCAGAGGGTACCGATGTGCCGTTTCCTTCTCTGCCAACAATTCATAATGCTCTAAAGAATACATTCCCTGTGTAGTGGGTTCTTTTTTTTTGCGGGTATGTGTAGTGGGTTCTTAGCCTCGGTACCATATATGCTCTCATAGTCAGATCAGAATGAGCATAAGCCAATGCATATTTACCTGATTAAAATTTTACAATCATGCTGAACAGATGAACATCACCAGAGAAGAAAAGAAGCTCCATTCCTCTGTGCGCCAATCAATAAGGCAAACCATGAGCACTAGCAGGCATACTTTTCCAGACAAGTACAGAAAACTAACGTTATTTGTGGAATATACCTGAGAACATTGCAGCATTTGTTTTATGACAGGAACATGTGGCCGCCTGCGTTTGCATTGGTGGACGCCCACCGACCATGTGAGTTTAATTTATTATGCACATACGGAAATTGTTAGTGAGAATGCTATGGAAATTAATTTATTTTTGGCTTCTGTTTATACAACTGATGTTTATTGGTGGACATGTGTCCGCGAATTTGTTCATAATACCAGGAAAGTTCCCTATCAATATGAACTTCGTGCACGAAGAAATCAATTCGTTCTCGTATAAATACATAGCGTCTGACATATCCAAAAAGACGCCCCCGTGCCGCCCACGGGGGCAGCTCGGGCGGAAACCCTAACAGCCGCCACCCCCAGCCCCTCCTCGCTTGTCTCCCACGCTACCACTGGAGGACCCTAGCGGTCAAAACCCTTCGGTCGATGGTGGCGGCAGGGTCGTCTCCTTGCGTGGCGGCTTCTCCCCCGCCAGGAGCCCTTCGGTCGCAGCGGCACGACACCTCGAGCAGTGTGGTGAAGGTGCCGATGATTAGGAGTTGGGCCGGTGTCCCCGGGAGATGGTGGTGGTCCTCCCATCGCAGATGACGGCAGGGGTCACGTTTGCCAGCCGGGATGCGCGCGGAGCTAGGCGAGGTGCGCATCAGCATCGTCCTACAACGGTGGCGGACGTGCAACCACGCATCGACGACGTGGTAGTGGCCTCGCCTCTAGTGTGCTCTAAGTTGTGAGGCCAAGTATAGATTCCATGGTACTCACACAGGTGAAGAAAGTCATGATAGCTGCGATTTGAGGTCTTTTAGTTATGGTGGAGAGGTGTTTCGAAAGAGATGAAGACTATGCTGCACATGCTCCTTTCCCGTGTGACGGATGTTTGGTGACTTGCGGCAGCGGCTTCGGCAAGCGGGGGCGACAATGTATTTTGGTGGTCATCCTCGAGCATTATGTCCTGATTTTCAGGGTGAAGGTCCATCATTTATTGGTTGTACATGACAATAGGCTCGTTGAAGGCATTGTTTTCGAAACTCGAACTTTCTCGAGGGTATAGACTTAAGATCTTTGATCGGGCGACGATAAAGTTAGGGCATTGTTTCCTTCTTATAGACGTTGCTTTTAGAACATCTTTTTTTGTAGTCCGTATGTTGGTGGTGGTGATTAGAGTGCCCTTGTTGCGAGTGTTTGATCACCGCGATTAGAGTGCTCTTGTTGCGAGTGCATCTTTTTGGTGCAAAGCTTAAATGTAATTGATATCTTTGCTGGATAATATATTTTCTTTCTCGCAAGAATCCTTCTCATACAAAGAAAAACTATCAATTTTGACAAAGATAATTTTGGATCATATTATTGGTTTTCTACAAAATCACCATCTGCCCATAAGAAATGATAAGCTGGTAACTGAACGCGAGTGCTTTATTTTACTTGTGGTGAAAATTATACTAATTCACGCGGAGTTTAATCAACACTAGAAGCAAAAGTCCGTGGTCCCAAAATCTTCAACACATATGAAATTTATATTCCTTATTTTAGAAGGAGCAAATATATAATTAATCCAGATGTGGATTAATACTGTATTTTATTCCTAGACACTAAACCACTTATCTTTTTTTTCTTATGAAAATCTGACTGCATGAAAACCACGTACCGTGTACAAACTACGAAAATGTATAATTTCGTAGCCAATCATGCAGGGGGGGCACATTCAAGAGTGGTGGAGCCCACAATGTTAGGCCCAAACATGCAAGACCCTGTACATACAGTACTCCTACATGATAATTGAGGTGCCCACGTTTGTCTTCTTTTTCCTACATTTTTTTCTGAATGAAAAATAAACAAATCCAGCTCACATATTGTCTAGGGTCTAGTATAGTGTGGACTCACCCTAGCTCCATCATACTGTTTTCCAAATAGCCATGAGTTGGGAAGGGATTATAGCGAACTTTTTGTTTTGTTTTTATCTCACATGGAACCACCAGAAAAATATTTGGGATGGAGTGAGTGTGATGTTTCTGTTTTTCTTATGTGGGTTTTGGTCGAAATTTCTTCTACGTTGGTTGGAGAAGGTATTAGTATACTAGTACTATGTGCCAAACAAGTCAATTAGAACGATCACCTAATTTTTCATACATGATAACAAATAAAATAGTAATTTATGTATATAGTTAACCTTTTGATGTGACTGCATGTTTCTGCCGAAATTATTCCATCCCTTCTACCTTGATTATTGCCGATTTACCTTCAAATACATGGTCATCTTTCTTGCACCAAGCGGATTCGGCAAGCACATCCTGCCTCTCGGCTATCGATTTCATAGTTAGTAAATGTGTTTGTACAAGTTGCAACCCTTCAATCTGAATAGGAAGTACTTCAGTACCTGGAACATGCATTTTATTTTTAAGGGAACCTAGAACATGCACTGAATCTACACCATACGCGCTAGTAAACTGCTCTAGTGCTATAATACAAGCTATCGTCGTCAACAATCTACTACACGCTGGGTTAAGGTATAAAAAAATACACTACACACTTGTCTTGATGTCCTATTTTTATTTTATTCGGTGAGCGTCAATCTTTTTCATGTCGACATATATCTACAGTTAAATACATGTCATGAGTTTTTCTTCTAACGCGGGAGTCAGTTTCACAACAAAGTCATGTTTGTATGATGTGATATTTCTCGAGCAAAAATCCAAGTTAAAAATACCTAGATAAATAAGAGCTTAAATTTTTGATTTTAAACGTTCAAGCAAATTTGGTTCTTGGCCCCCAGCAATCCAGAACGTTCGTGCGAGAGGTAACTTAGCATGAAAGAGAAAATAAAAATCTCCAATCAAGTACAAGGAAAATGGCCTTTTGTGACTTGGGTTAGTTGGTTGGTTCTGATTTGCGCTTTTGGGAAAAGTGCAAGATTCCTCGCAGGGGTATCCTTGGAAGAAACTTCATAGAGGCTCACGAGCACAAGTGGTCCGCGTAAATCAAGTGAATTATAAAAGCGATCTGGTGTTCACCTTAGGATAAATAATTGGGATTGGTTGGTGGTCCATGCTTGCCAGATATTTGCATAAACAACTTCAAGTGAGAGCCTAGAAAAATTCCTATTGAAGGTTAGATTTGATTGTACTTAATTTGGGTTCGGTTTCACGCTAAGATTAATATGTACATATTTATTACATAGAACAAAACCTGGCACCATAGGAACAAACTCTGGTAGCTCACACAAAGTGCTTGAGATGGAAGATGCTTCTAGAATTACGAATAAGATATAATTACTCTCCTCCTCGAAATAGGCTTTCGCTCTGCTTTATAAATAAAGCCGCACACGGTCAAACCGATACAAGGTAGTGAGGGAGACCTCTTACAAAGCAGATCAAAGATACAAACATAGAACATAAAGGAGACGCCACACCCTCCAAGGTACAACCGACACTACTAACTAAAGATGCACCCCGCCTCCTTGTGAAACCACCGGACATCGTCGTCTCGTACCCACCAAGTTGTTTGCTAGGGAGGGCCGCCTGCCCTCCCGCTCCGGGCCGTGGAGCGCCGATCCTGCCCGCAGACAACAAGTACTAGGAACTAAGGCCTCAATGTCACGTGTATAAGATAGGAAGCCGCCAAGTCCACCCTACGCCGGGATCGAAGCACCGAGAGAGGATCTGAGCATGCCCGCCGATGACAACGAGAACCGCCCACGGGAACCCAAGCTCCACAACGACGCCCCCAAGAGGGTGACGACACAAGGTGCCGCCGCCGAGACCGAGAACGGTCAGAGGTTTTCACCCGGAGCTCACGCACAGGGGAGCAACCACAACGGTGCCCCCAAGAGGGACACGACACCCACGGGCGCCGTCACCGTTGGCGCCAAAGCGCTGGGCTTTCGCCCGAAATCGACTCCCTCCGCACGAAGAACCGATGTGCAGCCCGCCGTCATCAAACAGAGCCTCCAAGACAAGATCTGGGAGCCGCCACTGCCGAAGCACCACCGACGCCAGGAATCCCCGCCGCCCACTCCACGCCATCCCCATGTCCCAAGAGAGAAGCCACCACCACCGCAACGTCGCCCGCCGTAGAGCCAACCGTGCAACTTCCAGGGCCGCCGCCCCGGCATCCTCGCCCAACCCATCAACCGACGGCTGATACGTCTCCGACGTATCGAAAATTTCTTATGTTCCATGCCACATTATTGATGATATCTACATGTTTTATGCATACTTTATGTCATTATTATGCGTTTTCCGGAACTAACCTATTGACGAGATGCCGAAGGGCCAGTTCTGTTTTCTGCTGTTTTTGGTTCCACAAATCCTAGTAAGGAAATATTCTCGGAATCGGACGAAATCAACGCCCAGCATCCTATTTTTCCACGAAGCTTCCAGAACACCCGAGAGTCGCCAGAGGAGGGCCACTGGGCCCCCAGATGATAGGCCGGCGCGGCCCTAGGGGGGGGGGCGCCCCCCTAGTGTGTCGTCGCCTTGTCGCCCCTCCGACTCCGCCTTTTCGCCTATATAAAGGTCCCTGACCTAAAAACCACGACAAGTTCGACGAAACCAGAGAAAACCTTCCAGAGCCGCCGCCATCGCGAAGCCAAGATCTGGGGGACAGGAGTCTCTGTTCCGGCACGCCGCCGGGACGGGAAGTGCCCCGGAAGGCTCCTCCATCGACACCACCGCCATCTTCATCAACGCTGCTTGTCTCCCATGAGGAGGGAGTAGTTCTCCATCGAGGCTCGGGGCTGTACCGGTAGCTATGTGGTTAATCTCTCTCCTATGTACTTCAATACAATAATCTCATGAGCTGCCTTACATGATTGAGATTCATATGATGATGCTTGTAATCTAGATGTCATTATGCTAGTCAAGTGGGTTTTACTTATGTGATCTCCGGAGACTCCTTGTCCCACATGTGTAAATGTGACGAGTGTGTGCACCGTGTGGGTCTTTTAGGCTATATTTCACGTAATACTTATTCGCTTGTTATGAATGGCATAGTGAAGTGCTTATTTATATCTCTTTATGATTGCAATGTGTTTTGTATCACAATTTATCTCGTGTGCTACTCTAGTGATGTTATTAAAGTAGTTTATTCCTCCTGCACGGTGTAATGGTGACAGTGTGTGCATCGTGTAGTACTTGGTGTGGGCTATGATTGTGATCTCTTGTAGATTATGAAGTTAACTATTGCTATGATAGTGTTGATGTGATCTATTCCTCATTTCGTAGTGTGAAGGTGACAGTGTGCATGCTATGTTAGTACTTGGTTTGGTTATGTTGATCTGTCATGCACTCTAAGGTTATTTAAATATGAACATTGAATATTGTGGAGCTTGTTAACTCCGGCATTGAGGGTTCGTGTAATCCTACACGGTTAGTGGTGTTCATCATCCAACAAGAGAGTGTAGAGTCTAGCATCTATTTATTTATTCTGTTATGTGATCAAAGTTGAGAGTGTCCACTAGTGAAAGTATGATCCCTAGGCCTTGTTCCTAAATACTTGCTATCGCCGATTGTTTACTTGTTTTACTGCATCTGTACTTCTGCAATATTACCACCATCAACCACACGCCGACAAGCACTTTCCTGGCGCAGTTACTACTTGCTCATACTTATTCATACCACCTGTATTTCACTATCTCTTCGCCGAACTAGTGCACCTATTAGGTGTGTTGGGGACACAAGAGACTTCTTGCTTTGTGGTTGCGGGGTTGCATGAGAGGGATATCTTTGACCTCTTACTCCCCGAGTTCGATAAACCTTGGGTGATCCACTTAAGGGAAACTTGTCTGCTGTTCTACAAACCTCTCGCTCTTGGAGGCCCAACACTGTCTACAAGAATAGAAGCTCCGAGTAGACATGAAGCACTTTTACGGCGCCATTGCCTGGGGAGGAAAGGTAAAAGGCACTCATACTCCGGTCCCGGGTAAAGTACTTTTCTCGTTGCCGTTGTGTGTGTGCTCGAAGCTATTTCCTTTAGATCCTGCAATTGCATCTTTTTGTTTCTTGTTTACACTAGTTTGGCATAATGGACAACAATGAGCTTCTTATTCTATTTCCTGATTTAAGACATGGATGGTTTGATGCGAAAATTAAAAAACCCATGGAACATATTAGCATGAATACTTTGAATACCATTGTTGCTAATGATATGGAAAATTCTAAGCTTGGGGAAGCTGGTTTTCACGATCTTTTTAGTCCCCCAAGCATTGAGGAGAAAATTTTCTTTGATGATACTTTGCCTCCTATTTATGATGATTATAATGATAGTGGTCTTTTGGTGCCACCTACTATGGAGAGTGAATTTTATTGTGATGATACTATACCTCCTATATTTGATGATGAGAATAATAATGATAGCTACTTTGTTGAATTTGCTCCCACTACAACTAGTAAAATTGATTGTGCTTATGTGGAGAGTAATAATTTTATGCATGAGACTCATGATAAGAATGCTTTATGTGATAGTTATATTGTTGAGTTTGCTCATGTTGCTATTGGATATTATTATGAGAGAGGAAAATATGGTTGTAGAAATTTTCATGTTACTAAAACACCTCTCTTTTTGCTGAAAATCTTGAAACTACACTTGTTTTATCTTTCTATGCTTGTTGCATTATGCTTCATGAATTTGTTTATTTACAAGATTCCTATGCATAGGAAGCATGTTAGACTTAAATGTGTTTTGAATTTGCTTCTTGATGCTCTCTTTTGCTTCAACTACTATTTCTTGCGAGTGCATCATTAAAACTGCTGAGCCCATCTTAATGGCTATAAAGAAAGAACTTCTTGGGAGATAACCCATGTGTTTATTTTGCTACGGTACTTTTATTTTGTATTTGTGTCTTGGAAGTTGTTACTACTGTAGCAACCTCTCCTTATCTTAGTTTTATTGCATTTTTTGTGCCAAGTAAAGTCGTTGATAGTAAGGTTCATACTAGATTTGGATTACTCGTTGCAGAAACGATTTCTTCGTCGTCACGAATCTGGGCCTAATTCTCTGTAGGTAACTCAGAAAATTATGCCAATTTACGTGTGTGTCCTCAGATATGTACTCAACTTTCATTCAATTTGAGCATTTTCATTTGAGCAAGTCTGGTGCCTCAATAAAATTCATCTTTACGGACTGTTCTGTTTTGACAGATTCTGCCTTTTATTTCGCATTGCCTCTTTTGCTATGATGGATGAATTTCTTTATACCATTAATGTCCAGTAGCTTTATGCAATGTCCAGAAGTGTTAAGAATGATTGTGTCACCTCTGAACATGTGAATTTTTATTATGCACTAACCCTCTAATGAGTTGTTTCGAGTTTGGTATGGAGGAAGTTTTCAAGGATCAAGAGAGGGAGATGATATACTATGATCAAGAAGAGTGAAAGCTCTAAGCTTGGGGATGCCCCGGTGGTTCACCCCTGCATATTTCAAGAAGACTCAAGCGTCTAAGCTTGGGGATGCCCAAGGCATCCCCTTCTTCATCGACAAATTATCAGGTTCCTTCTCTTGAAACTATATTTTTATTCGGCCACATCTTATGTACTTTACTTGGAGCGTCTGTGTGCTTTTGTTTTTGTTTTTGTTTGAATAAATGCTTGTGTGGGAAGAGAGACACGCTCTGCTGGTTCATATGAACACATGTGTTCTTAGCTTTTATTTTTCATGGCGAAGGTTGAATCTTCTTCGTTAAATTGTTATATGGTTGGAGTCGGGAAATGCTACATGTAGTAATTCTAAAATGTCTTGAATAATTTGATACTTGGCAATTGTTGTGCTCATGTTTAAGCTTTTGCATCATATACTTTGCACCTATTAATGAAGAAATACATAGAGCTTGCTAAATTTGGTTTGCATATTTGGTCTCTCTAAAGTCTAGATAATTCTAGTATTGAGTTTCGAACAACAAGGAAGACGGTGTAGAGTCTTATAATGTTTACAATGTGTCTTTTATGTGAGTTTTGCTGCACCGGTTCATCCTTGTGTTTGTTTCAAATAACCTTGCTAGCCTAAACCTTGTATCGAGAGGGAATACTTCTCATGCATCCAAAATCCTTGAGCCAACCACTATGCCATTTGTGTCCACCATACCTACCTACTACATGGTATTTCTCCGCCATTCCAAAGTAAATTGCTTGAGTGCTACCTTTAAAATTTCCATTCTTTACCTTTGCAATATATAGCTCATGGGACAAATAGCTTAAAAACTATTGTGGTATTGAATATGTACTTATGCACTTTATCTCTTATTAAGTTGCTTGTTGTGCGATAACCATGTTTTCTGGGGACGCCATCAACTACTCTTTGTTGAATATCTTGTGAGTTGCTATGCATGTCCGTCTTGTCTGAAGTAAGGGAGATCTACCACTTTAATGGTTAGAGCATGCATATTGTTA
>NC_061512.1:70693807-70725759 GCF_022539505.1 Lolium rigidum | reverse complement strand
CAAAGGAAAACTACGGCTTGCGCCCTATGGAGTGGCTAAGATCCACCATGTTGACGCCGAGGAACGGACGTGTGTCAACCTTCATAGCAAATTGTCCGAAAGTTAATCGGTCTGATTCTATCGCCATTTGAATCTGTGCGCGCAATACTTTGCAGTCGTTGGTGGCGTGAGTGAACGTGTGATGCCATTTGCAGTATGGTCTACCGTTCATCTCCTGTGACGTGGGGATTTTGTGGCCTTCGGGTAACTTCAACTGTTTCTCCTTCAGCAGCAAATCAAAAATCTGCTCAGCTTTGCTCAGGTCAAAGTCAAACCCTCTTGGCGGCCCTGGTTGATTCACCCATTTGCGGGACACGAGTGCTCGCCGGCCGAGCCCATTCGGCTACCGCGACTTCCGATCTTCGGAAGGATCTTCATCCGCCTCGAGCATCGACCGGGCCTATCGTGCGCTTGTACTTGTCTTGGTACAGTTCTGGGTGGCGCTGTTCATACAACGTTAGTCTCTGGACCATGTGCGCCAACGAATTGTACTCCACTTGGAACGTCAGATCCTTGAGTGGCGCTGCGAGGCCTGCCACGGCCAGCTCGACTGCTTCTTTCTCAGACAAATGAACCGAATAACATCGGTTCTTGACAGTTCTGAAACGTTGAATGTATTCGGATATTGTTTCTCCTCGCCTTTGCCGAACTCGGGTCGGATCGGCAATGCCGGCTTCGATAGCTTCTGAATGATATTGTGTGTGAAACTGCTCTTCCGAGTTGCTTCCATGATCGAGCCGAATTTGGCTGCAACGAGGTGTACCACCCAAAAGCTGGACCGGTGAGAGATTGCGCAAAGAACCTCACGCGCAACTGATCAGATGCTGAAACCATGCCTAGTTGGGCCAAGTATCGGCTCACGTGCTCAATGGAGCTAGATCCTTCGATCCACCGAATTTTGTGAAGTCGGGGAGCCGATACTTAGGTGGCGGCGGGATCGGGTCAAACTCGTTGGGGTACGGCTTGGAATAGCCGATTATTTTCTTCTTCGGCAGGATGCCGAACTGGTCTCTCAGGACTGCACTGATCTGATCCACGGTGGAAGCTGTAGCAGTTGAGCTTTCGGGACTTGGTGTAGTGGCGTATTTAGCTAGCCACGCTTGTTTCTCAGCATCTGCTCCCAAATTCCCTGCTGCTGTAGCCATCCCTCCTGCCGTAACAATTGCTCCTGCTCCGGCAATCCCTCCTGTTGGAGTCCGGATCGCTTGCGTCCGGTTGTTGCGGTCCGGCACGTATGTGCACACGTATCCATGTGGGATCTCCTTGGGCGGCTCATATAGGAATTGATAGTCGCCGGGATCACCTCCAACCTTGTAGACAACGTATGCCGGTGAACCTTGTTGTTGTGGAGCTGCCATCGCGTACGGCAATGGTGGCCTCGGTGTGGAGTTGCATCTCTCCCTGGTGAGTCCCTAGCACAGGTCCCGAGGGGAGTACCGATGCTTCATGATTTCTTGGACCACATGAAGCGCGACGCGCTCCAAAGTATTCACCGAGGCTCTCGGAATGCCGATGCAGCGAATGAGCCACAACGTAGTTGATTTCCTGCCGCAGGGCTCTGGTACGTTCCTCCGTAGGGAGAGACAGATCCAAACCATCAAGAACGCCTTGGGGAGTGAATCCTTTAAACCTGATGCCGTGCGACCGGGTCTTCTCAAAGGAGCCGATGAGTTCGGCTTCACAGATGGCCTTTAGCTCATCGTATTTCTTCTTGTGCTCCGCAGGGAGATTCTCGTACTTGATCGGTTCGTCCGCCATCTCGGACGCAGGTGTTGACGTGGATGTTGTCGAAGATTGTTCCACCGGCGTGCCGAGAATGTGTTGCCTGCCAAAACTCACCGGCGAGCGGTGGTTAAGCAACACGAAGAGCCGGGAGGCTCCCAAGGCCGCTTAGTGGACCCCGGCACCTCGCGCCGTCCCGCAAGTTTCCTGCACACGTCCCGGCGGTTGCAAGGGCGTGCCACCCGACCTAGACCCGATCGGGAAGGTGTTAGATTGCTTCGATTGTTCCTGCATGGTAGACACGTAAACATTAAATACGAGCCCTATCGGCTCTCAGGTTGCCCTGTGGATCGGCTCAAAGAGCCGATCGCCCCATGGTTCATGCTGGATTTGCAATGACATGGGGACCCTGCTTGATCAACACAAAGCTAAACCAATCTACGACAGTTTAGGGTTTTCACCGCATAACCGGAACATCCTACGCGTAGTTGGGCCTAGCAGATACGAAAGATGATGGAAACTATCCCTAGAAGAGGCCTAAAAACCAACATTACGTTAATTCCCGGAACATCCCTTCTAGGAACGGTAAACAGCACCTAGCGCACTACCGGATCCTCCAACCCCAGCATAAGGCCTAATCATGCGGATATTAAACTAATCCTTGCGGAACAAGGAGCAACTATAACGGATCGGATCTACTAAGTATCGAACAAGCAAGATGCTGCCCTTACGCCCGGATAGGCGTAAGGGCAGCTAGGTGTCAAGGGACGGCATTGCTAAGCGGATATGCATAAGAAAAGCATCAATGCAAGCCCCAAAACACCTAAGATAAGTAGTGCTACTCGCCATAAAAAACGCTTCAGACACGAGTAGCACACGGTAGACGAATAAACGTGTATCGCCTAGATCGCAAGATGCGATCTAGGCGACATGATGCTTACCCGAAGGAAACCCTAGATGAAGGGGTGGCGATGCGCCTGGTTTGTGTTTGTTGTGAACGATGATTGTTGTTTATTTCATAAACCCTAGATACATATTTATAGTCCGGGGGACTTTCTAATTCAGGCGTGCACCGAACCGTGCACGGGCCAAACTCTAACTTCTAAACTCAGATGCGATCTAATAAAATATAGATACACGGGCAATTTAGCCCAAATTCTCGTGCAAGGCCGCTTCAAAGATGCTTCACATGTATATCCTTCAAGCCCATATCTCTTACGGCCGCTCTCCGATTTGGCCAAAATCCGGTGATAACAAGTTGGAACTTGAACATTTTCTTCTATTATTGGTGCCTCGTTCATCTGCTCCTCCTCGCCTACTTCTTTGTGCACCCCTGTTTCATCCGCCATTCCTTTCAACTTGAGCCTCCTCCTCATCGCGCTGAGTTTTGAGTGTGCTTCCTTCACAGGATTTTTTGGTGTGCGAGAGGACTTCTACAAAACAGAAACACAAAGTAAAAAAAAGGAGTAAGATGCAAACACATAAGATACAAAAAGGAGTAAAAAAGGATTAACTCATTGGTCCATACCATTTGGGGACAATATATTTTGGTGGACACAGTATAATCACCACCCTGTAACAGAAAACAACGGAATCAGTAGAAAGCATGGATGTAATAGAAGTACATTTATGTTGATTAAATTTCAAAAATTACAAAAAATGCAGTTAAAAACAACTAAGAAAGAATACCAACAATAAAAAATACATCCAATGATGATTCATGACCTATGCTTAGGCTACCAGTATGTATTAACTAATGGAAATATACATCCAATATAGTCTACTTAATTCCAAACATATATTCATCCCAAGCATGTATTAACTCCTGGGAAAGTACATCCAAATATGGTACACTGATGTGTCTGGGATGTATTAACTCCCACAAATAAACATCCAATTATGATCCATTATGATATACTTAATTTAAAAAGATATCATCCTGGGAAGTATACTGCTGGGATGTATTAACTACTTGAAATATACATCCAACATGGTACACTCATGTGTCTGGGATGTATTAACTCCCACAAATAAACATCCAATTATGATCCATTATGATATACTTAATTCAAAAAGATATCATCCTGGGAAGTATATACTGCTGGGATGTATTAACTACTTGAAATATACATCCAACATGGTACACTCATGTGTCTAGGATGTATTAACTCCCACAAATAAACATAAACAGTACAGGTGCATAATAGCCCATGGATACAGAAAAACCACAAAGCTATGAACAATACAACACCCATATACAACAGGAACGCAACCCCAATTTCACCGAATGACACATAAAATTGGTCCTAACATTGGGAGTGAAAATTAGGAGCGAAAATTGAGTGAAATTGGGAGCGAAATTAGGAGCGCCTACAGATAAAACAACAGGACTACGGTCATAGGAGGAACTAGGAAGGAGAACAGAGTCGCTCACCAACTGCAGGACTCGAACGAGAAGATGAACGCAAAAATCACTCACCGCCACAGCTCGAAACGGTCGATTCGCAAGGGGCGACGCGGAATAGGTTCGAAAATGCGACGTCCGCCAGCCTCAGACCACTCCAATCGCCGGCCGCCGCCGCCGATACAACCCTCGAAGCAAAACAACTCCGGGACCTACCGCTTCGATGCACAGGCCTAGACGAGGAATCTACGATGCAGCCTAGGCGAGCATAGCCGGAAACCCCCGCCGGGGCTTCCGCCCGAAGAGCTCGCCGCCGGTAGGTGGAGATCTAGTGGAGGTCGTCGCCGCGGAGCGGATCAGAGCGAGACAGCGGAGAGCGGAGGAAGGCGGATAATGGGGGAGAATGGGGATGGACACGAACTTCTATTTCGAACGGGAAGAAAAAAAGAAAAAGTAAACACAGTGGACGTTGCTTTCGACTGTAGCGCCGCTTGCTCCGCACCGCACAATTTTGATCCGACCACGCGGAAGGTGGAGCACGCTGTAAGACACGGCAGAGCCCAGTTACGGAATAGATTTTGCGAAAAAAAAAATCTCAAAAGCAACAAGGGAAGGATCCTACAGTACTATCGTAAGGGAAACAACTCGGAGGCACTATCTTTCTAAGCCAAAGCTTGAATGCATGATGAGCAATCGCAAATCACAAATTAATTGGTCAAGGCCGGTTCCTAAGCCACCACAAGACACAAACTTGGACGAAAAACAATTAATCAGAGAAAACAACATCGATAATTGCAAGACTGAATCGGGAGGCGGCACGGTGTGATGGATTGGAAAAAATTCAGAGAGAATAAAGTGAAATGTTGATAAAACAGGGTAAATGAATATCTCCCAAATTTCGCGAGGACAGAGGCGTGTGGCGTGGTTCCAGAGGGCGGAAATTGGATCATGATCTTTTTCTAACCCGTGTCCCTGTGGCTTAATGAAATCTGATTTTACCCGGCAAAAAAAAAGGCATGATCGTGGCGGCAGGCGAAGACGAAGAGAAACGAGGACCGCCGGTACTGGTTTGGACACGGATGGTTTTTGCGGTTTTGGTTGGTCTGGGTGGGACTGAACGGTCGGTCTGGTGCGGTCCGGTTTGAGCTCGAATGGATTGAACGGGGACCGCGTCGACCTTCGTCTTCGTCCCTCGTCTCGCCTCCCCCAAATCCATCGCCAGCCCAGGCCAACTCCCTCTCCACTCAACACAAAATTCGGCAGCGGGGCCGTCGCGCCCGCCCGTTCTGGCGACCTACCCCCCGCCGCCCCGAATTTCTGTCCAGCGTCGCTGCCTCCGCCCCGAATTTCTCTCCCTCGCCGCCGCCGACGCCCTCGGATCTCTCCTGTCAGGTCGCTACCATAGTGAGTAACGCCTCCCTCGTCCCGCCCTCCCCTCCCCTCCCCTACCTTTCTTTCTACCATCCTCATCCGTTCGTCGCATGTTTGTCCCCTGGCCAGTTGCCGCACCTTGCGTCTTGTGTTCCTATGATCTTGTCAAAAAGGGGTCTAGGGCTAATGTGGTTTCTTAGTCTATTATAACTAAATCTAGGTGTTTATGCTGCTTCCTATGTCTGGCAGAGCAAGTGTTTAGAAATGATACTATAGAATTGAAACCCAAAGTAAGTAGCTGGTCATCATCTTCAGGAATCTTGTTCGGCTTAAATGGATGCTGAACTCTGGGGGTTCAATATTTGCCAATTGGAATAATCTGGTGATTGACTGCTGTGCAATTAAAAAAAAGTTATGTTTGATTTTTCTTCAAGTAATTAGCAGAAAGCGGTACAAATATCATGCTTTCTTTGCTCCATGATGAATGAATGATCCATAAGACTCGTATTCAGCCCATGTGTTCTATTTTTAACTCCAACTTAGTTTAGTATAAAATACCATGTTTTCTTTGATCCATGATGCGTGCCTTACTTATCATCGACTGTTTATTCTACAAATTTTTGATAAGCGACACATCACTTTCAGTTAACATTGTTGTTTCTCAGCTCTGTTTTACCACCAGCTATTGTTCTCTTCTGCACTGCGGTTAATTGGTCAGCCATGTCTAGTCTGAATGTCTATTCTGCTTACCTTTGCATTGATTCTGTTGCTGCTGGAAATTATTTAGTGCTGCATTTTTTGTCCATGGCCCACTTGTGTTTATCAGTAGAAAACTACCTGATGCCTGTCTATTAGGTTATGAAAGCTTACTACCAGATGCAGACTCAACTTGATCTTACCTTCCTTAATGATAGGAATAAAGCCTAGTTTAAAGATAGGTGGATAAATAGTTTCGTAACCGTGTTCCATGGCGTGTAAAGATTTATTATATTGAATGCATGTAACATTGGCACGCCCAACCTTTTGAGTTATCAATGACCTGGAGCAGTCCTTCGCCTCGGTCGTTCTCATTTCCACAGCCCACGGATCGATGAGGTGTTCATTGCTGCTTAGAATGTAGGGAAGCAAAGAAATGCTGAGATCTTGGACATTGTTGCCTGAACCTGGAAAATCCTAGCTAAGAATGACCTATTTTTAGTCCAATAGGCTCAAACTGGAGTCTAAGCTGCTGTGTGAGGCTCGTATGTAGTCTTTAACCGTAATCTTTTGTGCATAAGTTTTTCTGTGCTGGATAGTTGTTGTACTGCTGAAAATACTGCAACGCATATTTTTCCTTTTTCAATAACTTCTTGCTGCTAGTGCCTCCCTCACAGTTTTCTGTCCAAAAAAACGTGATTCCAAGCCAGTAGAAAAATTGGTGTTAAAAAATTGTATGTTTACTGTTATTCCCGCAAAATAAATTTCTCATAAGTACCATTACCGGTGAGCTTGCAGTCGTCATAGTGATACTACTCAGTACTCACTACAGGTTCTGTAGTCTTAAGTTATAATCTATTTTTCCAACATTTTGACTTACACTCTAGGCCCTTTTGGGAATGTAAGAATTTCATGCGAGTTTTAGAGCAATTGTTATGTTCCTGAATAAATGTTTGCAATCCATTATTATGGTTATTAGTAAGTAGGGTCACTTATATATTACTCAATATTGTAAGAAGGTAATACTGCCCATTTCAATGCCACAGAGACACACCCAAGATAACATATTTTTTCATGAGACCTGTATAATTAATTAACCCCCTAAAATTAGTTCAAATGCAGTTATCATTGTTGACATAAGTCACGTGCGTGAGAGAGCCACCAAGCAAAGCCCTCTATTGCGAAAATCGAGCTTTTCTACATCAACATATCTAGCAGAGACATGTCTTTTATTCATGTATTTTATCTTATCTAGTTAGAAGAAGTGCCTGGGAAGCACAGCGAGGAGTCCCAGACCAGAGAGGAATCCTGCTGTGTAGCAGTCATCCATGTCATCTAGGAGTAATTCGAAGAGGTTGCCTTCAGATGACAATGTTGCCTCTGATGGAGGACTCCGAAGACGAGAGATTTATCTGAACGGGCCTTCCCTGGAGCGTGCTTCCAAGCGTATCACCGAGGGTGTTCTATCCCCTTCAAGCATGAAAAACTCAAATAAGAGCAAAGGGACCAACCAGTTGCATTCCGAGGCCTCGGGAAGTAATTCAAGAAAGAGTGAGAGCAGGCATGTGATACATGTGTCTGCGGGGAATGATGATTTATCAACCACTCAAAAACCGAGGAAAGTGAAGCTCAAAATTGGTGGAATTAGTCGGACTATACCAGCAAAACCAAATCCTAATTTACCAGATTCCAGGTCTTCAGCTGCAAAGCCTACACAGCTGGGAGATTCATGGCACCGGCAAAAGCACGGTAATCAGGTAACCAACAAGCGATCTGTATCTTTTTTCCATAGTGTACTTGCAGCTGAACAGAAACATCATTTTTATTTAAGAGAAGAAAATTCACTAGCCTGCTGTGATCAAGTTCCTCAAGGAATGCTAGTTGGTGTTGCTAGGACATACACATGCAGTTTCTAGCAAGCTATTTCTTGTATCTCACAATCTTGGTACTATACCTCTTCTGATTAATATTTTACATGTTATGGTGTTATTTGGGTTATTTGTGATTCACAATTCTTTTATACTTCAAATTGCTACCCTATATTGATGATTGATAAAAAATGAATTACTTTCAGACTGAAGGCGCAAAAGATAAAAGTAGGTTACCCTCTTCTCAAGACAAGAAAACAAAAAAACTGAGAACAATTGAAGATACCTTCACTCCGGAACAACCTGCCAAAGTTCAGAGAGAATCATCTTCAGATCCTGTCCGGAAGAGTAGGAGGATTGCTAAGAAATCAAACTTTGACAGTGAATTTGATGAGGAATATGATGCAAGTACTCTTGAAAATCTTGGAGCTTCTAATGTTAATGATGGTCATGGTCGTGATTCTAAAAACAAAGGAGGAAGTAACTCTAAGAATAATGCCTCAAAGAAAGATAGAAGTAGGAGCACAGTTTATGAGGTTGATAATGATTTTGCTACACCCCAATCAAATAGAGATGGGAAGAAAAGGTCGATGGATAATTCTGTTGCTGATGCTGATAATACTGAAGAGGAACTGGCCTCTGATAGTGAACTCGAACCCGGAAACAAGAAGCAGAAGGCAGTCACTGAGTCACCTGCCAATGTTAAGATTGAACCTCTCACGACACGTCGCCGAGCCCTCCAGTCATGGATGGATGGGAACAGCAACAGTACCGTTGAGTTCCCTGACGGTTTACCAGCAGCTTCCTCAAGAAGTACATACTGCCTATACTAAGCTATCTTGTTGCTCATTCTAACTTGACTTAGTCTTGTACTGATTTGGTTTTGGGCATCTTTCTGTGGCTCCAGGCAAGAAGGAAAAGCTCT
Organism: Lolium rigidum; assembly: GCF_022539505.1. NCBI lineage: Eukaryota > Viridiplantae > Streptophyta > Magnoliopsida > Poales > Poaceae > Lolium > Lolium rigidum. The sequence goes on along the minus strand of NC_061512.1, from coordinate 70,716,734 downwards.
CTGATGCAGAGATGCTCGCCAAGAAGGCTGAGGCCGCTCAACGGCGCAAGTTGCAAGTGGAGAAAGCCACAAAAGAAAGCGAGGTTGGAGAGATATTTGCTTACCTTGTTTTTAACCTACTGGAATAGGTTTAGTCACAGTTCCTAGGGGTTCTGAAAACTGTTAATCTCTACAGGCTGAAGCTATAAGGAAAATATTGGGCCTGGACACCGAGAAGAAGAAAGAAGAGAGGAAGCAAAAGGAGCGAGAAGAGAAGGTTCATTGCATTATTTGGCCATGCTCATTACACTCTTGTGTTTCTACCACAACTATCTTCTGAAAAAGTTCATGTGTTTTACTCAGGAGAAGGCAGCCAGGGCGGAAGAACTAGCCAGAAACTCCATCCGCTGGGTCATGGGCCCCACGGGCACGGTGGTTTCGTTCCCTGATTCTGTAGGCCTCCCCAGCATCTTCAACTCCAAGCCCTGCAGGTAGCCAATCCTTTTATCCTTTTTGTTCTCGCTATTAAATGTGCGCCTCACAATATGTTCTCACATTGCTGTCATCACCCAGCTACCCTCCCCCACGTGAGAAGTGCGCCGGACCGTCGTGCACGAACGTGTACCGGTACAGGGACTCGAAGCTGAAGCTCCCCCTCTGCAGCCTGGAGTGCTACAAAGCCGTCCGTGGGAACGCTTGATTCTGACCGTGCTGGAGTTGTGCCGAGCTACTGTTTCCGCAGCCGCATCCTGGTCTGGTCCATGCACAGTCGAAAAATAAGAGAGAGGATGGTCACTCCTCCTGACGATGCAAAAAATTTGTTGTTTGATCCAATAAGAGCATGCTCATCGCGTGCAGTCATGCATAGTTACAGTTAGATCTGCGGGTAAAAATGTTTCTCTGGTACTGCACCAGTTTGTTTACTGATCCATCAGTTGTACTGAACTAGATGATGTCCAAGTAGATATTACACATACATATATATAGAGAAAATTGCAGAACAAGTTAGTTTTTTTTCTCGTGTGTTTTGTGAGTTGGTGTTGGAACCAATAAACAAAGAGTTGTTGTAATAAGAAGCGAAAAGTTATACTGCTATGAACAAATTTACTTTACTGTTACAATTGAAAAACAAAAAATATCTGGGGCATTCCGAGAATTGAACTCGGGACCTCTCGCACCCTAAGCGAGAATCATACCACTAGACCAAATGCCCTTTGTTGTTTAGCTACCGAAAACAACTTATATAAAAGTTCACACTTTGCATGCGCAACGGACCAGGTCTGCCACCCGTGTGGACCGGGCCCGTCCGCGAATCTCAGGCTTTAAAATGGTGTTTCCGCAAAAACGCATTCTCCCAAACAAATCGAAGAGTTCGGGTCTCTCTCTCGCGGCGGCGCAGGCGTCTCTCCTCCATCTCCGGCGGCGGAAAGGTCAGGCCCCCTCCCATCTCCTTCCTGCACCGCTCGAACCCGCTTGATTCAATTACTCTCCTGTGTCTCGGTTTCCTATACGACCTTCTAGCGGATCGGATCCTAGGTTTTCTTCCTATAAATCGTTAGGAACCGTTCTAGATCTGCGTTCTTGGTGCTTGGGTTAACCATTTCGGTGGGGTTGCTGACGTCCTGGATCGACGAACAACGGATTCGGGCTATTACGCGGTGATTTAGGGGGGAATGATACGTAGGGGATCCGATACGTGACGGCGGCAGCGACGAAACCACGGCATGCGGTTCCCCTGTCCGGCGCGACTTTTTTGGTTGTTTTATTTTTGTTCGTAGCTTGACCTGTGTTTTGAGGGCTTTGTGATTTGGACTAGGAAATGGTTCGCTAGGGAAGGAAAATCTTTCCCTGTATTTTCTGTGTCTCGCTCATGAAGTTGGCATTTTCCATACATTGCGCGGTATTAGCCTCTAACATCCTGTAACATGTATGAATGTTGCCATCTATATTTACTCAGCAGCCTGCATCCTGTTCATGAAGTTGCTGCTACTTGTGTAGGTGCTAGATATTTAATCTTTGACTTGCCATGGGCATTAATTAGTTGATGCCATGTGAATCTTTTTTGATGATTCTAGCTAGTTCATTGTGGTAGGGCACTCTCTCTGCTACAGTCAGCGCATTACTATTGTGCTCATTTCATGTCTGCATAATTCTGATAAGAACTGTCAAGTTTTATGGCGATTGTCTTGTATCTGCATATGTTTTCATATATATAGTTGCTGTGCTATCAGCAGTAGCATTACATGTTTTGTGAGTTATTATTATTTGAAATTTCCTGCTGCTATGGGGCCCTATAAACCACTGTCAGTGTCTGCAAATGAGGTTCTAGATGTTTTGGTGGTGTTAGTACCTGAGTGAGGTTCTTCCTGTTTTGATGCTTGGGTTATCCATTTCGGCGAGGTTGCTGACGGCCTGGACCGCCGACCAACAGATTGGGGCTATTACGCGGTGATTTAGATGGGAGAGAGGCGAAGAGAAATACGTAGGGGCTCCGAACGCCGTAAGCTCGGTGTGCGGTTCCCCCATCCGGCGCGACTTTTTGGTGTATTAATATTTGTTCGTAGGTTGGCCTGTGATTTTGAGGACTTCACGATTTGGATTAGGAAATGGGTGTCCAGGAAAGCGAAATCGTTCTCTGTGACAAGATTTGAATGTGTGTATCAGACAGCCTATGTGGTTCTGTATTGGGGAGTTAGAGATTAACCATAGCCCCTGCCTCTCCATGGTTTGGCGCAGTGGTGGCTAGTGGGACATCATATGTTGACTAGTGCGGTATTTTCTGTGTATATTAGCCTCTTAACATCCCAGAACATGTATGAATGTTGCCATCTATTTACTCAGCAACATGCATCCTGTTCATGAAGTTACTGCTACTTGTGTAGTTGCTAGATATTTAATCTTTGACTTGCCATGGGCATTAATTAGTTCGTGCCATGTGACTGTTTTTTTGATGATTCTGGTCATTTCATTTTCTAGGGCACCCATAATATCTCTCTGCTACAGTCAACACATTACAGTTGTACATTCATCTTTTCATTTCATGTATGCATAACTCTGATAAAAATTGTGAAGTTTCATGGGGATTATCTTGTATCTGCATATGTTTTCGTATGTACAGTTGCTGTGTTATTAGGAGTAGCATTACAGGTTTTGCGAGGTATTACTATTTGAAATGTCCTGCTGATATGGGGCCCTGTAAACTACTGTTGTGTCTGTGAACGAGGTTCTAGCTTTTTGGTTTCGTTAGTACCCTAATGAGCGTATCAGAAGTGTATGCTAGCTAGATTCATGTCCTTTCAGTATCCCAAAGCAGGGAATATCTTTTTCTTTGTCAAGGTGTCTGTTCAAACTAAGCCACCCCCAATGCAAACTTATTATAGATCTCATCTAAGTGTGCATGCATTTTCTTTTCTCTTGGGATTTCTTTGCTGGCAAGCATTTGTTTCTTTTCTCTGTGATCTTATGAATATAAGAACCAGTTTCTTCACTTTTGTTGGAGCTTGTCTTTAACTCCTGAATTCTGCATTGTTTGAAGAAAATGACCTGTTGTTACACTCAAGATGCCATGTTCTGCAAGCCAAATGTTACTGATTTCTTGTTTTGAAAGTATTTCTTATGAAGTACTCCCTCTATCCCATAATATAAGATGTTATTGCAACCGATATACTCCTATGTTTTCTCCAACATCTTATATTATGGGACGGAGGGAGTAATGCTTAATTTGAGTGGTCATTGTTGCGTATGCTAAGATGCTAATAATATGGTTAATCTGATGATGGATGACAAGGAAATTTCTCCAACTAATTTGCTTTGCCTCATTTGTGCTTTGATGACTACGACGGTTGTGTCCTGTGTGCATGAGTGGCAGGTTAGGTGAAGGGTACACTGCATACATTTGTTTTTCTGTTGAAAGAATCAATGATTGATGCTGAGGATGCAACCATTTATTGTGTCACATTTATTTCCTGCTCCATCTTAAAGATATCTTTCAAAAAACTTGGGCGGTGGAATAGGATGTTCCTAGGATGCAAAATATAGGGAACTGACTCTTTTTGTAACAACTGTTGTGAAGAGAGGTTGCCCTGATCAGTCAAGGAATCAGAACCTCTCTAATCATACTCTACTTTTTGTCAATGCATTCTGGTTTTACACAGCTTCGTCAGCTATTTACATCTCAAAGTATTTCGAGTTGTTTATTTCTATTCTAGCTCTTACAGTTTCACCTTTTTTTTAGAAGTTCTTGCGTCAGTTACGTCTTGACAATTCGTATGACTTGTTTTTTGTGCAATTCACCCAAGTGGCCTTTGAAGGCGTGAAAAACCATAGATCATGGCCTGATTGTTTTATGTTGTGTGCACATGCCTGCATATATTTAAAGTATCTTTCTGCCTTGGTGAAGATATTCTGTCTCCATGTTCCCAAGAAATCAGCTCACAGAATCTTCTCAATTTCAGCAGGCATTTCGGCATCTGAGCCCAACAGCTAGCAAATGGCAGGCGGCAGAATTGCACATGCTACCCTCAAGGGTCCGAGCGTGGTGAAGGAGATCTTCATTGGACTCACCCTCGGGCTGGTTGCTGGTGGTATGTGGAAGATGCATCACTGGAACGAGCAGAGGAAGACTCGATCCTTCTATGACATGCTTGAGAAGGGTCAGATCAGTGTCGTTGTCGAGGAGTAGTTCTGCCGTGCTGGACCTGAAGCTCTGCATCCTCAAAGTCTTTTGTCATTTTGTTTTTGCCAGTAATTTTCTGAAACTCCCTGGAGGGCATGACAAATTGATTGCTGTGGAGATTGTCATGAAAATAAGCACCACTATTTGAGCACATCGAACCAAATTTACATTTGCCTTGTCTTTGACATCTTAAATGTCTCTCATATCTGTCACAAACAAAATTGACATCAATACGATTTAGATGTCCTGATATATTACTGTGATCCTTTTTATGGGTGAGCTCATACTTTTGGCTGAGTGCAATGGTGGCATACCTAACAGGCTACTTATGTTTGATATTATCATGAATGGAACAAGCACCATCGTCAGTCTTGACCTATAACTGTTGTGCATCTATTTGGTGTCGTCATTTGGTTCGGTCAAGATAAGTTTTTAAGGTTTTCGTGTGCCTTTCACCATCGTTTTCGTATATCGTCATGAGTGTTTAGTTGTTTGATGACATCCTCGTTTACGCTACGGTCATTAACCATTATTGCTTGATTACCGTGCAAAGGCGAAAGGAGCATATACGTATGTGATGTTGCATCTTGTTATACTAATAACACGCATCTTGACGGTAGACAAACTTGTGAGTTGGAAGCTACTAGTATATGATTCTTGTCATATTGCTTTTTGCGCCTGAAAAAGTTGGAATAGATGCAAGACACACAACAGAGAGCTGTCAGACAGAATCCCCCAAGGAACCTTGAAACTGAAGATCTGTCTCTGCTTTTGAGCACTTGATGTTTCTCTGCACTCAAGGTGATTCGATGCCTTTCAACTTACTACTATTTGTTAATTTGATATGAGTACACAGATTATGAGATTTCGATTTGAGCACAAAAAAGTTATTGAGGAACTTTTCTTTCATTCGACACGAAGCCAGCGTCTATCATCAGATATGATGAATACTTGGAACAGGATTAACATTGAGCACTGAAACAAACATAATGTTCATCACAAGTTCAGAGTACATAGACCACAACCAAACATATAACTTACTGACCCTTGTTATTACATAGGACTTGGACGACGACAATGACAATGACAACAACAAGCACTTACTGACACTTACTGAAACATAAACACAACATAGAGCAGCAAACTAGGCCTTGTAATAGTCCTCAAGGCAGCAGCCAAGTAGAGAGCAATCTAGCTCTGTTCTTCCTCGTTGCCAACCGCAGCACAGCTCCTGCTGGACAGAAAGATCTTGAATTATTGATCCAATCATGGGCGGATCAGTACTGGAGCATGTGCGTTGCGGTGGCGGCGATGGGCATGGCGGTGGCCGGGTAGGGGATCTGCCACGGCCGGAGCAGGGGGTCGTCGGGCGGGCACTCCTCCTGGATGTCCATGGCGACGCCGCTGAACTCCTCGACGACGCGGAGCACCTGGTTGACGGAGCGCAGGCGGTCGCCGAGCTCGGCGGCGCGCGCCCGGAGCACCGTGTTCTCCTGGTCGACGCGCACGAACTGCCCCGCGATGTCGTTGGCGCGCCCCAGCACGCGCGCGTTCTCGGCCTTGAGCCGCGCCACCTCCTGCACCAGCTCGTCCAGGTGCTGCTGCTTCCGCAGCCTCGACCGCCGCGCCGACTCCCGGTTCGACAGCCGCCGCTTCTCCCGCCGGTTGTCCCCGGCCGCGAACGTGCCCGCCGAGTCGCCGTCCGACCCGGACAGCCTTCCTCCCGGCGACAGAGACGACGACGACATCTTCGCTCGCACCGAAATGGATCCCTACTTGGCTACTGCTGATGCTGCTGCTGCTACCGTTCTTATTTATCACTTGTCGAAGCAAGAAGAAGAAAGAAAGCAAGAAGAAGAAGAAGAGGAAAGTTGTACTACTAGCAATGGAAGATTGAGAGGGCCAATTATGAAATCACATAAAAGTAGTAGAGGAAGACGACGGAGAAGGACTGGAGGAAGCAGGACCGGCGCAGGTGAGTGGCGATCTTCATAAAGCTCAGAGATTGCGCTTCTGCATGCTTGGACAAACCATGGCCAGCAAGAACCTCCAGCGCAGAAAAACCCAGATCTAGCCTAGCAAGAAGAACAGCAGCAGCAGCTCCCACAACCCCCCGAAACCGGTTCTTGGACAGAGAAAGAAACTGGGACCTGATCAATCACACGATGAGAGGGATACTGGAGACCCAGAGGAGCGGAAGCTCGAGCTAGCAGAGGAGTGGGCTGGGAGCTCGGGGCTTGGTTGGCCTGGAGAGCAATGGCAGCCACCCAATCGGAGGAGGAAGAGAGGAAGGAAGGGGGAGGGGATCAGGTCAGGGTGGAGGGGTTATTTATTGGCGGGGCGAGGGCACTTACGTAACTTCAGGTTGAAGGGCATTCTCGTAATTTCGAGCAAGGGTATTTGTGTAATTTTCCCGAGATCGCATCAACGGCGTATGTGTGTTGTTCTAGATGGACGGAGAGGGTAGAAAGGTGGAGGAATCTTTGCTGGTCCGGTGCTGGGTGGCTCTCCGTGGCCCTGTGTGGGGGATGGGTTTTTATTTTGTGTGAGGTTGCTTTTGTCAAATTGCTATGTGCACAATGGGTGGTGAACCACAGATGCCGAGTGCGTGGTGACACCCTCTCCTCGCGGTTTTAGGACCGTTTGCAGGGTGGCGTGCCGTGTTTGTGATGTACTTATCTTGCTTCGAGAGAAGCGTTGTCTGTTAGATGGAAGTGTCTGTTTATATTTTTTGTAAAATTGTCATACATTTTGCTTTTTTGTCGGTGTCTACATACCAGCTCATGTGTTACTGCATTAATGTCTCGATGTGTTTTTGGTTTTACTACAGCTGTTGTTGGCAGGGACGGAGCTGCCTTGAAGCGTGGCCCCAATGAAAAATACAAAATCCTTCATTACTTAGGCTGGTGCCAACGCGGGCGGTAGCCGGGGCTCTACCGCCCGGGGCGGGGCGGGAGGCGGGCTGGAGGCGGGCGGGACGGGAGGGAGGGCGCCGGCGGGGGCGCCCGGCGGTAGCGCCCGCTCCCGCCGGCCGGCGCCCGCGTTGGCGGCGGGAGGGAGGCGGGAGCGGGGCGGGAGGCGGGGCGGCGCGATGGCGGGGCTGGGCGGGAGGCGAGGCGGGCGGTAGGGCGGGCGACGAGGGCGTTAGGCGGGCGGGAGGCGGGGCCGGAAGCGGGCGAGAGTGGGCGGGAGCGGGGCGGGAGTGGGGCGGCGGTGCCCAACGGCTAGGCGACGTGCCGCGACGCGATTGGTCCACGTCGGCCTAGCCGTTGTCGATTCAAAAACCCTATAAATACCCCCATATGTTTTCGACCATTCCACACCTCCACTCTCCATTTCCACTCCACTCTACACCATGTCTTCATCCAGCGAGCGGTTCGAGCGACGGAGTGGAGGGTGATTTCATCGCCGCATTCCAGCGAGGAGTATGAGGAGGAGATGCAAGCCGAGGAGGTGGTGCCAAGACGTCGGCGCCGCCGACGGTTCATCGGCGTGATCGTGTGGGTGCCCACGATCGGCTCTTCGAGGACTACTTCGCCGACGACTGCAACTATCCTCCGAGCTACTTTCGGCGAAGGTATCGGATGAGACGATCCCTCTTCCTGACCATTGTGGCTAGATTGGGTGAATACTCTCCGTATTTCACCCAAAGAGATGATGCTCTCAACCGTGCTTGGTTTCTCTCCCTGCAAAAGTGTACTGCGGCTTTGCGTCAGTTAGCTTATGGAGCCGGTGCAGATACAATAGATGAGTGGCTTAAGTTAGCTAGACAAACTTCATCAGATTGTCTAGATAGATTATGTGAAGGCATCATTGATTGTTACGGGGAGACGTTTTGCCGTCGCCCAACTCGTGGAGGATACTCGGCGGTCGTTAGCGAAAGCCGAGGAGCGTGGCTTTCCGGGCATGTTAGGGAGCATCGATTGCATGCATTGGCAGTGGAGGAACTGCCCGGTGGCTCATGCTGGCCAATTCACAAGGGAGACATCAAACACCCTACCATAATCTTAGAAGCCGTTGCGTCGTATGATCGTTGGATCCGGCATGCCTTTTTGGAGTGGCCGGGTCCAACAACGACCTCAATGTACTTGAACCGGTCGCCCTTGTTCACCGATGTGCTTAGGGGAGAAGCACCCGTAGTGAACTTCACGGTGAATGGACACGAGTACAACTATGGTTACTACCTTGCCGACGGCATCTACCCCTCCGGCCGGTGTTCATGAAAGGTGTTACTCTTCCACAAAATGAAAAGCGGCGAGTGTTCACTTCCGCTCGATCGGCGCATCGCAAAGATGTCGAGTGTGCCTTTGGAGTGTTGAAGTCTAGGTTCAACATTATAGCAGTTCCGGGACGCTCCTACTCCGGGCGTACTCTTGGATTGATCATGCGTGCATGTGTCATTCTGCACAACATGATCATTGACGATGAGCGTGGACAAAATTTGGACAACATCTATGAGACAGTTGCTTCAAATGTCGGCCTCGCAATACACCGGCATGCACCACCAAGCCTAGCAGCCAGGATTCGGATGGACACCGAAATGAGGGAGTCACCGATGTATACACAGCTCCGAGCATGATTTGATGGAGCATGTGTGGGCTAATTCCTAGATTTTATGTAATTTTTTCAGATTTTTATGTAATCTTTTCAGATTTTTATGTAATTTTTGTTATGATGTAATCGGTAACAATTTTAGTTCAATAAAATAATTTCCTTGCATTATTTATATTGTTGTAACGTAAACAAAGATATGCTCATGTTGAAGAGAGAGAAAAGGCGACGTGGAGGAGAGAGAACTAAAGCTGGCACTATAGCCTGTGCATTGGCACCGTGTGGTGAGAGTGGGGTGAGAGTGGAGTGAGAGTGGGCCAAAAGCTGACGTGGCGGGGCGGGAGGCAGGCGGTGCGTTGGCACCAGCCTTAGTATGAGCTACTATTTACTATGGAGGATGGCCCCCGGTGTATTAGAGTGATTATAGTGATGACTCCATCGACAATATAGACACTTTTTTTCAGCTTCATCCCTGGTTGTTAGCTAACATAACGATTTGGTTTTACTTTACATAATGTAATGTACCTAGCTTTCAGAACAAACAAATCTAGTTCTCTTGGTATAGTCTAGAACCATATCCTTTTAAAAAAAAAAAGTCTAGAACCATCTTCAGAGACACTTTACAGTTGTGGTTTCGATTTCTTGAACTTGCCTTGCTTTTGGTTGACGTTCATGATGTAGCTATCTTGTTTCGAGGAGCGATGACTGTTAGATTATTTGGACTTTCTTTCACTAGATGAGTGTGACGTATCTATCTTGTTTCAAGGAACGGCGTCCGTCAATTTTTTTTTTGGACTTGCCTTGGTTTAGGCGTAAAGTAGGGGTTTATGTTGTTAGTAAAATTGTCATATCTATTTTTGTTTGTTTCTATATACCAACCCATGTGTTATTGTATTAGTGACTAAATATAGAGGGTGGCGCCAAAGAGTGGTGTGCCGTGGGGGCATTGGGCGCATGATGAAACCTTTGCTAGGCACTTTACGCAGCGTTAGCGGGGACGGACGGTGCGGGCACGTTCATGAAGTATCTATCTTGCTTCGAGGAGGGTTGTCCATCAGAATTTGTACTTTCCATGCTTTCAGCGGAAATGTGTGTCAATATTTTTTTTTGGTAAAATGTTCATGCGAGGTTTTACTTTTTGTCAATGTCTACATACCAACCCATGTATTATTGTATTATTAATATCTCATTATTATTATTATTATTATCATCATCTCAATATCATTATTTGGCTACACTACAGGTAGTTGTTGGCTAACATAACGTATTTGGTTTTACGGATGTTAGTGTTGTATATGGTATTATATGAATCTTGTAGTTTATATAATTTAATGTACCCCACTTTTAAGAATGAACCAATCTAATTCTCCAACTCTCGATGTAATCTAAAAAATCTTCTAAGACAGTTCACAACCGTGAGCTACCGGGTGACAGTTTACGAGACACTCCATAGAAAATAAGATTTTTTGGTGTGTGTGTGTGTGTGTGGGGGGGGGGGGGGGGTGACCTGCTTGTGATGTACTACCAATCCCAATTATCTACCAAAAGATAGCTACATCACGAACGTTTTTTGTGGAAATATGTTCGTTAGATCTTTTTGGACTCACCTTGATTTCGGTGGAAATGTGTGTATTTATATTTTCATTAAAATTGTCGTACATTTTTTGTGTCAACATACCAACTCCTGTGTTACTGTATTGTAATATCCCAGGTTTAGAGGCAATAAAATGAGAGAACACCAAAGTGTGCATTGCATTCATGCATAGAAAATCCGGGGAATTTTCGCGCTTCAAATAAAACTTACCACGATGAATCGAAGTTTCACTTGACTTGCTTGGAATTGAAGTAGATCATCAAGTCAAGCGCTATAAACTTCACTTGTGATCTTTGCTAAAAAACCTTGTTTTGGGTAGAGATGATTTGATCTATGGATTAGATCAAATGGAATTAGATTTACAACAACACATTCTTGAAGAATCAAACTCTAACTTATTAACACTTAAAAGTTAGCAACTACCTTTGTGTGTAATTTAAATTCACTTATAAATAAGGTAAACCACGGGGTCTAAAGTGCATAAAAGTCACACATTCTTGTTTAAATCATAACTTATTAAATACATGGAATATCATAAAACTAAATCCATTTACATTACGAATTATAGTTCAAACTATTTGAATCAAACTAACTATGAGTATTTTGAAACTCATATGACCATGCCTTGGTGAAATCAAACCCAACTATCCAAAATTGAGGAATAACCCTCAACATTAACCTTTTCACCAATATTATATTATAAATCCAATCAAATATAATATAGTGACTCATCAACAATAATAAAACCATCCACAAGATATTTAGTAGCAAATGCCACTTGGCTATCCAAAAATAAATCATAGGAGAGGATAATGATCTATGCCACATGGGATGAAAATATCTACATGACTTGCTTTCCAAGCTATGCCACCTCATGCTCAAAGGATTGCTATGGATGAGGGCATGACAACCAAGCACCTTACTCATCAAACCAACACAAGAGTCACCACTTATGTGTCATGATACTAGAGCTTGCCCAAGCCTATAAATAGAGCCACACCCTTCATCCATTTGGACACCTTGTACCATGCTACAAGGAAACCAAACACTTGAGACCTTCCATGTGAATTAGCTAGGATCAAGATGAAGAAGCTAGGAGGTGGAGGCATACCACAAGATGCAGGTTTATCGGATTTCCTGAAGAACAAGCTACAGAAGATTGCAAGGTAGAATTCCTAGGGAAACCATATATGTAGAGGATCATATCATCATCTCTGGAGTAGGACCTTAGGATATTCCAAGACATTGAGAAGTGAAAGTTATAATACTAACCATAGTCATGTTCATACAAAAATATTCGAGAAGTACTAATCCTAGTTGTTCAAGTCAATATTTAATCTTGGAAGTTAGAACCCTATTTCAATAACAATACCTTAGCAAACCAATTCTATAACCATCACAACTTAGTATTAATTATAAACCCTAAGAATCTAGGATGAGTGTGATGAGAGGAATATTAAGGAGGGATTAGTGAGGAATAAGTGGATCTTGTCTAATGCATGATTATACCTTGTAAATATAGATGATAAGTTAAAAACATATGATTAATAGATCTCATCTATCACATAAAATAATAAGTATGTCACCAATAGTTAACCCCAAACCAATCCTCATGCCTTGTATGGAGGAGTAATGTCATTAAACCTAAACCTTATTTATCCAAACACTAGAGTAACCCTAGTTAGCCAATAAAACATAATCAAAGCTTATGTTCATATCCTAATTCTTGGTTGTGTATCAATTGGGTGATCACAACTAAAACCCTAGGTCACCTTTGCATTTCAATCCAAGTATCACTTTGGATTAAAAGTAAAACCCTGCCATGCCTCATGCCTATTTTATATTTCAATTAATGAAGCATCATCAAATTCTTAAACCCTAAGAACTATCACACACATAAAATCATGAACCAATTCCATACCCTTTTCCATTTGTTGAACTCTAGCCATAATTCAACTATATGTGAGTAATCACTATGGTTAAGCAATAGAAAAATATAATATGTTCACCATGCACATGTCTAAATTTTAAAAGCATTTAAACATATGTGATTTCTAAATTTAAAAGCAATTGAGATGAACCCTAAAATAATATCTATTTGAGTCTTAACTTGTACCTCATAAGAACCAAAATTAATCAATTATAAATGGTTGTTTAAAAAACAAAACAAGACAGTGAGTATCATTATCAAATTGTTATAATATTCAAATAATTTAGAACCCGCAAAACAAAACAGAATTCAAATTTGAATTCAAAACATAAAATAGAAACCGAGTAAATAAAAACAAGAAATGAAAATTTGAAATAAGAAGAGAGGAAACCTACACGGCGAGGCCACCGCAGCCCACACGAGCAGCCCGAGCACCAGCCCAGCCCACCAAACAAAACGACCCAACACCACGTAACGTTTCAGCGAAGAAGAAAAGGGGAGTCGTCTTCTTCTCCGGCGTCGACAGCACGTCTGCGCCAGTCGGCGGCCTCCTCGTCGACGATAAGGACGGGACGGACTCCACAAGCGCGCTCAGAACCTCGCCCAATCATCCTCGCGTCCGTCTTATCTTTCCACGCCAAGATTCGTGCCCGAAGCATGCTCGTCGTCGTCGTTGCATCTGCAACGTCTCCGCCGGTGTGCCGCCGCTGTAGAGCATCCCTAGGCCTATAAATATACGAGAAGCTCCGCTACGGAACCCTAAGCCTTCGAAGCCTATCCATTTCATCTCAGCTCCTCTCTATCTCTCTCAATTAACCAAACTCACTGGCAGTCCTTCTCCGGCTAGCCGTCGATGGAGACCACCCCGGCGTCTACCCAGTGGCTCGTTGGAAGCGCCTGGCCGCGTAGAGCATCCTGGAGGAGTCTAGCATCGAGGGAAGCCAAGAGGAGGAAGTATTTCGCCGTTCCCTTTCACTCGGGTTCGCCGGAAACCATCAATCGCCGTCGTCTCCGGCGGCAATCGTCGTCGCCGACCACACCAGCAAGTTCACGGTGAGCTTGCGCATCTCTGGACTCCAATATTGTTTCCTGGAACCATCTATAGCTCCGTTTAGCCATTTCGCCGGAGTGGACCGCCACGGGACATGAACGTCGGCGTAGCTCCGATGATCCCCTCGCCAAGCCATCGCCACCATCAACTTCAGTGAGTCAAGGAGAGTCGGAAAATCATACTCGCGCATCTCGGGAGACCCAGAATCGGCGGCGCCGTCCTCTACTGCCCGCCGGCGTCAAGCCGCCGGTGAGAGGGTGACGTGGCCGTGGGACCGGGAGAACTTTTGACCCGGTCTTCGCCAGCGGGGCAATCCACATGTAGTTTGGTCCCACCAGTCAGTCACTGCGAGTATAAGTGAACGGGTAAGTTTAGTGTTTTAGATTTATTTCAAATTCCAGAAAATCACTGAAACTTTGCAAAATTGTATAAAATCCATTTCAACTCAGAAAAATATAAATAATATATCAAAATGCTCACAAAAATAAACTCTATTCAAATAAAATATAAAACAAAAATGTGTGTCAAAATAAAAATTCACTTATTTTTCACCTTATTAATTATGCCATTTCAATTATTCAAAATACAATTTGAATTCAATAATTAGTGAAGTTTAAAAATTAAATTTTAACTATTCAGTAACTAAGTGAAATGTTAGGATTAAATTTTATTTACCATATTTGCATTAACTTAATTATTAGTAGTAATTCATAAACCCTAATTTACAATTTACCATTTTCTTTAAATAGCAATAAAGCAAGAAAATATTAAAAGCCAATATCATTTTGGTAGCTTAACAATTATTTACTTAAACATTCTTTAGTTAACAAATTAATTATTTTAAACTCTAATAACAATTGTTAAACCCTAATTCTGAATTAAACCTAATTAGGAATTACCCTAATTATTAATTCTTGTGGAAGTTAATCAATGGCAAACCATCACTAATTTTAATTCAAAGTAGTTAGTAACCACAACTATATTATCAATTATCATTTTAGGAGTTGTATCATAACTTAGAAACCCTAGTTTCAATTTGAGTAAAACCTTGATCTCATTATTTCATGTGATCATCCTAAATTAGTGCAAACCTAAAACCCTAAGGTTTAGCCCATGTGATCATATCCACTTCACCTATACCTATTAAACCTTAGTAAGAAACAAATGAATGCATGCTTATGATCCACTAGCATAAAACCAAGTCACATGAGATTATCATTTCATGTTCCTATTCTTAATTAAAACCTATATGATCCACTAATGTCACCTAGGTAGAAACCCTAACTTGTTAATTGAATTAGTACCATTGATCACAACTCCTATATACCATACCATGAGGATCAACCTCAACCATCAAACCCTAGTTAAACTATGATGATAAATCCTAATACCAACCTTGTGTAGCAAATCACATCACATGCTCCTAATCAACTAAACCCTACTTAGGAAATGATAAACCACTTAGCTTAGAAACTATTAGAGATTATTTGGTAAAGCAAATATGAAGTCATAGTAAACCCTAACTCATAGCAACACCTTGATAACCATCCTTTGATATGATGCTTAGGAGAAACCATAGTAATAAACCTACTAATACTTGCTACATGTAGATCACTTCTACTTAAGCACCAACCAGTCCTATTAGTAAACCCTAATAGCACTTAGCTCCTATGTATAGTAGTTCTTGTTCTTATTTAACCTGTTCTTCAAAAGTTATTCTTTTGAAGTACAAATGTCAATCAAACCTTAGAAGCCCCAATCCTTCTTTGAAATACTCATTAATTCTTAATTAACATGTTCTTCAAAAGTTATTCTTTTGAAGTATAATATAAGTAATCATCAACCATGTCCTGTAGAACTTAAAATTGACAACTTGTTCTTCACATATTATTCCACTATTATTCTTTATGTATATGATTGTTATGATGTCTTATATCACTTGATTATGATGCTAATATAACCAAACCCTAATAAGAACCTTGTTTGAGAACCATTCTAAAAGTGCAACCAACCCTAAAGGAATCTTTACAACTCACATATCTTAAATCATCGAGGTTAGGTTACGCTCGGGACGATTGCATCTCATACTATGCATTATAGCATCTTTGCCGAGTTCTTTAAACATTGTCCTTACCGGACGATGATGGTATTTCAGAATTTGGAGTTATCACGTATCGAAGCTTTTGCCTGCATAATCTTGCGATCAAGAAAGGCAAGTTCATCGCTTGCTCATGTCATTTGATTATTTTTATCAAACTATATGCAAAGTACTATACTTATCACTCATGCATTGAAAAGCAAAGTATTATTTTACAATTATGAATATGACTATGTGGTGGGCAATGGAACCATGGTATGTGTTGATATGGTGGAGGTTCCATTGCAATGGGTTATATCACCCTAGGATTAATTACCAATGCCGTCCGGTGATTCTAGCGCCGTACATATCGCGTTGACCATAAGATCTATAATGGCTGCGGGAAGTCAGTTGTATCTTTTCCCTTACGCACGCCAACGGATCGGAGAGACGGTGGGAGTCTTGGAGGCACTGCCGCAATAGGTTGGGAAATCCTTTTAAATCCCCATCCATTGGTGATGTTAATCTCTTCCGATCTATGAAGGATTGTCCAAAGTACACCATGAGTAAAGCCGTATTATCGGGGAAGTCTCCGCGGAGGTGTGCGGGTGGACAAAGGGTGGGTTTGCGATCGCGGAGAAGGCGGTGTGGGCTTGGATCTTACACCTGGCCTCACACCAAAGGAAGTGTGGACGGGAAAGTTAACGCACTGGTTGGCAACAAGGATAAGGTCTCTTATGGGAAAAGTAACGCACCTCTGCAGAGGATATCTGAATTGTGACTGTCACTCCCTGTTCGGGAAGGGAGCTGCGAACGCGGCGAGAAAGGAACTCCACGAAGTTCGGTCAACCTGTGAAGGCCGACGGGCATAGTTTTCGAGAATAAAATAAACCTTTTGAAGAAATGTTTACAAAAACTTGCATTGGCCTATGACTTTCTGGTCTATAGGCTGTCGCTAGTGCATGATACACATATTTCCTAATATGAACTTGCTTGAGTACGCTCGTACTCATTCTATCTCGTTTGAACCCCCTTCTTAGAGCAAGGCACCGAAGGAGAAACTACCGTGGAACTCGAAGACAAAGGAGTCAACTGCAACGAGATGAAGAATCCAATCAAAGAAGTCAATGGAGTCAACTTCGCATCAGCTATAATGGAAACCTAGACTAATAATAGAAGGGAACCTTGCCCTAATCATAGCACCTAAGTAGCTAGATTTCTATAGCAAGCCAAGTAGCTCTTGAACTTGAGTTAGCAATAAGATAGATTACGAGTCGTTCTTCTGGAGCTTTATTTGAAGTTTTACCTCACTTTGTATAGTAGGAGGTTGTGTTGATCTTATGTAAACGGCTCGTGTGTACTTCTATAGACATACCTTGGACTCGCATATGTTTTCGTTGTACCACTGCGAGAGATGTAATATGGGTGGAACGGTGTTTCACTTGTGTTATGTCAACGACTTGTGTACTACACCATGCAGTGGTACGCTGGGTCATCACAGCTGGTATCAGAGCAAATGCTTTGACCCTAGGATTAAAACCCTTTAAACGAGACCTATAGGTTTGGTAGTGTCTATAGGAAGTTGTCTTAGTTAAACCAACTATTATTTTGACTTGAGATGGGTATTCACTTGAGAATAATCCTGACACACTTGAGTCAATCTTTCTTATCTATATTTCTTAAATAAGGTTAATTAGTTATCTTGCTTCATTCCAAATAACTAGAACACCATTGGAGCTTAAGATAATGGGTGGTAGTAGACCACAGTTGGTATACAATACATGGTAGTCCAAAGAGAGGATACAACCACAAGGAAGATATCCTATTGGAAGAAGTATACCAATGCAAGTTATGGTTAAGTAAGAGTCATTTAAAATCTCAAATGACCGATGTTAAGTAATGTAGATAAGTTATATAAGGTAGTATATGTCTATGATGAGTCAATCATAGGAGGAAAGGAAGAGTGATAGGAGTTACATGAGTCTACTTTCAATAATAAACTAGGAACTCATATATGATTCACTTGGGAATCATGGTATGATGGAGTAGAACATCATAAGTACGATAACAAAAGGATGATAAGGAGTAGGATTTAGGGAAGAGTTCGAAAGCTTAGGCCTTAAAATCCTAATAACTGTACCAAGTATGTTAGAACCATAGTCCTTAAGTTAAAGAAGGCTTATTTAGAGCATATCACATAGAGAAATCCTAGAGTTATAGGTGGTATATTCTAAACAATCATGTGTTTAGAGTAGACATATTAGAAATAATTGTATTATAGGAGGTAGTCTTCAATAGCACATATAGGGTATACTATTTTGTTAGTACTTCCAAAGAAAACTAGGTTAACTTCAACTATCCCAAGCCATTTTGTTTCAAGTTTGTCTCATTGCAAATGTGCAATTAAGATAAATGTTGAGACAAATAGTAGAAATTCACGTATTCGTGCTAAGTATCACAACCTAAACCTATCTTATGTGGTGTTATATACTACACATCTGATCCTGATGTTTAGGGATGTCTTACCCAACTATTATATTCGGGCATATAAGGATGTGTATTATAAGCACAAAGCTGGATTTTCTTGGATTTTATTGGATTTTCATTGATTGACTAGATCCATACATGAAGTTTGACTTTGATATGCAAATGCATGTTGCAATATCAAGCTCTTACTTGATGTTATAGGTCTAGAGGGTAAAGGTATTCGTGTGAGGAAGTGACGAATTATGAAGATTTGAAGACAAGATGAAGGTTCACTTAAATAAGGAAGTAAAATTGTGGGAAGCAACCACAATACTCTAAAGGTAGGACCAATCCAAAACTCACTTTTATCCTTAATCAAGGAGTACTTCAAACATGGAAGTATCATGAAAGTGAGGAAAATAGTGAATATGGAGCAGAAGAAGTGGAGCCATATTCATTCTGGAAGAAGGGAATGCAAGCGAAGTCACTTACAATACTATTTTCATAGTGTCAACAAGTGGTTTCTTGCAAAACAAACCCTGGAAGAAGGAAAATAGACAAGTGAAGTCGTAGCTGGTATAATAAGACCGCAGTTGATATAGGATAACCATGAAGAGAAAGAATGTAAAGTGAGGTATATCTTAACTAAAGCTATGTAAGTAGCCACAGCTGGTAGGTAGATATTGACAACCACAGCATAGCCACAACTGGTATCCAATAAACTACATCTGGTACTAGGTAGTCTGCAGCTGGTACCAGATAGCCACAGCCTGAACATTTCTTTACCTAAAAGAAAGGGGGATTCATGCAGCTAGTATTTCACAGATTGGTATCTCGTAGCTGGTAAATTTTTTTAATTGGAGGATTCTTAATAGATACCCACAACTGAGTGGATACACCACAAAGAATTCTTCGTGAGACTCTAGAAAAGTACAAACTACAAGTTAGACCAAGACTAAACTTCTAACCTTGGAGTTTAATGATTAGAAGAAAGGAAGTTGGAAGATCATTAGTAAACTCCAAGGGGGAGAGGAAGGTTGAATGAGAAGTATTAAGATATAATATTTGGAGTATGATGGACCAGGAAGAAGGTCTGAACTGAGAGGAAGTCCGATCTTATTTTTATAAGGTTGTTGGGAAGTACCCATATAAAAGTACTCTCAGGAGATTGTCAGACCAGAAGCCGAGGTTTATATATCGAAGAAGTAAGGGTTAGACCTTAACTTGAGTGGGTAATTGTGATTACTCGAAACCAAGAAAACTCAAGTAAGTTTAATATGATGAAGTTGGATGAAGAAAATGTCGGAGGACAATCCAAGCTTAAGAACATACTATACGAAGAAGTTTGACCATACTAAAACATAAGCCTAGTAGAAAGATTCCTTTCATGGAACCTAAAGAAACTAAAAAGAGGATAACTAGTATAAACTAGAAGCCATGATTGGATGGACTAAATGAGTCTAATCCATTCGTAGGAATAAACCACCAGGACCATGCCTATTGTAAATACCTTACCAAGTACCATTACTTTAGTTATGGTAGTAAGGGAAAACAATACCTTACTTTAAACAAATCCTTTAGAATTAGGTTTGGACATCGCAATTGGTACACCATAGTGCCATATTACATCGCGAATTTGGATTACCGCAGCTGGTAGAACTAAGTTTTAAGTACCTAAATAGGAAGATATCACCATAGCCATTAGTAAAGTCCATTAACTCAATAAGATGTCCTAATCCAAGAATCTTTGGAGAGTAAGCCTATAAGCTTAGAGTGTTGGAAGAAACCATAGAATTGAAGAAAATATCAGTGCCAGTCATTCGAAGATTCCAGGAAGGATCTGGACAAAGGATATATTCAACTATATCTAGTGTGATCACCATGGAGTTGAAGGATGGTGATCTGTTCAAGATATTTCAACATTCCGAAACATGAGAGCGTTCGAACTTCGGGACGAAGTTCAGTTTAAGGGGGAGAGGCTGTAATATCCCAGGTTTAGAGGCAATAAAATGAGAGAACACCAAAGTGTGCATTGCATTCATGCATAGAAAATCCGGGGAATTTTCGCGCTTCAAATAAAACTTACCACGATGGCTGAAGTTTCACTTGACTTGCTGGAATTGAAGTAGATCATCAAGTCAAGCGCTATAAACTTCACTGTGATCTTTGCTAAAAAACC
This sequence comes from Lolium rigidum, assembly GCF_022539505.1. Lineage (NCBI taxonomy): Eukaryota > Viridiplantae > Streptophyta > Magnoliopsida > Poales > Poaceae > Lolium > Lolium rigidum. The sequence continues at coordinate 70,696,232 of NC_061512.1, read as the reverse complement.
TTGTTTTGGGTAGAGATGATTTGATCTATGGATTAGATCAAATGGAATTAGATTTACAACAACACATTCTTGAAGAATCAAACTCTAACTTATTAACACTTAAAAGTTAGCAACTACCTTTGTGTGTAATTTAAATTCACTTATAAATAAGGTAAACCACAGGGTCTAAAGTGCATAAAAGTCACACATTCTTGTTTAAATCATAACTTATTAAATACATGGAATATCATAAAACTAAATCCATTTACATTACGAATTATAGTTCAAACTATTTGAATCAAACTAACTATGAGTATTTTGAAACTCATATGACCATGCCTTGGTGAAATCAAACCCAACTATCCAAAATTGAGGAATAACCCTCAACATTAACCTTTTCACCAATATTATATTATAAATCCAATCAAATATAATATAGTGACTCATCAACAATAATAAAACCATCCACAAGATATTTAGTAGCAAATGCCACTTGGCTATCCAAAAATAAATCATAGGAGAGGATAATGATCTATGCCACATGGGATGAAAATATCTACATGACTTGCTTTCCAAGCTATGCCACCTCATGCTCAAAGGATTGCTATGGATGAGGGCATGACAACCAAGCACCTTACTCATCAAACCAACACAAGAGTCACCACTTATGTGTCATGATACTAGAGCTTGCCCAAGCCTATAAATAGAGCCACACCCTTCATCCATTTGGACACCTTGTACCATGCTACAAGGAAACCAAACACTTGAGACCTTCCATGTGAATTAGCTAGGATCAAGATGAAGAAGCTAGGAGGTGGAGGCATACCACAAGATGCGGGTTTATCAAATTTCATGAAGAACAAGCTACAGAAGATACCAAGGTAGAATTCCTAGGCAAACCATCTATTTAGAGGATCATATCATCATCTCTGGAGTAGGACCTTAGGATATTCCAAGACATTGAGAAGTGAAAGTTATAATACTAACCATAGTCATGTTCATACAAAAATATTCGAGAAGTACTAATCCTAGTTGTTCAAGTCAATATTTAATCTTGGAAGTTAGAACCCTATTTCAATAACAATACCTTAGCAAACCAATTCTATAACCATCACAACTTAGTATTAATTATAAACCCTAAGAATCTAGGATGAGTGTGATGAGAGGAATATTAAGGAGGGATTAGTGAGGAATAAGTGGATCTTGTCTAATGCATGATTATACCTTGTAAATATAGATGATAAGTTAAAAACATATGATTAATAGATCTCATCTATCACATAAAATAATAAGTATGTCACCAATAGTTAACCCCAAACCAATCCTCATGCCTTGTATGGAGGAGTAATGTCATTAAACCTAAACCTTATTTATCCAAACACTAGAGTAACCCTAGTTAGCCAATAAAACATAATCAAAGCTTATGTTCATATCCTAATTCTTGGTTGTGTATCAATTGGGTGATCACAACTAAAACCCTAGGTCACCTTTGCATTTCAATCCAAGTATCACTTTGGATTAAAAGTAAAACCCTGCCATGCCTCATGCCTATTTTATATTTCAATTAATGAAGCATCATCAAATTCTTAAACCCTAAGAACTATCACACACATAAAATCATGAACCAATTCCATACCCTTTTCCATTTGTTGAACTCTAGCCATAATTCAACTATATGTGAGTAATCACTATGGTTAAGCAATAGAAAAATATAATATGTTCACCATGCACATGTCTAAATTTTAAAAGCATTTAAACATATGTGATTTCTAAATTTAAAAGCAATTGAGATGAACCCTAAAATAATATCTATTTGAGTCTTAACTTGTACCTCATAAGAACCAAAATTAATCAATTATAAATGGTTGTTTAAAAAACAAAACAAGACAGTGAGTATCATTATCAAATTGTTATAATATTCAAATAATTTAGAACCTGCAAAACAAAACAGAATTCAAATTTGAATTCAAAACATAAAATAGAAACCAGGAAAATAAAAACAAGAAATGAAAATTTGAAATAAGAAGAGAGGAAACCTACACGGCGAGGCCACCGCAGCCCACACGGCAGCCCGGCCACCAGCCCAGACCCACCAAACAAAACGACCCAACACCACGTAACGTTTCGGCGAAGAAGAAAAGGGGAGTCGTCTTCTTCTCCGGCGTCGACAGCACGTACTGCGCCGATCGGCGGCCTCCTCGTCGACGATAAGGACGGGACGGACTCCACAAGCGCGCTCAGAACCTCGCCCAATCATCCTCGCGTCCGTCTTATCTTTCCACGCCAAGATTCGTGCCCGAAGCATGCTCGTCGTCGTCGTTGCATCTGCAACGTCTCCGCCGGTGTGCCGCCGCTGTAGAGCATCCTGTAGGATAACGTTGCATAGAAAACAAAAATTTTCCTACCGCGAACACGCAATCCAAGCCAAGAAGCAATCTAGAAGACG